>NC_058085.1:245743068-246107736 GCF_014858855.1 Bufo gargarizans
TTATACCTACCTATCTCCACTGATGACAGTGCCTGAAGTGCGGTTCTTCAGTCCATTTTTATCTTCACAAAATGAATATAGAGTAATAATTATTGTTTCAAAAACAATTCTGTCTTTCCTTTCCTGATTTAGGTTCCTGCAGTTAATAATCATCCGTGTCTTCTCCATGAGACAGTGTTCCTCTCCCTGACTGGCCCACCAAGGCTGAAAAAATACATGGAGGAGATGACTGAGGAGCTATTAAGCCTCACCCTAGAAATCATGTACCTGCTAACCGGAGAGGTGAGGGATTCTGGAGATTATGTACAGTGGAGGAAATAATTATTTGACCCCTCACTGATTTTGTAAGTTTGTCCAATGACAAAGAAATGAAAAGTCTCAGAACAGTATCATTTCAATGGTAGGTTTATTGTAGGGCTGCAACGATTAATCGATGTAATCGATTATATTCGATAACTGGATTCGTTGTCGACGAATCCAGTTATCGAATAATCGCCGATTCGTTGCTATTCGGGCGGGCGGGCGGTCGCTGCATCTTTATTTTACCTTTTTACAATGACGCTCCCGCTCCTGTAACAGCCAGGCAGAGCGGACGGCGGCGTAACGTCACTCACTCACGTGACACGCCTGCTCCGCCTCCTTCATTCATGAAGTGGGCGGAGCAGGCGCGTCACGTGATTGAGTGACGTTACGCCGCCGTCCGCTCTGCCTGGCTGTTACAGGAGCGGGAGCGTCATTGTAAAAAGGTAAAATAAAGATGCAAGCATCGGGGCCGGGGCTGTTAGGGGGAAGTGGGAGGGGGGATCTGTCTATGGCACTGCTATGGGGAGGGGGGAGGATCTGTCTATGGCACTGCTATGGGGAGGGGGGTCTGTGTATAGCACTGCTATGGGGAGGAGGGGGGGTCTGTGTATGGCACTGCTATGGGAAGGGGGATCTGTGCACTGTTATGAGGAAAGGGATCTGTGCACTGTTATGCCCATAACAGTGCACATATCCCCCTCTCCATAACTACGCCGTCCACAGATCCCCCTCTCCATAACTACGCCGTCCACATATCCCCCTCTCCATAACTACGCCGTCCACAGATCCCCCTCTCCATAACTACGCCGTCCACAGATCCCCCATAATAGTGTCGTCCACAGATCCCCCATAAGTGTCGTCCACAGATCCCCCATAAGTGTCGTCCACAGATCCCCCATAAGTGTCGTCCACAGATCCCCCATAAGTGTCGTCCACAGATCCCCCATAAGTGTCGTCCACAGATCCCCCATAAGTGTCGTCCACAGATCCCCCATAAGTGTCGTCCACAGATCCCCCATAAGTGTCGTCCACAGATCCCCCATAATAGTGTCGTCCACAGATCCCCCATAATAGTGTCGTCCACAGATCCCCCATAATAGTGTCGTCCACAGATCCCCCATAATAGTGTCGTCCACAGATCCCCCATAATAGTGTCGTCCACAGATCCCCCATAATAGTGTCGTCCACAGATCCCCCATAATAGTGTCGTCCACAGATCCCCCATAATAGTGTCGTCCACAGATCCCCCATAATAGTGTCGTCCACAGATCCCCCATAATAGTGTCGTCCACAATTTGTTTTAATATGGCCTTTGAACATAATTTTTCAAGTAAGATCATATAAACCTCTCTGTTTTGTAATTTTGTCGTTTTTCCCGATTAATCGATTAATCGTAGAAATTAATCGGCAACTAATCGATTATTCAAATAATCGTTAGCTGCAGCCCTAGTTTATTGTAACAGTGGCAGATAGCACATCAAAAGGAAAATCGAAAAAATAACTTTAAATAAAAGATAGCAACTGATTTGCATTTCATTGAGTGAAATAAGTATTTGAACCCTCTAACAAAAAAAGACTTAATACTTGGTGGAAAAACCCTTGTTTGCAAGCACAGAGGTCAAACGTTTCTTGTAATTGATGACCAAGTTTGCGCACATTTTAGGAGGAATGTTGGTCCACTCCTCTTTGCAGATCATCTCTAAATCCCTAAGGTTTCGAGGCTGTCTCTGTGCAACTCTGAGCTTGAGCTCCCTCCATAGGTTTTCGATTGGATTAAGGTCCGGAGACTGACTAGGCCACTCCATGACCTTAATGTGCTTCTTCTTGAGCCACTCCTTTGTTGCCTTTGCTGTATGTTTTGGGTCATTGTCGTGCTGGAACACCCATCCACGACCCATTTTCAGTTTCCTGGCAGAGGGAAGGAGGTTGTCGCTCAGGATTTCACGATACATGGCTCCGTCCATTTTCCCGTTTATGCGAATAAGTTGTCCTGTGCCCTTAGCAGAAAAACACCCCCAAAGCAAAATGTTTCCACCCCCATGCTTGACGGTGGGGACGGTGTTTTGGGGGTCATAGGCAGCATTTTTCTTCCTCCAAACACAGCGAGTTGAGTTAATGCCAAAGAGCTCTATTTTGGTCTCATCAGACCACAGCACCTTCTCCCAGTCACTCTCTGAATCATTCAGGTGTTCATTGGCAAACTTCAGACGGGCCTGCACATGTGCCTTCCTGAGCAGGGGGACCTTGCGAGCCCTGCAGGATTTTAATCCATTGCGGTGTAATGTGTTTCCAATGGTTTTCTTGGTGACTGTGGTCCCTGCTAATTTGAGGTCATTAACTAACTCCTCCCGTGTAGTTCTAGGATGCTTTTTCACCTTTCTCAGAACCATTGACACCCCACGAGGTGAGATCTTGCGTGGAGCCCCAGAGCGAGGTCGATTGATGGTCATTTTGTGCTCCTTCCATTTTCGAACAATCGCACCAACAGTTGTCACCTTCTCTCCCAGCTTCTTGCTAATGGTTTTGTAGCCCATTCCAGCCTTGTGCAGGTCTACAATTTTGTCTCTGACATCCTTGGACAGCTCTTTGGTCTTTCCCATGTTGGAGAGTTTGGAGTCTGCTTGATTGATTGATTCTGTGGACAGGTGTCTTTTATACAGGTGACTAGTTAAGACAGGTGTCCTTAATGAGGGTGACTAATTGAGTAGAAGTGTCTAACCACTCTGTGGGAGCCAGAACTCTTAATGGTTGGTAGGGGTTCAAATACTTATTTCACTCAATGAAATGCAAATCAGTTGCTATCTTTTATTTAAAGTTATTTTTTCGATTTTCCTTTTGATGTGCTATCTGCCACTGTTACAATAAACCTACCATTGAAATGATACTGTTCTGAGACTTTTCATTTCTTTGTCATTGGACAAACTTACAAAATCAGTGAGGGGTCAAATAATTATTTCCTCCACTGTAACAAGACATAGCAAGGGCATGACTGATGAGGTAAGGAATTCTAGAAACAAATATGTAGTGATATTTCTTAATGTTTCAATATACAGGATTATACAGTAGTGAAAACGGTTGACTGTGTGAGCCCCAGGAGCTGTCTTTTTGTGTCAGGAGGATGGAGCAAGACCCAGAACCCCACCCCTAAACTTCTACCTCCTTCACTGATACATGACAGCACACTAAAGATCCTGAAAATCACCAGCAAGATCACTGAGCTGCTGACTGGAGAGGTGAGCGCTGCTGGGAATGCTGGGAAAAATAAAGTAATACCAAGAGAAAGGAAGTCTGGATGATGACTGTATCATTGTGTGTGTAAGGTTCCTGTAAGGTGTCAGGATGTCACTGTCCATTTCTCCATGAAGGAGTGGGAGTATTTAGAAGGCCACAAGGATCTGTACAAGGATGTCATGATGGGAAGCAAGCCGCCTCTCACAACACCTGGTAAGAGAAGACTTTCAATGAATGTAAAGGGTCACCTAGATACCACAATCATCTGATCATCACATATAAAATGTTATTCAGTCACTGTGTTTTTCTACAGATGGATGCAGTAAGAGAAATGTTCTAGAGAGATGTCCCAGTCCTCTGTATTTACAGCATTGTCCAGGAGAAAATCACAGTGTCTCAGAGGTTCATCAGGTAGGTGAAGCTGTGTCATCATATAGTTTAGATTTGTTTTTGTATAACTCCACTCAGGTAAGTAAAAAAAGATCATGTTTTCAATATTGCACAACTAACATAATTTTCACTAGTGCACGGGGAATTGCTTTAAGTGCTTGTATGTGAGTATGTAACGGATGATCACTATAGTTATAGTGATCTAAACCCGCTCAACCCCCTCCCTTCTACCAGTAGAATTGCAGGATGACCATAAATTTCTATGCACAGGGCTCCCTGACCTGCCATTCTAAATTGGCAGGGCTTATTAGGGAGTACAAAGAATACACATAGACTGTAGTAAACTATTGTAGCCTATGGTATCAGTGATCAAACAATGACATGTTCAAGTCTCCTAGGGGGGACTAAAAATATAATTTACAATAAGGTTCATAAATATTGGGACATCAACACAATTCTAACATTTTTGGCTCTATACACCACCACAATGGATTTGAAATGAAACGAACAAGATGTGCTTTAACTGCAGACTGTCAGCTTTAATTTGAGGGTATTTACATCCAAATCAGGTGAACAGTGTAGGAATTACAACAGTTTGCATGTGTGCCTACCACTTGTTACAGGACCAAAAGTAATGGCACATACCGTATTTTTCGCCCTATAAGACGCACCGGCCCATAAGACGCACCTAGGTTTTTGGTGAGGAAAATAAGAAAAAAAATTGTTTAACCAAAAGGTGTGCTTTTGGTGGGTTTGGAACTAATGGTGGTCTGTGGATGACGGACACTGTTATTGGGGGGATCTGTGGATGACGGACACTGTTATGGGGGGATCTGTGGATGACGGACACTGTTATGGGGGGATCTGTGGATGACGGACACTGTTATGGGGGGATCTGTGGATGAGGGACACTGTTATGGGGGGATCTGTGGATGAGGGACACTGTTATGGGGGGATCTGTGGATGACGGACACTGTTATGGGGGGATCTGTGGATGACGGACACTGTTATGGGGGGATCTGTGGATGAGGGACACTGTTACAGGGGAGGGATCTGTGGCTGGCACTGTTACAGGGGGGATCTGTGGATGGCACTGTTATATATGTGCCATCCACAGACCCCCCACCCCATAACAGTGCCATCCACAGACCCCCCCAGCCCATAACAGTGCCATCCACAGACCCCCCCCCCCCCCAGCCCATATACGGTACTATTATGAGTGAGGGGGGCATGTTTAATAATTTTTAATTGAATAATACATTTTATATTTGTGTAGCACTGGAGCGGCAGGGCGGGGCTGTAGTACAGTGACTGCACCGCCCTGCCGCAATTGCCGGCCCCAGCTCCTCCTCCCAGTCCCTCCTCCGCTTGCACATCGCAGCCAGCGATGTTAAACATGTCAGCATTCGCCCCATAAGGCACAGTGGCATTTTCCTCCCATTTTTAGGGAGGAAAAAGTGCATCTTATGGGGCGAAAAATGTGGTAATAATCATAAATCAAACTTTCACTTTTTAATACTTGGTTGCAAATCCTTTGCAGTCAATCACAGCCTGAAGTCTGGAACACATAGACATCACCAGATGCTGGGTTTCATCCCTGGTGATGCTCTGCTAGGCCTCTACTGCAACTGTCTTCAGTCCCTGCTTGTTCTTGGGGCATTTTCCCTTCAGTTTTGTCTTCAACATGTGAAATGCATGCTCAATCGGATTCAGGTCAGGTGATTGACTTGGCCATTGCATAACATTCCACTTCTTTTCCTTAAAAAAACTCTTTGGTTGCTTTTGCAGTATGCTTTGGGTCATTGTCCATCTGCACTGTGAAGTGCCGTCCAATGAGTTCTGAAACATTTGGCTGAATATGAGCAGATAATATTGCCCGAAACACTTCAGAATTCATCCTGCTGCTTTTGTCAGCAATCACATTATCAATAAATACAAGAGAACCAGTTCCATTGGCAGCCATACATGCCCACGCCATGACACTACCACCAGCATGCTTCACTAATGAGGTGGTATGCTTAGGATCAAGTTAATCTTGGTCTCATCTGTCCATAGGATGTTGTTCCAGAACTGCGAACGCTTTTTTAGATGTTGTTTGGTAAACTCTAATCTAATTTCTGTTTTTGAGGCTCGCCAATGGTTTACATCTTGTGGTGAACCCTCTGTATTCACTTTGGTGAAGTCTTCTCTTGATTGTTGACACACATACACCCACCTCCTCGAGAGTGTTCTTGATCTGGCCAACTGTTGTGAAGGGTGTTTTCTTCACCAGGGAAATAATTCTTTGGTCATCCACCACAAATGTTATCCGTGGTCTTCCAGGTCTTTTGGTGTTGCTGAGCTCACTGGTGCGTTCCTTCTTTTAAAGAATGTTCCAAACAGTTGTTTTGGCCACGCCTAATGTTTTTACTATCTCTCTGATGGGTTTGTTTTGTTTTTTCCGCCTAATGATGGCTTGCTTCACTGATAGTGACAGCGCTTTGGCTCTCATCTTGAAAGTTGACAGCAACAGATTCCAAATGCAAATAGCACACTTGTTTGTTTCTTTTCAAATCCATTGTGGTGGTGTATAGAGCCAAACATTTTAGAATTGTGTCGATGTCCCAATATTTATGGACCTGACATATGAAAAATAAACAATATGATTTTTTTTTTTATTGGTATCGCTTTGTCTGAAAATGTCCAAACTAATACATAAAAGCATCCTGCCTGATAATTGCAGTAAGCAGAATTATGAATAGTGAGTGAAAAATACATTTTTGGTCACCTTGCTCCCTGAAAAAAAGTTAAATATAATAAAAACTATATAAACTTGCTATCACGCAAATTCTCAGGGAAAAGCGGAGGAGCGAAACGTGCGTCGGGGTGCGCTCTCTACCAGACCTGGGTTTATTCCATCTGTGCCTCCTATCAACTCTAGGTAATATGTTATAGTATATTTTATTCTTAGTCAACGTCTATTACTACTATTGTTGTCCCTCCATACTGCTTATGGGCTAGCTATAGGTGCTGTTATTTCACCCTTTTTTCTGGCTCCTATTTTTGCAGTTGTTGTATGTTTATCTGTGGGGGTTGGAGGCTTGTACGTGTATTGGGGGTAGGGTTTATATTGCCTGCTCGGTGCAGCATACACTGTTTCCCTATTCTTCTCTTGGATTTTTGGATTCATTTACCCAGAGTCAGGCGGCTGAGCTGCTTATCGCAGCGCTTGTCTGCACTGCTGCTACTCATTTTATCATTGTCTATGGTCTGTTGTTATATTTATTATTTAATAAAATATTTGTGTAAGGCTACTTTCACACTAGCGTTCGGGCGGATCCGTTCTGAACGGATCCGCTCATAATAATGCAGACGGAGGCTCCGTTCAGAACGGATCCGTCTGCATTATTTTTAGCATAGAACAGCTAGTGTGAAAATAGCCTAGTACGGATCCGTCCAGACTTTCAATGTAAAGTCAATGGGGGACGAATCCGCTTGAAGATTGAGCCACATTGTGGCATCTTCAAACGGATCCGTCCCCATTGACTTACATTGAAAGTCTGGACGGATCCGCACGCCTCCGCACGGCCAGGCGGACACCCGAACGCTGCAAGCAGCGTTCAGCTGTCCGCCTGTCCGTGCGGAGGCGAGCGGAGCGGAGGCTGAACGCCGCCAGACTGATGCAGTCTGAGCGGATCCGCCTCCATTCAGACTGCATCAGGGCTGGACGGCTGCGTTCGGGTCCGCTCGTGAGCTCCTTCAAACGGAGCTCACGAGCGGACCAGCGAACGCTAGTGTGAAAGCAGCCTTATAATTGTACATGTGTGTCTTTTGTTTTAATTGGTTGTGTTATAACTCTTTGGCACACATAATCTCATCCTTTGGATGATTTAATCGGTGGTACTAACCCATTTTGGTCGCCATCTGGAGCCCTGATTATTTGTTATTTTTATTCGATATGTACATTGGACAACCTGTAGGTAGTGTTTTCTTTATTATTGTTTTGTTCCACATTTTAAATCAGGGTGAAGATCTTATTGATATTAAAGTTGAAATTATAGAAAGAGAAGAAGAGGCACATGAGATGGGCTATCAGCAGTGCAAGGAGGAACTTCCTGTAGATATCAGTCCAGGTGAGTAGCAAGCACTGAATAAAATGTCGGAACATGATATTGTTTAAATTCGTTTTTTATGTTAAATGTTTTAAACATTTTTGGTATTTTTTATTGACTTTCCATGTCAATCTCAAATAAAATAAAAAATCCTGAACTCTTGCAGTTTTCATACTGAGTATCACAGCAGGTAGACACATAGCAGTCATTTCATTATCACAATCAGAATTACAATGTAGGTAACACCTATATGTAAGTAAGACAGGATCATATCATGGTGATAGTTCTAACTTGCCTGCTCCACCTCCCTTCTCACTGCTCTGTACAGGTCACCAACATATTCACAACACTCTTCCATTAAAGTCAGTGGGGCGAATATACTAAGACTGGTGTTACAAATAATTGTCTTAGTATAAAGTTTGACAAGGCAAAATGCACTACATTTATTATGAGGCAGAGGCCTCTTAATACATTTGGCGCATATACTGGCAGTCTGTGTGGCAGAAGTTCAAATCTACACCAGTCTGTGCGCCAGAAGTTCAAATCTACACCAGTCTGTGCGCCAGAAGTTCAAATTGGTTTGAATTATCAGCAGGTGTGGATTGGGAACTTAAAGTGTCCCTATAAAAACATAGAAGTGGCCCCAATGTTGTTGGTGGATCCAAATTGATAGAATATGGGGCCAATACAAATTGGCAGGGTTAGCAATACTATAGTGCAGCAAAAGTTACCATCCCAAATAACCAAATATCACAGTGCAGCACAAAAACCTCCCCTGAAGTTCTCCCTCTGTGTTGGCCATCAATAATTGCCAAGTTCTGTCCTCTTTCATTTGTCTCCAATTAAGATATAGAGCAGGGGGCTTAGAAGGTGACATGTGGGCCACAGCACCAAGCCAGTCCTACCTTTATCAGTGCCCCCACTAGGGTTGTTGCAGGTATCGAAATTTCAATACTCAATCGATACTTTTGTCCCGGTATCGATACGCTACCGGGATTTCCATTTTTTCGATACTGGGCTGCGCTTCTGCGCAGTCTAGTATCTCTGAACATGAGCGCGCTGCTGTCAGTGCGCTCATGTTCTCTCAGCAGCACAGGGGAGAAGGAAGCAGTCTCTCCCTCCCCCTGTGCTGCTGCTGCCACCAATGAGAAGAGAGGGGCGGGCGCACTGCGCCACCAATGATACGACTTTCCCTACACAGAGCGGCGCCCAGCGATGTCCCTGCACTCCCCATTATTCCTGGGCGCAGCTCCGTTCGCCCGCTGTGCCCCATTACTGTCTCCTGCTCCATAAGCTAATTACTATCGGAGCGATGGGGAGGAGACATCAGCTTCACTAGTGGGCATTCCTTCTCCCTGCACTGCGATTGGACAGCACCACAGCCAGAGAGAAGGAACGCCCACTAGAGAAGCTGATGTCTCCTCCCCATCGCTCTGATAATAATTAGCATGTGGAGCAGGAGAGGAGACAGTAATGGGGCACAGCGGGCGAACGGAACGGCGCCCAGGACTAGTAGTAAGTGCTGGCACATCTCTGGGCGTCGCTCTGTGTAGCCTAATACTTAAAGTCTGGACCCAGGACCAGACTTTAACACATAATACAGGTGGCGGGTGTCGGCAGCAGAATCGCATTGCCGGCACCCTGCCCCTGACAGGGAGCTGCGATCAGCAGCAGTTAACTGCCGCTGATCTGCCAGTACCCGCCTCCTGTATTAAGGGGTAATTATCATTGGTGGCGCAGTGCACCCCGACCCCCTCAACCCCCCACCCCATTAAAATCATTGGAGGCACAGTGCGCCGGCCCCTCTCAACCCCCCCAGTATTAAAATCATTGGTGGCAGTGGCCACAGGGTCCCCTCCCCCTCATTGGTAGTGCAGTGGCAGCTTCTGATCGGAGCCCCAGCTGCGTAATCCTGGGGCTCCGATTGGTTACCATGGCAGCCAGGACGCTACTGAAGCCCTGGCTGCCATGGTAACATCCCTGATGCTGTGTGCACAGAGCAGCAGGGACAGTGTAAAGTCCTATTCACCCTGATAGAGCTCTATCAGGGTGAATAGGACAAGGGATGAAAAAAATCCCAGGTTCTGGCCCTAAGGGGGGAAATAGTTATTTAATAAAAAGTGTAAAAAATAAATAAAGTAAAAAGAAAAACACCAAAATATTAAGTATGAATCACCCCCTTTTCCCAATTTCACATATAAAATGTATAAATAATAAACATATTACATATCGCCACGTCAGAAAAGTCCAAACTATTAAAATATAAAAAAAATCTATATGGTGAACGCCGGAACAGAAAAAATAAATAAAAACTGAGTGATTCGCCATTTTTTAAAATGCGAAATGCACGTGTCTTTTTTGGTTGATTTTTTTCGCGTGGTATCGAGTATCGCAATACTTTTTCATGGTCTCGAAACCAAATCAAAAATTTGGTGTCGCAACAACTCTAGCCCCCACTAGTATGTACCTGGCAGGCGACAGTAATGAGTGCTCGGTTAACCCACCAGGAAAATGCACTGTAGGGACTATGGCCAGTCCACCCCCAATTATCACTTACACCAGTTTTTGACATAAATGATAGTAAATGAAATGTGGCAAAAGAAGTGAAAAGTCGTAAACTTGTCAAAATTATTACATGGGCTATAATTTTCGATTTATTTTTTTTACACCACAATATTGTCTTAAAACATTTGCTAAATGTGACTGGATGAGTCATTTCTAGACTCCAGTTTCCAGTTTTTATTTTTAAACATAAATTTATTAAAATCAACAAATTCGATCAACTCCAGAAATACATAGCACATCTTTTAGAGCCGAAAGCTTCAAATTGCAGTTTGAACTAAATCTGTATGTTAAACTATCCTATGGAGACTGCCCTGTTGTCAGCAAAGTAAATTTACTCAACTGTCATACTCTAAGTCCATGGGCTGCAAGATGGTGGCGACTTCGGCTGCTCCTGGGTAGCTTCTATACTGCAGAGGTGCTGAATGGTGAATGGACACATTGACCGCATGCATACAGTAGGGGAAAATAAGTATTTGATACACTGGCGATTTTGCAAGTTTTCTCACCTACAAAGATCGGAGAGGTCTGTAATTTTTATCGTAGGTACACTTCAACTGTGAGACAGAATCTAAAAATGAAATCCAGAAAATCACATTGTATGATTTTTTTATAATTAAATCACCTACCAACCAGCAAGAATTCTGTCTCTCACAGACCTGTTAGTTTTCCTTTAAGAAGCCCACCAACTCTGCACTCCTGTGTTACCTTTATAAAAGACACCTGTCCACACACTCAATGACACTCCAACCTCTCCACCATGGCCAAGACCAAAGAGCTGTCTAAGGACACCAGGGACAGAATTGTAGAACTGCACAAGGCTGGGATGGGCTACAGTGCGATAGACAGGCAGCTTGGTTAGCAGGCGTTAAAAACTTCTGGCGCAATTATTAGAAAATGGAAGAAACACAAGATGACTGTCAATTTTCCTCGGTCTGGGGCTCTATGCAAGATGTTGTCTCGTGGGGTAAGGATGATTCTGAGAACAGACAGGAATCGGCCCAGAACTACATGGGAGAACATGGTCAAAGACCTGAAGAGAGTTTGGACCACAGTCTCAAAGATTACCGTTGGTAACACACTACGGCGTCATAAAATCCTGAAGGCCACGCAGGGTCCCCCTGCCCACACCAGCACATGTCCAGGCCTGTTTGAAGTTCGCCAATGGCCATCTGGATGACCCAGAGGAGACATGGGAGAAGGTCATGTGGTCAGACGAGACCAAATAGAACTTGTTGGCATCAACTCCACTCGCTATATTTGGAGGAAGAAGAAGGATGAGTACAACCTCAAGAACTCTGTCCCAACCGCAAAGCACGGGGATAGAAAAAGCATACTTTGGGGTGCTTTTCTGTAAAGGGGACAGGACAGCTGCACCGTATTTAAGGGAGGATGGATGGGGCCATGTATAGCGAGATTTTGGCCAACAACCTCCTTCCCTCAGTAAGAGCATTGAAGATGGGTCATGGCTGGGTCTTCCAACATGACAATGATTTGAAAAACACAGCTAGGGCAACTAAGGAGTGGCTTCGTAAGAAGCATTTCAAGGTCCTGGAGTGGCCTAGACAGTCTCCAGACCTGAACCCAATCGAAAATCCTTGGAGGGAACTGAAACTCAATGTAGCCCAGCGACAGCCCCGAAACCTGAAAGATCTGGAGAAGATCTGTAAGGAGGAGTGGGCCAAAATCCCTGGTGCAGTGTGTGCAAACTTGGTCAAGAACTACAGGAAACGCTGTAATTGCAAAAAAAAGGTTTCCGTACCAAATATTACGTTCTGTTTTTCTATTGTATCAAATACTTATTGCATGCAATAAAATGCAAATTAATTATTTAAAAATCATCAAATGTGATTTTCAGGATTTTTTTTTAGATTCTGTCTCTGACAGTTTAAGTGTACCTACGATAAAAATTACAGACCTCTCCATTCTTTGTAGGTGGGAAAACTTGCAAAATCGCCAGTGTATGATACAGAGGATTCTGCTGTTGAGCTCCTGTGCAGAATTGAAGCTCCCCAGGAGCAGCCAGAGGAAGTGGTTGCCACCGCCATTTTTAATTAATTTAATTATTTTCAAGAATAAATTTTACAAAAAACTAGTTCAAATACAGTAGTGATATATTGTACATTTATAAGATTATACATGCTCTAATCCAGGGGCGCACAACCTGCGGCCCAGGGGCCACATGCGGCCCTTGATACCATTTTGTGCGGCCCCAACCATCTGGTAACAGACATGTATATCTATGTCTTGTGGCTGCTCAAATTTATTTTTCATGTATTCTCCCATTAAATGGGAGTCCAGGAACTGTAAGTAGACATTAATGGTATATACGCTATGTACAATATGCAATAAGTACAATATTTCAATTGTTAAAGGGAACCTGTCATCAACTTTATGCAGCCCATACTAACAGCAAAATAAAGTAGAGACTGGTGAGTTGATTTCAGTGGTCTGTCATTTATAAGTTAAAAATAAGTGGTTGTCGAGAACCAACATCACAATCATTGCAGACTGGGCCTGGAAAAGATTCACGACCACCTGAGAAGAGTCATAGTTATTCATAAATTCCTGCACTCCCTGCCCGCCTGCTGTTGATTGACAGGCTTCTACCAAGTTTTCTCCCTTTTTTCTCTAGGCGAGAACTGCCAATCATCGGCAAATGGACTGGGAGAGGAGGAGATTAAGAATATGTCATGGAACCATGAACCAGACGTACAACAAGAGATAAGTGGAAATAAGAAGGCTTTATTGAAAATCAAGCTGTAAGGCAAAAGTCCAAACGGATGGCTAAACCGAAGCAGGGTCTTGCGAAGCCAGAGGTCAGGAACCAGAAGGGTAGTCAGAAGAAGCCTGGATCAGGAACCAGCAGGGTAGTCAGACGAAGCCTAGATCCGGAACCAGCAGGGTAGTCAGACGAAGCCAGGATCAGGAACCAGAAGCAGCAGCAGTCTTAGAAGCATGTGAACACAGGAGGACCAAGCAAGGAACTGAAGCCACAGACCTCCTATATATATGAGCTGGGCATCCAGCTCCTCCCAGTGGGAAGGATGAGCCGCAGGGTGGAAGGCTACAAGAAACCCAGAAACCAAGATGGCCGCCAGCACATGTCAAACGAAGGAGAGCAGCAAGAAGGTAAGACCATGACAGTACCTCCCCCTCAAGGGCCCCTCCTCCGCGGAGTAAAGAACGGTTTCTGAGGGAAGCGTGCGTGGAAGGCTCGGAGCAAGGCAGGAGCATGGACATCTGCGGAGGGAACCCAGGAACGCTCCTCTGGACCATAACCACGCCAATGGACCAAAAACTGCACCCGACCGCGGACCAGGCGTGAGTCCAGGATATTGCTCACCTCATACTCCTCACGATTGCCCACTTGGACCGGACGAGGCCGAGGAACCGAGGAAGTGAAACGATTACACACCAGTGGCTTCAACAGGGAGACATGAAACACGTTGGAGATCCGCATGCCAGGAGGAAGCGCAAGGGCATAGGCTACCGGGTTTACCCTGCGAAGCACTCGGAAGGGACCAACAAAGCGAGGCGCCAGCTTGGGAGTGGGCACTCGAAGGTTGAGGTTGCGGGTGGACAACCATACGCGGTCTCCGACCTGGTAGGAAGGAGCGGGCGCTCGTCTGCGATCAGCCTGGAGTCTCTGGCGCTGCGCAGAGACCTCAAGGGACCTCTGGATCTGTACCCAAGAAGCACGTAGGACGGAAAGGTGATCCTCCACAGCCGGAATATCCTGGGGAGAGAATACCTCCGGTAACACGGCAGGTTGGAACCCATAATTGGCCATGAAGGGAGACGTCCCAGAGGAAGAGTTCACCGCCGTGTTCCTGGCAAACTCAGCCCAAGGCAGGAGGTCAACCCAATTGTCTTGGTGATCGGAGACATAGCAACGAAGGAATTGCTCCAAGGCCTGATTGGATCGTTCTGCGGCCCCATTGGACTGAGGGTGGTAGGCCGAGGAGAAAGAGAGATGAATCCCCAACTGGGAGCAAAAGGAGCGCCAGAACCTGGAAACAAACTGACTCCCCCGATCCGACACAATCTCCTTGGGCAAACCGTGCAACCGGAAGACCTCCCTGGCAAAAATCGTGGCCAACTCTTGTGCAGAGGGTAACTTCTTGAGAGGAACACAGTGGCACATCTTGGAAAACCGATCCACAATCATGAGAATGACCGTATGGCCTCGGGATGCAGGGAGGTCCACAATGAAATCCATCCCCAGGTGTGACCATGGACGCTCCCCGGTGGCTATGGGTTGCAAAAGGCCCAACGGACGGTGCCGAGGGGACTTACTCTGGGCACAAACGGAGCATGCCGCTACATATGCGGCGATGTCGGAACGTAGAGAAGGCCACCAGAACAGACGTGAAACAGCCCAGGACAGCTGATTCTTTCCAGGATGCCCCGCGGCCTTGGAGTTATGGTAGGTTCGCAACAACCGAGTGCGCAACTCCTCAGGCACAAAACATCTGCCGTTGGGTCTCCCAGAGGGAGCACCAGATTGAGCCGCCAAAATCTGCTCACCCAGGGGAGAGGTCAGGCTGGTGCGAATGGCGGCCAGGATCTGATTCGGAGGTATGACCGAAGTCGGAATCGACTCCTCCCCGGACAGCTCGGAGTACTGCCGTGATAAGGCATCCGCTCTGATGTTCTTGGAACCGGGTAGGTAGGAGACCACGTAATTAAAACGTGACAAGAACAGAGCCCATCTGGCCTGACGTGGTGTCAATCTCTTGGCCTCAGAGAGGTAGGTCAGATTCTTGTGGTCCGTCAGGATGAGAACCGGAACCACCGAGCCCTCGAGCAAGTGCCTCCATTCTTTAAGGGCCTGCACGATGGCCAATAACTCCCTGTCACCAATCTGATAGTTGCACTCCGCGGAAGACAGTTTCCGGGAGTAAAACCCACAAGGAAGCAGAGGACCCTCTGGTGTTCTACGCTGAGACAGAAGGGCGCCTACTCCCGTCTCAGACGCGTCCACCTCGAGGACAAAAGGCAACCCAGGGTTGGGATGCGACAGAATCGGAGCCGACACAAAGGCGGACTTTAGAGCCTCAAAAGCTCGGATGGCCTCGAGCGGCCAGACCTGGGGATTACTGCCCTTCCTGGTCAGATCCGTGAGAGGCTTGGCTAGCCTGGAAAAGTCCCTGATGAACTTCCGATAATAATTGGCGAAGCCCAAAAAGCGCTGCAGGGCACGAAGACCACTGGGCTGGGGCCACTGTAAGACAGCCGAAACCATCTCAGGATCCATGGAGAACCCCTCAGCGGAAATGATGTAACCTAAGAAGGTTACCTGGGATCGGTGAAATTCGCATTTCTCAAGCTTACCGAACAGCTTGTTCTCTCGTAACCGTTGCAACACTCGTCTGACATCCAGAATGTGGGCCTCCATGGATTCAGAATATACCAAGATGTCATCCAAATAGACCACCACACACTGCTGCAACAGGTCACGGAAAACATCGTTGATGAATTCCTGGAAGACTGCGGGCGCATTGCACAACCCAAAGGGCATAACCAAGGATTCATAATGACCGGTCCTGGTGTTAAACGCGGTCTTCCACTCATCGCCCTGCCTTGATCCTTACCAGGTTATATGCCGCCCTCAGGTCGAGTTTGGTAAAGACCGTGGCCCCTTTGAGGCGATCGAACAGCTCGGAAATCAAGGGTATCGGGTAAGCGTTCTTGATCGTGATGCGATTGAGACCCCTGTAATCGATGCAAGGCCTCAACTCACCGCCCTTCTTTTTCACAAAGAAAAATCCAGCCCCTGCCGGGGACGAGGATTTGCGAATGTGTCCGCGTGAAAGCGCCTCCCTCACGTACTCCTCCATGGCCTCATTCTCCGCTACCGACAGTGGATAGACTTTGCCACGAGGAGGAACGGCACCAGATTGTAACTCTATGGCACAATCGTATGGGCGGTGCGGAGGTAGGGCAACCGCACGCACCTTATCGAATACATCCCGGTACTCCTCGTATTCAGGAGGCAACAGAGAGTCCGAGGAAGTACACAGCAACTTGACAGACCCATGGATGCAACTAGCCCCACACTGCGGTGACCACGAGAGGATCTCGGCCGATCTCCAATCGAAAGTCGGATTATGCTTCTGGAGCCAGGGGTACCCCAAGACCACCGAGTAGTGTGGAGACGAAATAACCTGGAGACAGACCGACTCTCTGTGAACGGCACCAATGGCCATCCCCACTGGAAGGGTCTCATGAGTCACGTGTGGCGGCAGAAGGGGTCTGCCGTCTATCGCCTCAAGAGCCAGTGGGGAACCTCGAGGCTGCAGAGGAATGGAATTGGCGGCAGCGAACACACTATCAATGAACAAACCACCAGCACCAGAGTCCACCAACGCCTGGGTCGTCACCGAGCCCCCGACCCAGGAGAGGACAACAGTAATCAGTGGTTTGTCAACACGGGAAACCGGGGACGAGGAGACTCCACCCAAGATCTGCCCCCGACAGGATCTCAGGTGCGAGCGTTTCCCGGACGGTTCGGGCATGCCAACCGAAAATGCCCAGCGAGACCACAGTACAAGCATCGGCCCTCGCGTCTCCGGAGTACCCTCTCCCCCTCGGACAGGCGAGCAAACCCCAGCTGCATGGGTTCACCCCCAGACAAGTCATCCCCAGGAGGCGTGGGAGGAGAGGGAGGCACGGGTGGGACAGCAAACGTAGGCGCCAATCTGTTAGGAGACCTCCGCAGGCTCTCCTTAAAGGAAGGTCTCTCCCTGAGTCTGGTGTCAATCAAAATCAGGAAAGAAATAAGAGACTCGAGCTCCACTGCTAGGTCCTTAGCTGCAACCTCATCCTTCAAGGCATCCGAGAGACCATGAGAGAAAGCAGCGACCAGAGCCTCATTATTCCAGCCCACCTCTGCTGCCAGGGTACGAAACTCAATGGCGTATTCAGCTACGGATCGTGAACCCTGTCTGATGGACATAAGGAGCTTCGCAGCAGAGGCAACACGAGCCGGCACATCGAATACCTTCCGAAGAGAAGCAACAAAACCGGAAAACTCGGCAACCACCGGATTGTTGTTCTCCCATAAAGGGCTGGCCCAGGCCAAGGCCTTGTCCGAGAGCAGCGAGATCAAGAAGCCCACCTTTGATCTCTCAGTAGGAAAGGCATGTGGCAGCAACTCGAAATAAATGCCCACCTGGTTAAGGAAACCTCGGCACTGAGTTGGCTCTCCCCCAAAGCGCTGTGGAAGGGGGGCAGAACCGGTCATACCCCGAAACACCGCAGGCGCAGCAACAGGTGTCGGGGTAGACTCAGGCGCAACAACCGGAGCGGCAGTAGGAGCGGGCCCAGGAGCGACAACCGACCCATCGGCAACGGAAGCTAAATGAGCCGTGCGTTCAAGCAGGGTTTGCAACGCCACAGCGAACCGACCCAACAGGTGATCCTGCTGATCAAGTCTGGCAACCAGCGTAGGTAGCGAGGATGGCCCTGTACCGTCAGAATTCATGGCTTGGTCCTAATGTCATGGAACCATGAACCAGATGTACAACAGGAGATAAGTGGAAATAAGAAGGCTTTATTGAAAATCAAGCTGTAAGGCAAAAGTCCAAACGGATGGCTAAACCGAAGCAGGGTCTTGCGAAGCCAGAGGTCAGGAACCAGAAGGGTAGTCAGACGAAGCCTGGATCAGGAACCAGCAGGGTAGTCAGACGAAGCCTGGATCCGGAACCAGCAGGGTAGTCAGACGAAGCCAGGATCAGGAACCAGAAGCAGCAGCAGTCTTAGAAGCATGTGAACACAGGAGGACCAAGCAAGGAACTGAAGCCACAGACCTCCTATATATATGAGCTGGGCATCCAGCTCCTCCCAGTGGGAAGGAGGAGCCGCAGGGTGGAAGGCTACAAGAAACCCAGAAACCAAGATGGCCGCCAGCACATGTCAAACGAAGGAGAGCAGCAAGAAGGTAAGACCATGACAGAATAACCATGACTCTTCTTAGGTAGATTTGACTATTTTCAAGGCCTGATGCTGGTTCTCAGCAACCATTGACTTATAGCTCATGAGTGACACACTGCTGAAATCAGCATTTCTGTCACTAATTTATGCTGCCCTCAATACCCCTTTAAATTTTATTTTCGGCCCTTGTCATTGGTTCAGTGAAGAGAGTAAGACCAGTGTGTAAAACGCTAGTCCTGATAAACGCCCACCACTGTATTATCTATTATGGCGAATTTGTAATATTAGGTACATGTCGTGTTTTTTTTGTTTTGTTATGCATTATAGTAGTATAGAAAGCTTTACATAATATGTTTTAGTCTATTAAAAAAAAGTAGTATTTTTTTTCTACAACAGATGGCCTAATCAAGAACACAGACAGACATGTCCCGTTATCTGCAGATTGTAAAACGAATGATAATATCAAGCACGATTTTTCAGGAGAAAACTCTTGTATCCTAAATATACCCTCAGGACCTGAAAACACCTACCTTTTATCATTTCTATCTAATCATGGGGAACTTTCTCCTGATAACTCAAACACTTCTACACAAAGTACAGATCATGCAGATATTACAGTGTTGCCAAGCTCTGAATGTGGAAAATACTTTACTAAGGAGCCAATGGTCAAAGGTCAAAGATCAAAGAACTCACGTGGGAGAGAAGCCGTTTATGTGTCCAGAATGTGGAAAATGCTTTACCCACAAAGCATATCTCGTAAAACATCAGAGGATTCACCTAGGGAATGAGCCATTCGCATGTTCAGAATGTGGGAAATGTTTTTGCAATAAATCACTTCTTATTGAACATCAGAGAATCCACAAAGGCGAGAAGCCATTTCCATGTTCAGAATGTGGGAAATTTAATTCATGTAAGAGTCAGCTTGAGATACATCAGAAAATTCACACTGGAGAGCTGTTTACATGTCAGGAATGTGGAAAATATTTTATTCAAAAGTCAGATCTTGTTCGACATCAGAGAATTCACACAAAAAAGAAGACGTTTTTATGTTCAGAATGTGGAAAATGTTATTCACAGAAAGCTCGCTTTGAAATGCATCAAAGAATTCACACAGAAAAAAAGCTGCTCACATGCTCTAAAGTTAGAACCTGTTTCGGCCATAAAGCGAATCCTGAAAAACCTCAAAATAAAGGGATTCACACAGGAGAGAGACCTTTTTTATGTGCTGGATGTGGAAAATGTTATGCACAGAAAATTCACCTTGAGTTGCATCAGAGAATTCACACACAGGAGAAGCAGTTTTCATGTTCAGAATGTGGGAAATCTTTTACCCAGAGGTCTGATCTTGTGGAACATCTGAAAAGTCACACAAGGGATAATCTGTTTTCATGTTTAGAGTGTGGGAAATGTTTTGCACGTAAAAGTCAACTTGAAATGCATCAGAGGACTCACACAGGAGAGAAACCTTTTTCATGTTCAGAATGTGGGAAATCTTTTACTCAGAGGTCTGGTGTTGTGGAACATCAGAAAATTCACACAGGAGATAATCTGTTTTCATGTTTACAATGTGGGAAATGTTTTGCACGTAAAAGTCAACTTGAAATGCATCAGAGAACTCACAAAGGAGAGAAGCCATTTTCTTGCTTGAATTGTGAAAAATGTTTTAGTCATAAATCAGTTCTAGTTGAGCACCAGAGAATTCACACAGGGGAGAATCTGCTCTCATGTTTAGCATGTGGGAAAAACTTTACACGTAAATCTCAGCTTGAGACACATCAGAGAATTCACACTGGAGAGAAGCCATTTACATGTCTGGAATGTGGAAAAAGTTTTACCCAGAAATCAGTTTTAGTTAGACACCAGAGAATTCACACATACGCAAGAATAATAACAATTACCTAGTTTACAGTTTTGTGTAAAAATGGGCTCCGTCATCCTAAAGTTTTCTGTAGTTCACATTGTTTTTTCAAGGAGCTCAAACAAGTTATGTCTTTGACACCCTGCTGCATAGCCAGGATTGAAACTAGCTTCCATCCCAGTTATTTGACCACTTAGATACCACAGCAGGAAAGGGGTGCCTCTGTCACCCCATTGCCTCCTCCGTGAAGTGATTGTGGAAGTGCTAATAGTTGCTATGGCAGCTGGGAGCCTAACATAACATTCTCATAGCATTGCATAGATAATGCTGAAAACTCAAAACTGAAATAGAAATGGCAGACTTGCTGTGTTCAAAAAGATAGTTGCACAATACATTGCAATACAGTTGCAAGTTTTTACGCAACAATTGTATCGTAAACTCTTTAATAAATGTCCCTCACTGTGTCCTAAAAAGATTTTAGGGAACAGAAGTGTTCCTGCATCTCCAGTACAAGCTCCAGAGATATGTTATAGCTTCTCTTAAGAGAACATGCTGTGTAACAATCTAAAATGAAAAAAATTCTTCATATGTGTAAAGTTTTTGTGTGTGTGTTTGTATACATATATATACTGTGTATGTGTATGTATATATATATATATATATATATATAATTTATTTCTAATTTTTATTCTTTTTTTAGTATTAACTGATTAAATATTAAAGGACATACAAAGAATAAAGATAAAGTAAATTGTGTATTAATATTAAAGGGAACTTATAACCCTGAAAGTGCATTGTAATCTGTTAGCGGTATATTATAGAGCAAGTGAAGAGAAGATTGCTATATAATGCACCCAGATAGACATGTCAAATTGCTTCAATCTGTAAACGATTACGGGTGTGGTCTGATTAGACACCAGGTCTTGCCACATGAGGACGTAAAATTGCTTCCCCCACTGTTCTGTAAAAAAGCTTCTGGAGACTACTTTTTGGTAGCGTACCTCTTGGTAAGAGATTGACTGCTACACTTGCCTCTAACACACTGTAAAGACATTATACCCAATTGACAGACTTTGAGAAGGAGCAAATCATTGGACTGAGAGAAGGAGGATGGTCATTTCAACAAATTGCCCACCATCTACACCGTTGTGACCTAGCTTCTAGGAGATGCTTGAAGAAGTGGTTACGTGAGGGCATGCTCACAAAGTAAACAGGAGCCGGATGGCCTAGACAGACTTCCAGTAGAGATGATTGTTTAATCCATCAACAAGCCAGAGTAGCTTCCATAGTTTTGTTGTCCAACCTCCAGACACGGTACTTTCCTTACACATGTCTTTCTCTGCCTCAAACATTTTCAGGCACTTCGTAGAAGGAAGTTTGGTGTAACAGCACCCATAACATGTCATGCTATTGCCATCCTCCTACCGTCATCTTTGTATGCAGTGGTATTGTGAACGAGAAACTGGGACTGCAACGGACTGGAACTGTATCGTCTTTGGCAACATATCCAGGTTCTGTATGGAATCTAACAACAGTCAGGTACAAGTATGGAGGCCTGGTGTTGAGCGTTTCAATCCTGCCCCAACAGTTGGTGTGATGATCTGGGGAACCATCCTATACAAGAGTCAGTTATCCCTAGTAGTGATTTGAGAAATAATCACCTTAGGGTCCATTCACACGTCCGTGATGTATTGCGGAACCGCAATACACCCGGCCGGCACCCCCCATAGAACTGCCTATTCTTGTCCGCAATTGCGGACAAGAATAGGACATGTTCTATTTTTTTGCGGGGCCACGCTCAGGAAATGTAGATGTGGAGAGCACATAGTGTGCTCTCCACATCCCGTTCTGCCCCATTGAGAATGAATGGGTCCACCCCCGTTCCTGATATTGCAGAATGGATGCGGACCCAAATGGCAGAAGAGGCCTTCTCAATCTATATTTTCTACCACCCCCCAGATTTAAAAACAGGATTTGATGATGAACTGCTGGAATTGGCCACATCGGCCTTCCTAGATAGTCAGAAGAACATCATTGTGGGCGACATAAATTGCTGGCCCGATGATGTGTCCAACATCCAAACCCAGCAATTATTAACATCCCTTGAGACCATTGGCTTCATGCAAGAGGTGACCTCCCCGACTCACAGGGGCGGCCACATCCTGGACTGGATTCTGACATCTGGGGTGGAGATACAGGTCCAATCCATACATGATCTGGTGTGGACTGATCAAAAAATATACTTTTTACTCAAACTATCCCCCCTTTAAAAAAAGCTCCCCATTTTCCAGTGAGAGATAAGACTCTCACCCAAAAAAGAAATTAGAAAATTCTTAATTTGGAGGAATTTGGCAATAGCTTTAATGAGAATCTGAATATAGATTTATTCCGCTCCATAGAATCCACAAAAGTAAAGCTAACAGCTTTTAATGATTGTATAGAGGCTACACTAAACACCTTAGCACCTATGAAACATAAACAGCAACCTCGTCCCCCTAATAAAAACCTGCCTTGGTTCACAGACTGCCACTAAGGTCCTCTGGACCAGGCTTTATAATGGGGTAGCTTTCCCGCCGTTCATCCCAAAGGCGAATCACAGCTGATAATTATTCCTGCCTTTGACTAAAACAACCAATCATTAGGGAACTAACAGATTAGGGAACTGACTCGTACTCCTTGTACAGCTGACCTATAGATGACCCCACATAAATATGGTTCCATATACCTGTAATAGAAGTCCTGACAGAGATAGAAAAAAAGGGGGGGGGGAAGGGGGGGGTGACAAAAAACAACTATTGCCGCAATTAAATAAACTAGACTTCATAATAGGGAAACTATTAAAAAAAGAACACTTTTCAAAATATTTAAAAAATATATAAAAATTCAAATAACCCCCCTTTCGCCAAAATAAAAATACATAAATAATAAAAAATAAACATCATGGGCATCACCGCTATATTGTAAGGGTATTTTTAAGTACTCATTGGTTCTGTCCCCTTTAATTCTGTTCTATTTCATTTTGTCTCTTTTATATTACTTTTATTATTCTGTGTAATGATATTCCTTGTAATGTAGTACCCATCCCACATTGTGCTGATAAGGCTACATTCTTGAGTGATCTCAGACACATGCATGGTGCACACTGTAGGAGGGGCTGATGGGCATAACTGTGGTCTGCACCCACAATTAGGGGGGGCGCCACTTGGAAGTTCATCCTAGGTAGAATGTAAGTATGGATTTGCCCCATCTCTTGTACACCCTGGGGTATCAGTCATGTGTTATAACGTGGTAGATAGCCATGTGTTATAGCATGGCCTACCAGAGTCCTACCCCATATTGAATATATAGGCTAGTGATGTTTATTTACTTTTTATTATTCCGTTTTGCGATTTGTCTGTGTTATCTTATATTTAAACACCTAGTAAATATATTTATTCACTTAGCCTGTGTAAGCTTATTCATTCTTAAAAGTTTTGAATTCACGTTCCAGACACAATGTGAAAAAGCCTGTACTATTAAAATATAAAATATTTATCCCATACAGCGAAATGGAAAAAAAGTCAAAATGGCCATTTTTCTGTTTTTTGGAGCTTCAAAAAGTGATAAAAGTCATACACACACCTCAAAATGGTATCAGTGAAAAGTACAGATCGCCCCGCAAAAAACAATTATGGTGGTCAAAATATGGCAATGCAAAGAAAAACTTTTTTTTTTTTTTTCAGTATTAAAATGCAAAAAAAAACTATACATATGTAGTATCATTGTAATCTTACTAACCCAGAAAATCAAAGTAATGGTCAGTTTTACAGAATACAAAACTCTGTAAAAACAAAAAGAAAACATTTTTCCCACTTCCCAATATATTGTATGCTACTATAAATGGTGCCTTTAGAAAGAAAACTTGTCCCACAAAAAATAAGCTCTCATACAGCTATGTGAATGGAAAATTACAAAAGTTATGGCTTTGGGAAGGTTGAGAGTAAAAAACAAAACAGTTGTGAAAGGGTTAAGTGCAGAAGGACCTATTTTGCAACGATCCAGCAACGCTTTGTATGGTAGAGACTAAAGGAAGGATTTTTTATTTTACTTTTATTGATGTTGAGTGTTTTGGCTGCCTCCTCTAATTCACTTCATTCTAACCATCTATTCAGTGATCGGTCTTCAATGTAGTGAGCGAAGAGAAGACTAACGTATATAATATAGCTATTAAAGTCAAATGAGCAGTATCATGTCCCTTTAAATGTGCAGGTACTCCTGTCACCATGGTAACTATATTACAAACAGCCAATAGGACTGCTGGGTTTGAATTTAAAAAATAAAAAAGTCAGTTATCCTCAGTCTGTTATAGCTCATCTGAGAGAGAAGGCAGACTTCTGCAACTATTGCGATATTT
This sequence comes from Bufo gargarizans, assembly GCF_014858855.1. Classification (NCBI taxonomy): domain Eukaryota; kingdom Metazoa; phylum Chordata; class Amphibia; order Anura; family Bufonidae; genus Bufo; species Bufo gargarizans. The sequence goes on from NC_058085.1 coordinate 245,767,835, forward strand.
CAAGAATGACACAGAGATACATGACGATTTATCTCATCGCATATATTCACAAATGATAATTTTTGGGGGCGAAATCTGTGAATAAGGAACTTTATAATTTACAATTAGAGACATGTACATAAATAAAATACTTGTGGGGAAAGATGGCGGCTGATGTTCAGATATTAGATGTGGGTGATTTCACCACTTGCCACATGGATCCAATGATGGGAACCAAATAATTACTGCTTTAGGACCGGGGTCATTTTGGTCTTCAGAAGCAGAAACATTTTAGGGGCTGTTTACATCATGTTTTTGTCACACATTTAACATATACATTGGAGGAAAAAAGGTTGCACAAAAAAGCATAGTACACTATGCCTTTCCATACTGCAGAGCCCAGCATAAAAAGTATATGCGATACATATACAGTAAAGACCAAAAGTTTGGACAGACCTTCTCATTCAAAGAGTTTTCTTTATTTTCATGACTATGAAAATTGTAGATTCACACTGAAGGCATCAAAATTATGAATTAACACATGTAGAATTATATACATAACAAAAAAGTGTGAAACAACTGAAAATATGTCATATTCTAGGTTCTTCAAAGTAGCCACCTTTTGCTTTGATTACTGCTTTGCACACTCTTGGCATTCTCTTGATGAGCTTCAAGAGGTAGTCACCTGAAATGGTTTTCACTTCACAGGTGTGCCCTGTCAGGTTTAATAAGTGGGATTTCTTGCCTTATAAATGGGATTGGGACCATCAGTTGCGTTGTGGAGAAGTCAGGTGGATACACAGCTGATAGTCCTACTGAATAGACTGTTAGAATTTGTATTATGGCAAGAAAAAAGCAGCTAAGTAAAGAAAAACGAGTGGCCATCATTACTTTAAGAAATGAAGGTCAGTCAGTCCGAAAAATTGGGAAAACTAGGAAAGTGTCCCCAAGTGCAGTCACAAAAACCATCAAGCGCTACAAAGAAACTGGCTCACATGCGGACCACCCCAGAAAAGGAAGAACAAGAGTCACCACTGCTGCGGAGGATAAGTTCATCCGAGTCACCAGCCTCAGAAATCGCAGGTTAACAGCAGCTCAGATTAGAGACCAGGTCAATGCCACACAGAGTTCTAGCAGCAGACACATCTCTAGAACAACTGTTAAAAGGAGACTGTGTGAATCAGGCCTTCATGGTAGAATATCTGCTAGGAAACCACTGCTAAGGACAGGCAACAAGCAGAAGAGACTTGTTTGGTCTAAAGAACACAAGGAATGGACATTAGACCAGTGGAAATTTGTGCTTTGGTCTGATGAGTTCAAATTTGAGATCTTTGGTTCCAACCACCGTGTCTTTGTGCGACGCCGAAAAGGTGAACGGATGGACTCTACATGCCTGGTTCCCACCGTGAAGCATGGAGGAGGAGGTGTGATGGTGCTTTGCTGGTGACACTGTTGGGGATTTATTCAAAATTGAAGGCGTACTGAACCAGCTTGGCTACCACAGCATCTTGCAGCAGCATGCTATTCCATCCGGTTTGCGTTTAGTTGGACCATCATTTATTTTTCAACAGGACAATGACCCCAAACACACCTCCAGGCTGTGTAAGGGCTATTTGACCATGAAGGAGAGTGATGGGGTGCTGCGCCAGATGACCTGGCCTCCACAGTCACCGGACCTGAACCCAATCGAGATGGTTTGGGGTTAGCTGGACCGCAGAGTGAAGGCAAAAGGGCCAACAAGTGCTAAGCATCTCTGGGAACTCCTTCAAGACTGTTGGAAGACCATTTCAGGTGACTACCTCCCGAAGCTCATCAAGAGAATGCCAAGAGTGTGCAAAGCAGTAATCAAAGAAAAAGGTGGCTACTTTGAAGAACCTAGAATATGACATATTTTCAGTTGTTTCACACTTTTTTGTTATGTATATAATTCCACATGTGTTAATTCATAGTTTTGATGCCTTCAGTGTAAATCTACAATTTTCATAGTCATGAAAATAAAGAAAACTCTTTGAATGAGAAGGTGTGTCTAAACTTTTGGTCTGTACTGTGTATATATATTTGTTCAGTGCTCCAGACTAAAAAAAGAATAGTAGCCATTGGCTCCTGAACTGAAAAATTTAGGAGCCAAATAAAATGTTTAGTTGCCAAATCGAAACCGAATCAAAATTTTGATATTGTGACAACGCTACGCCGATCAGATCGGCGTAGGGTTGTTTTGATACCAAAATTTTGATTCGCTTTCGACACCATAAAAAGGTATTGCGATAGTCAATACCACGTGGAAAAAAAAAAGCAGCGTGCATTCCGCATTTTACGAAACCTTCGGCCCATAATAGAACAGTCTGATCCTATTTCTGGGGGTGACAAGGTGACAAAAAAATGGCGAATCGCATGGTTTTTATTTCTGTTACGGCGATATTTTGTCATAATTTAATAGTTTGGACTTTTTGTTGTTTAAATTCTTTTATTCAAGAGAACCAAGAAAAGAACAATACATCAAAGAGGCAAAAACAGCCCAATTACAAGTCGTGGCTGTGTACAAATAAATGTATACAATCAGATGGTCATAAATACAATGAATAAGTAAATTGACGAGAAAATGTAAAGAGGAGCATAACCAGTGATCATTCCTATCAGTTAAACGGCAAATCCAAATCTTATTCGCAGGTGCATAGGAGTAAGAGCCCTGACGTATACACACACCAAGGAACAAATGACAAAGACAGATACACAAACAGAAGAGGGGGGGAAGGGAAAAGGAATACTTGACAAGAGACGTAGATGAACAATAATCAGATATAATGAATTCCAGATTGTATGAGCCGATCTATAAATACTTCTTAGTTCAAATGGGGTAAACATCCAGGCATGAGAGAATGAAAATCGAATAAGGGTGCTGCTATCTCCCTAGGGACTGGCAACATCTCTGTTCAACCAATTGACATATTAGCTAGAACCCTTAAACAAAATCCAAGGAGTCCAGATTTTTAAGAATTTGGTGGAGTTACCCGTGTCCTCCGCCCAGAGCTCCTCCATTCTGTAGATTTTCTCAAAGGTGATGAGCCAGTCCCTAAGGAGGGGCAGATGCGGACTTCCAAAATCTAGGTATAACCAGGCGAGCGGCTTGGACAAAGAATCTTAAGAGACCTTTTTTCAAGGTGGGAGTAGAACCAGGGAACATGGAGAGTAAAGCACCCTCCGGTGTCCACCTAGAAGAGCTGCCACATACCAAATCATAAAGATCATTAATAGCTTCCCAGAACGGTGTGATTCTGCTACAGAACCACCAAATATGGGACATATTGCCCTCCTCACTACCACATCTCCAACAAGTGCTGGGGCATGCGGGGAGGAAGGAATGTAACAGGGCCGGAGTCCTGTACCACCTAGACAAAACCTTAAAATTATTTTCCTGGAGTCCGCAGCTAGTTTGGACTTTTTGGACGCAGCGCTATGTAATATGTTTATTTATTTATTGTTTATATATTTTATATGTAAAATTGGGAAAGGGGGGATTTAAACTTAATATTTTAGTGTTTGTGTATTTTTTTTTTACTTACTATTAGCCCCCTTAGGGGCTGGAACCCTTGTCCTATTCACCCTTATAGAGCTCTATCAGGGTGAATAGGACCTTGCACTCTCCCTGCTGCCCTGGGCTTTGTGCACATAACCAATCGGAGCCGCGCGATTACCCTGCGCCACCAATGAAGATAACTGACCTGTTAATACAAATACAGATGGCGGATGCCACTCCTGAGGTGTGCAACACAGGGGGAGGGAGAGACTCCTTCTCCACTGCGCTGCTGAGAAGAACATCGGCGGCGGGGCAGAGAACTATCATCTCCGGTGCTGTATTCAACTGCAGAGCTGTGGCGGCGGGTCTTGTCGCCATTTGTAAATTCTAAATAAAACCCTATGGAGACGAATGACGCTATATGGCATTCGTCTGAGGCAACTTTTTAATATATATGTCAAGTGTATACGTTAAACATTTTGTTTGTTTACTCCTCCACTCATACTGATCTGCTTTACATCACTTGTCTCATCAATCTCATTAGTCCTATGTACTTTGGTGTATAAATGTAAGTCTTTACATTCTCCTGCAAACAGACCAAATGTAAGACCTGTCCATAGATAATGACCGCTGACAAGGTGCAGGTCTCCAATACAGATCAGGACTACAAGATCCCAGGTACATGTCAAATGTGGTCTATTTGATTGCGTGTACCAAATGTCCTGTAACGGATCTCCTAGCACCCCGACCGGGTACCTCCGTTGATAGATGCTCCTAGTGCTTTCCGAGGACTCCAAGCACTCCACTTGACACCGTACGCCCTGCAGACCCCACGAACCGCCGCAGCTTGGTTGGGGTCTCACCGTCCTCCACCCACGCTGGACCTACGACAAGGCTCCAGGCTCCAGTGGGTGAACCTCTCCTACAGCCAGAGAGCAGGAACAGCTCTTACAAGAGCTAGTAGTTATGCCAGGGGAGTATAGCAAATCTTCAGCGTATAGCAATCCCCCAGTTTTGATCAGTTATCCAAACACCAGTCTCAGCATGATGAAGGATAAAACGGGAACACTTTATTGAGGGCTACCCGCCCGTATTTATGCAGGTCCCCATCTGGTGGCCACGCCCTTAGGGGACCAGAATGGAGACTGCGACACAGGACAGATATGCAGAAATTCAGGATACACAGACACAACACATCCCCACAATGCATCATGGTTTCCTCCTCTCTGCCTGGCGACACCCGAGGAGCAATCCAATTATGTCTCAGGACAAAGGGAAAACACCAATACACACGTGGAGACAACAGGACAGGAATCACCACCCAAACACACAATGGCACACCCCCACAGCAAACAAAGACATTTAACATATCCCCAGATAGCTCAAGTCTGAGTGCATATCATTAGGTGAATGGCACTCAGAATACACGAATACAATAATATTAGCTATCTGGGTGCCCTCACATAACATACAATTTAACCGAACGCATAATAACATAAAACACAATTCCAAAGACAGATTTAAGCTGTGCGGCCGGCCTGTTTTCTTTAAAGTTAGTATGGGCCATAATCCTGAGGCAAGAGGCTAGCAACCAGCCCCCTCCAAAACACCGTGGCGAGGTTGGTTTTGTCACATGTCCTACTGGAGGTCTCTATGTCAGTGAAACTGGCCAAAAACTCAGAACAAGAATGAACTCTCATTGCAACACAATAAAAGAAGAAAGGAAAGATTTGCCTGTGCAATGGGTCTACTGTGAAGAGTGTCTGGGAGATCCCTTGCCCCTTAGGAGGTTTGTACGAAATATGTCCCTCTTATAGAGCAAGTAAACGTTATACCAGTTGCAGTTAGGTAACAAGGACACGGAGTCCCCTTTGTAGATGGTAATGTTGGTACCCAGGGTAGGATTGCCAGAGTGGTGTAGAGTGGCCTACAATCTCTGTAGATTTTGTATACACGTGTCACAGTGCTCCTACCTGGTTATCATTGGATCCCAGACGTGATGTAGTCCGAAGCAGTGCAAAAAGGGTAGTTGAACTTGGATGATGAATAAGTAGAATAAATGGAGTCCAGACTTGTAGTAACGTTGAACACAGCTTTATTTGGCATAAACGGTAATCCAAACAGTTTCCAAACATTATCTTAGTCATCAGCAGGTATTGGCTTAAATGGCAGGCAAACACTTCTCTGCAACAATCTCAGCCCTGCTATACTAGCTGGAGTAAATAGGAACTCTTCCTCTTCTGCTGGAACTTAGTTTAGCTGTCTGTTGTCTGTCTCTTACTTTAATCCTAGGAACTTCTTGTCCTGGCTTTGAGTACCTCAAGCTCTAGCTTCAACTTGGATTTAGGCAATGCAAGCCCAGGACAGCACAATCAACCATGTAGACTTCAGAAACAGGGTGTCTGGGCACAGCAGAGCAGGCAGCGCTCTGCTGGCCAACACACAACCTTTCCCCAGGAGGGGGTAGGCTAGACTGAACACTAACTAACAAACTCCTCCCTCTCTAGAGAGGGCTGGAATGCAACTAGGAGGTTCCTCTCCAGGGAAGCTAACACTGCCAATGTTGCTGCCACCTGCAGCTGAACCAGGCACATTATACTTTAATATCACATTTGCAATGAAATTCATATACACATTGCAGGAAATTACATCAAATATCAGAGATGACACAGGATGCACCAACCAAGATAGTGGGGGTACAAAGGAGATGGTAATGCCCACTCTGGGTCATTATACCTGTACCTAAACATGTTTGCAGCAATGACCAAAACATCACAGACATGAAAGTATTGATATTAAAGGGGAATTTCAAATCACAGAGGGACAGGAGAATCTGGAAATACAAGTTCATGAAACTTCTGGCACACTCAGATCAGGAATGAATGTGTCTCATGAATTTATGTCCGTCTTCATCTCTTAAGGAATGTGGCTCTCAGACTTCTTGAGTTCATAACATTCATGGACAGAACATCAATTAGAAGACAATAAAACTTTCACAAATCTTATCTCTAACCCTCGTGTATAACTGTGCCACTAATTTACTGCTACAACTGTTTGTTTCCTCCTCCACTTATATTGGTCTGCTTTACATCACTTGTCTCATCTACCTCATTATTCCTATGTACTTTGGTGTATAATAGTGTGAATATGTGAATCTTCAGACTTTGTCTTATGAGATGCCTGATGAAGAGGCCCAAGTAGCTTTGAAAGCTTGCAATTTTGTCATCATCTTTTCAGTTAGCCATTAAAAGGTATCAACCACCGAGGAATCTTAATCTTTTTTCATCTTACGTTAAACACGGGACAAAAACGTGATGTGAACACAGCATTAGCCGTTTTTTCACGCGCTCGGTTTACTGGCTATAAATGTTTTATTTGTTGGGCTACAAATATGATGGGGAGTGTCATTGTATTAAAACATAACTTTTAATGTTATCTTACAAATAAAAAGGAATGGTACCCTAAATGCTGGTAGAATAAACAAACCTGCTCCACCTAGTGAAAGGTGTGAGCAGTCTTACCAGACCCTTGTAGACAGTGGGATCAGCCAGGAAGGATATCCAAAACACACTGAATGAGAAACCGCACGGGAAGTCGCAATTTTACTTGGTATCTGTATGGTAGATGCAGATCTGGGCCCTGTATAACCCTACCAATTGGGGAGGGGGCTATTTTACAACTGCCCATCTATACAGAGCACCTGCCCCGAAAGGGGCGACCCCGTCCGGATACCTGTCCCTACCTTGGACCTGATCCCCAAGTCTTATGAAATGGCCAGTGAAAGAAATTCTGATGACCTCCCGACGTGGCACTTTTCTGTCCGTGTCGACTCTTCAGGGGCGTAGGTACAAAAATTGAAAAAGATGGCGTAAAACCGCAGGTGTGTAGCCTGTGGCTAAAACACTGGATCAAGCACTTAAGCTTGCATCTGCTTCCCCTAGATTATGGGGTGCAAAGGAGGGGTAGTCCTATGCTGTACGGTCAGGAGGATGTAATAATCCTATGTGTAATAGATCTCCTATGATTGGGGAAAATAACAACAAAATCTACCAGCCGCAGTGATGCATATAACCAGTGGACTTTAAATAGAAGCGACTCACCAGAAACACGCCCCCCACCCACCATGGACCTCGGCGTGTGACGTCAGGTAGGAGTGCTGGGCGTCACCCAGGCACGGAGTCGCGCATGAGATCCGACGCGGGCGCTGCGTATGACGTCAGAGGCCAATGATGGGATCGCGTGGGAGGGGCAGTACTACGCTGGATATGGAGAGGCGGTACAGGTGGTTGCCTAGCTACACGGGTAAGCATGCAGTCACGTGGGACACACAGTATGTGCGTCCATAGTAACCTATACAATATGGCCAGAACAGGCCAATGGCATTTAGTGCAGGGAAGAAGACAAAAGGACGGTATTGATGCATCTCAAATGAGAACAATAAGCAATATTAGATAAAACAGGTATAGTTAAGTCTTTCATTCATGCCATACGGGGCTGATGTTTTTAGATGAAAGATCCATCGTGATTCACACTGGAGGAGATTCCTATCCCAATCTCCCCCTCTGGGAGGAGGTTTGACAAGGTTAATGCCCATAAACCTCAACCCCTTAAGGACCGGGCTCATTTTCACCTTCAGGACCAGGCCATTTTTTGCAAATCTGACCAGTGTCACTTTACGTGGTGATAACTTTAAAACACTTTGACTTATCCAGGCCATTCTGAGAATGTTTTTTTGTCACATATTGTACTTCATGACACTGGTAAAATGGAGTAAAAAAAATAATATCATTTTTATTTATAAAAAAATACCAAATTTGCCAAAAATTTGGAAAAATTTGCAAATTTCCAAGTTTCAATTTCTCTACTTCTATAATACATATTAATACCTACAAAACTAGTTATTACTTTACATTTCCCATATGTCTTCTTCATGTTAGGATCATTTTGAGAATGACATTTTATTTTTGGGGGACGTTACAAGGCTTAGAAGTTTAAAAGTAAATCTTGAAATTTCTCAGAAATTTTCAAAAAAAACAACTTTTTAAGGACTAGTTCAGGTCTGAAGTCACTTTGTGAAGCTTACATGATAGAAACCACCCGAAAATGATCCCATTCTAGAAACAACACCCCTCAAGGTATTCAAAACTGATTTTACAAACGTTGTTAACCCATTAGGTGTTCCACAAGAATTAATGGAAAATAGAGATACAATTTCAAAATTTCACTTTTTTGGCAGATTTTCCATTTTAATAATTTTTTTTCCAGTTACAAAGCAAGGGTTAACAGCCAAAAAAAACTCAATATTTATGGCCCTGATCCTGTAGTTTACAGAAACACCCCTATGTGGTCGTAAACTGCTGTACGGGCACACGGGAGGGCGCAGAAGGGAAGGAATGCCATACGGTTTTTGGAAGGCAGATTTTGCTAGACTTTTTTTGGACACCATGTCCCATTTGAAGCCCCCCTGATGCACCCCTAGAGTAGAAACTCCATAAAAGTGACCCCATCTAAAGAAACTACACCCCTCAAGGGGTTTTTCGCCCCATAAGACGCACTTTTTCTTCCCCCAAAATGGGGGAGAAATGCCCCTGCGTCTTATGGGGCGAATGCTGCCACTTTTACATCGCAAGCTGCGATGTATGAGCAGAGCGGGGACTCGGGGAGGGACTGGGAGGAGCTGGGGGCCGGCAATAGCGGCGGGGCGGTGCAGTCAGTGTAGTATAGCACCGCCCCGCCGCTCCGGTATACTAATATAAGATCTCATATTCAAGTAATAGTTATTAAACATGCCCCCCAACTGCTATTACAACCTTACATCCTAATCGCTGCTGTAGAATTCAGGCAGGCCGGGTGGGCGGCAGCGTAACTCGTGTCACGTGCCTACGCCGCCTACCTTATGAATGAAGTAGGCGGCGCAGGCAAGTGACGTCAGTGAGACACCAGGCCTGCCTGAATTCTACAGCAGCGATTAGGATTTAAGGTAGTAATAGGAGTTGGGGGGCATGTTTAATAACTATTAATTCAATATGACAACTTATATTTGTATGGCGGCGGCGGCGGCTGTGGGTGGGGGTGTTCGGATTGCGATCTGTGGATGGCACTGTTACAGGGGGGGGGGATCTGTGAATGGCACTGTTATGGGCTGGGGGGGTCTGTGCATGGCCCTGTTATGGGCTGGGGGGTCTGTGGGTGGCACATATATAACAGTGCCACCCACAGATCCCCCCCAGCCCATAACAGTGCCATCCACAGATCCCCCCTGTAACAGTGCCATCCACAGATCCCCCCTGTAACAGTGTCAGCCACAGACCCCCCCCCCCCTGTAACAGTGCAAGCCACAGATCCCCCCCATAACAGTGTCAGTCATCCACAGATCCCCCCATAACAGTGTCAGTCATCCACAGATCCCCCCATAACAGTGTCCGTCATCCACAAATCCCCCCATAACAGTGTCCGTCATCCACAGATCCCCCCTATAACAGTGTCCGTCATCCACAGATCCCCCCATAACAGTGTCCGTCATCCACAGATCCCCCCATAACAGTGTCCGTCATCCACAGATCCCCCATAACAGTGTCCGTCATCCACAGATCCCCAGTAATAGTGCCATCCACAGACCACCATTAGTTCCAAACACACAGCACACCTTTTGGTTAAAAATATTTTTTTTCTCATTTTCCTCCCCAAAAACCTAGGTGCGTCTTATGGGCCGATGCGTCTTATAGGGCAAAAAATACGGTATTCAAAACTGATTTTACAAACGTTAACCCTACCTAATGTATAATTTTTATTTATGTAAGTTTTACACAATAACAGCTTTTTTAAAACAAAAAAAATGATGTTTTAGTGTCTCCATATTCTGAGCCATATTTTTATTTATTTTTTTGGGCGATTGTCTCAGGTAGAGGCTCATTTTTTTGCGGGATGAGGTGACGGTTAGATTGGTACTATTTTGGTGGGCGTACGCCTTTTTGATCGCTTTCTGTTGTACTTTTTGTTATGTAAGGTGACCAAAAAAATGTTTATTTAGCACATTTTCTTTTTGGGTGTTAGGTCATGTGATATGTTTATAGAGCTGGTCAATACGGATGCGACGATACCTAATATGTCTATATGTATTTTCCCTATTTCTTTTACAAATTTTTTTACTTTATTTTTGGAAAAGGACGCTTTTTTAATTTTTTTTTACTTGAAACATAAAATTTTTGGGGTAAAACTTTCTTTTTTTGTCCCACTATGGGAAAGGGTCTGAGCCTTGTTTCAATACAGCACAATACATCTGTATTGTGCTGTATTCAACTGTTAGTGTCTTACGCTGTAAGACGCTAACAGTTGCCTAGGAGACCCAACCTGGGATGGCTTGGGGCTGCCATGGCAACCATCAAGTCCCCGCCACAGGACCGCGGGGACTCTATGCATGAGGTGAGGGAGCGCAAATCTCCCATATGACGCGGTTAGCGCTGACCGCAGCATATGAGGGGTTAATCCACCGGCATCTGCGTTATCGCCGATGCTGGTGGATGCAGCAGGGACCACACGCGGGGATAGGAACGAGAGCGCTCGTCCTCGAGCGCTAAGTGCCGGCATTTGAGGATGAGCATTCTCGTCCTGGGTCGTCAAGGGTTTAAATCGGCTCTGCCATTGTGCTCAGTGTGCACATGTTTGGCTACCGGGGTTTCTCTTTTGTGTACAATGTCCCCCAGATGCTCACCGATTCTCCTCTGGAATTCACGTATGGTTTTGCCAATGTACTCTAACCCACATTCACGGAGGATGCGATATATAACTCCCCTGGATTTACAGTTAATGAAATGTGGGATGGGGTACATCCTGCCCGTGACTGAACTGGTGAAAGAGTTTGTGGTCATGATGTGCTTACATGCTACACAGTTGCCGCATTTATGACTACCTACTAAGTTAGACCACAGCCATGTTGAGTGTGTCACAGTGGAGGAAAAATGGCTGTGGACCAACTTATCACGTAGGTTGCGACCACGTCTGTATGTAATCTGTGGATACTCCCCCAATACATCCTCTAGGTCGGGGTCCATTTTCAGGATCCCCCAATGGCGTTGCAGAATAATTTTGACTTGTTTACATCCTCTGTCAAATGTAGTGATGCTACGTAGCGCCTTTGCAGCAGTATTACTGGGCTGGTTAGGGGTAAGTAAAGTAGATCTTTGTCGAGTCAGAGCTTGTCTTGTAAGCGGATCTAAGGACATGATTGGGGTAACCCCTTTGTAAAAATTGTGCCCTCAGGTCGGTTGCTTGGGCCACAAAATCTTTTTTATTAGAACAGTTTCTCCTAAGGCGGAGATATTGACCCTTAGGTATCCCTCTTCTGAGTGGGAGAGGGTGGCTGCTCTCCCATCTCAGAAGGAAGTTCGTGGCATTCTGTTTTCTATGGATGGAAGTGTCTAGTTTGCCTCTCTCATTCTTGGTAATCTTGATATCCAAGAATGGCAGACAAGTTGGAATTTGTCTCACAGGTGAACCTCATCCATATCTCATTTTGGTTCAGATGTGATACAAAGGACTCAAACTGAGCAGGGTTACCATTCCATATGATGAATATATCATCGATATATCGCACCCACAGCCAAATTCTAGACAGTTCGTCCGGGTCCCTGTCCCCAAAAACCAGGGTCTCCTCCCACCAGCCCAGGAATAGATTTTTTTTATTTGTAAGATAACATTAAAAGTTATGTTTTCATACACTGACACTCCCCCCTCTGGGGCCCTTTTTGCCTAATTGATATTGGAGTGCTTCTAAAGCCTAAACAGATTTAGAGCTTTTGTTCATTTTCTACAAATATGATGCATGCATAACTAGCATACTTTTTATTCTATGGGTCATTACCAAACATGCATAGTTTTATAGTGTTGTCTGCTCACTTCTGTAATGCACTGGAATTCCTTGCATACTAATGCATTACAGCCTACGCATTATGCCTCATACACATGACCGTATTTTGTTTCCGTGTCCGTACTGGTTTTTTTTGCGGATAGGATGCGGACCCATTCATTTCAATGGGTCCGCCAAAAACGCGGACAGCACACCGTGTGCTGTCCGCATCAGTATGTCCGTTCCGTTGCTCCGCAAAAAAAATTGTGCATGTCCTAAATTTTTCTAGTTTGCGGACAAGGCATTATTACAATGGATCCTCAAAAAAAAACGGATGCCATACGGAACGTCATCCTTTTTTTTGCAGATCCGCAATTTGAGGACTGCAAAACACATACGGTCGTGTGCATGTAACCTTTCTGTAAGAGCTCATTCAGATGAACGTATGGCCTCTGTGCCCGTGTTGTAGACTGCAAATAGCAGTCCACAAAACACGGCCACTGGCCATGTGAACTGAGTTCTGAGATGCTGACCCATTGACTTGAAGGGGTCCACTATCCACAAGATACAACTGGGGTTCACATCACGTTTTTGTTTTACTTTAAAAGGATGCCCCTGTCGGATGCCATACAGTGGAATCAGTCACTATAGAAAACCAAACAAACATAGATTAACGTATATTTTTTATGCTGGACTCGGCAGCATAGAGAAGCATTGTATACTACACTTTTGTATCTTTTTTCCCCCTAACGTATATGTTAAACATAGGGAAGAACGTGATGTGAACAGCCCCTTAGATTGACAGGTTTGGGACACAGCTTAATACGCATATACAGTCATGGCAGGCCTGAGGGCCTTTGTCAGGTTCCCAATTGCCATGGCAACACCTAGATACCATAGTTGCTATGGACCACGGCTTCTAGGGAGTTTAAAGGCCAGGATCAGAATTATCTCCAGTCATGGCCAATCCATGCCTAATTTAAATTGCAAATTTACCAAAATAATTTGATAAATCACCCAGCCCCTGGATTTAGTTAAAAAAGGAAAAAAAATATGCTTTTTCACATTTTTGGTATTTCTTTCTGGTAATAATATAGTATTGCCCCAAAACAGATTTTTAGTGTAAATTTTGATACCCAATTTCAGGTAATTGAGTTTTTGATAGCGTTAAGACAGCTATTAGCAAAGAGAAAGGTTTTTGTTTTGTTTTTTTGTTTCTTTTTTTGGGGGGGAAGGGGGCGGTTATCTTTTAATACTTTTTTTTTTTTTACACATTTTTTTTAATGTTATACAATAGGCCAGAAAGGTCCGAAAAGACCATTGGGGGGAACTTATTATCATTATTATTTTTACTTGATACTATACTGTAAATTTCACCCCAGTTACAGACTAGTGATGAGCGACAGGGGCAATATTCGAATTTGCCATATTTTGCGAATATTCGTCATATATTTGCGAATTTGCGACTATTTTCTTGATTGAGAAAATCAGCAATGTAATATGCACGTATTGCGCGCGCAATACAAGCGTGGGTCACTGTTGCTACATTTTTCAAGCTGCTAGACGTTTCCCGAGACTGGAGAAAATGGTTGCCACGGAAGAACATCACAATAGCTGTATATGCAGATAGAGTGCTCCAATATATAAATCTGCAATTAATGATGCACGTATTTTTGCACAATACATGCAACTTCACATTTTAGCAGATCTGACTACATATTACTGATTGGGGCACTAAGTGTTGTTATAAAACAAAGAAGGTAGAGCAGCTCTCATCCACCGTCCACCTGCCTTGAGCACGGATGGCAACCTCTGGACTTGATTGCTGTCAATATCCAAAGCCAAGAAAAATCCAGCTTCCAAGATGCAAAAAGGTGGAATCTTTATTGTGCGATTAAAATCCAATACAAGACATCACAGGTTACAGTAACGCGTTTCAGACCACAAGTAAATCAGGGTCATTCATCATGACAAAAACCTTGTGTTCAAAACTCAGTTAAAAAGGCTAGTCCACACCTGACACCCCAATCATTGAGTCACATGACCTGATTAGTATGACTCAGAACATGTGTCAACCATGAGAAAAGGGGGTGGGGAATACACGTGAAATATATAGAGGACACATTAACAATGCATAAAATAAATTAATGGCAGGCAAATATGAGGTTAATACTGTAATACGAGATCATGTCTCTTGTTCAGACCTTCAGGATAGCGCGTGGCAAGTGAAAACATCCAATAAGCTTCTCTATTAAGCAACTTTCTCCTCAAATCGCTACCTCTAGCTGGAATATAGACCCTTTCTATACCTCGAGCTCTAAAATGTGTCACTTCACCCCCATGTACTACTGCGAAGTGTTCACTAACTGCGGATACGTTGCGATTTTTGTAATGGGGAATGTCTGATATATGCTTGCGGATTCGCGATTTTATTTGATTAGAGGTACAACCTACATATTGCAAATTGCACAATTGGCAGGTCACTAAGTAGATTGCATTTTTGGGGTTGCAATTCTAGTAACTATTGATAGAATTTTTTTTACCATTAGCCGTAGAATGAAAAGACTGGCTCACTTGAAAACGATCACAACAAATGCACCTACCGTGCCCGCACTTGTAGCTCCCCTTCGTTAAAGGCAAGGTCGGTGTCACATTGGTTTTTTCTTTATATACACTGGGACTGATGAGACTGCCTAATGTGGGAGCTTTTATTGCAGCACATCTAATGCCTCCCGCTATTATTTCTGACCATTTCTCATCAAAACTGATGACTGGTAAATGTTTTTTTGATGATTTTGCATATTTCCCGATATTCACTACTGTACTGGGTTACAAAAGTGATGGGAATGTGGCTATCCACTCTATTGCGACCCGCTGCAGCTGTGGAATACATATCAGGAAAGATCAAAGATTTACGGTCCAAACTCTGAACCGTTTTTTTTTTTGCTGTTAAGCATATGATTCCGTGAATAGGCTCTAAGAGCCAATCTATTCACAATCTTGTTACTTTCCTGTTCAAAAGACGAAATATCCGAGCAGTTACGCCTGGTATGGATCAATTTGCTTTTTGGAATATTAAAAATCACATGCGGCAGGTGGCATGATGATACATGGAAAATAGTCTTACTGGCTAGCTCTTTCCTAAAGGTGGAGGTATTCACACTGGAACTAGCAGAATCACCACTCAATTTTAAATCCAAGAAGGTAACCGACCTGGTATCCAAGTGCAACATAAAAAAAATAGAGGGCACACATAAATCCAAGTATTCGCCAAACAGTGATAGTGACGCCACATCACGGGACCATACAAACAGCAGGTCATCGATGCAGTGCCCATACCACTGCAGGCGATCACAGAAACTCCTCTCCCACCATGCCATAAAATTATTAGCAATGGAGGGAGAGAACTTAGCCCCCATCGACACCCCAGACACCTGCAAATAATAACATCCATTAAACATAAAAAAATTATGTTTCAAGAGAAATCTGACCGACAACTCTTGCAGTTCACAGGTATAATTGCTGTAAGTATTAAGGAGCCAACGCAGAGATCGCAGTACCAATTCATGTGGTATGTTCGTATAGAGTGACACCACGTCTGCCGCAATCCAAACATAATCCTCTCTCCATTGGAAAGACGACATGGCCTGCAGCACAGATCCAGTGTCTTTTATCAAGCCAGGGATGAGAGGAATAAGAGGTTGCGATAGCGAATCTACCGACTCAGACAAACGTTCTGAAAAACTACGGTACCTATACCCACCACAATGGGCCGCATTGGCGGAGGAAAAACACCTTCGTGGATTTTCGGCAGGGTGTGAAAAATAGGGATGACCGGGCAAGTAACATACGGTAGATGTAATCCTTTTCTTTTTGTAATAAACAGCCAGAAATAAGGCCAATGGATAATAGATCAGCAAGTTTGTTCTGAAAAGAGGGGTTGTCCTGGAGTGCCACGTATACATCTGAATCATTCAGCATTTGCAAAATCTGAAACTTATAAATACCACTGTCCAAAATGGGCCCCTTTGCGCACCTAGGCTGCAAAAAAGTGTCACACATGTGGTATCGCCGTACTCAGGAGAAGTTGGGCAATGTGTTTTGGGGTGTCTTTTTAAACATGCCCATGCTGGGTGAGATAAATATCTCTGTCAAATGACAACTTTGTATAAAAAAAATGGGAAAATTTGTCTTTTAGAGAGATATTTCTCTCACCCAGCATGGGTATATGTAAAAAGACACCCCAAAACACATTGCCCAACTTCTCCTGAGTACGGCGATACCACATGTGTGACACTTTTTTGCAGCCTAGGTGGGCAAAGGGGCCCACATTCCAAAGAGCATCTTTAGGATTTCACAGGGCATTTTTTACACATTTTGATTTCAAACTACTTCTCATGCATTAGGGCCCCTAAAATGCCAGGGCAGTATAACTACCCCACAAGTGACCCCATTTTGGAAAGAAGACACCCCAAGGTATTTCGTGATGGGCATAGTGAGTTCATGGAAGATTTTATTTTTTGTCACAAGTTAGTGGAATATGAGACTTTGTAAGAAAAAAAAATAAATCATCATTTTCCGCTAACTTGTGACAAAAAATAAAAAATTCTAGGAACTCGCCATGCCCTTCACGAAATACCTTGGGGTGTCTTCTTTCCAAAATGGGGTCACTTGTGGGGTAGTTATACTGCCCTGGCCTTTTAGGGGCCCTAATGCGTGAGAAGTAGTTTGAAATCCAAATGTGTTAAAAATGCCCTGTGAAATCCTAAAGGTGCTCTTTACAATGTGGGCCCCTTTGCGCACCTAGGCTGCAAAAAAGTGTCACACATGTGGTATCGCCGTACTCTGAAGAAGTAGGGCAATGTGTTTTGGGGTGTATTTTTACATATACCAATGCTGGGTGAGAGAAATATCTCTCTAAAAGTCAACTTTTCCCATTTTTTTTATACAAAGTTGTCATTATAGAGAGATATTTATCTCACCCAGCATGGGTATATGTAAAAAGACACCCCAAAACACATTGTCCAACTTTTCCTGAGTACGGCGATACCACATGTGTGACACTTTTGCAGCCTAGATGCGGAAAGAGGCCCAAATTCCTTTTAGGGGGGGCATTTTTAGACATTTGGATCCCAGACTTCTTCTCACGCTTTAGGGCCCCTAAAATGCCAGGGCAGTATAAATACCCCACATGTGACCCCATTTTAGAAAGACGACACCCCAAGGTATTCAATAAGGGGCATGGCAAGTTCATCGAAGTTTTTTTTTTTGGCACAAGTTAGCGGAAATTGATTTTTTTGTTTTTTCTCACAAAGTCTCCCTTTCCGCTAACTTAGGACAAAAAGTTAAATCTTTCATGGACTCAATATGCCCCTCAGCGAATACCTTGGGGTGTCTTCTTTCCGAAATGGGGTCACATGTGGGGTATTTATACTGCCCTGGCATTTTAGGGGCCCTAAAGCGTGAGAAGAAGTCTGGAATATAAATGTCTAAAAAATTTTACGCATTTGGATTCCGTGAGGGGTATGGCGAGTTCATGTGAGATTAAATTTTTTGTCACAAGTTAGTGGAATATGAGACTTTGTAAGAAAAAAAAATAAAAAATAATCAATTTCCGCTAACTTGTGCCAAAAAAATGTCTGAATGGAGCCTTACAGGGGGGTGATCAGGGAGTCTATATGTGGTGATCACCACCCTGTCATTAATCACCCCACTGTAAGGCTCCATTCAGACGTCCGTATGTGTTTTGCGGATCCGATCCATGGATCCGTAAAACACATATGGACGTCTGACTGGAGCCTTACAGGGGGGTGATCAGGGAGTCTATGCGGGGTGATCAGGGGTTAATAAGTGACAGGGGGGGTGTAGTGTAGTGCTTGGTGCTACTTATTACAGAGCTGCCTGTGTCCTCTGGTGGTCGATCCAAGCAAAAGGGACCACCAGAGGACCAGGTAGCAGGTATATTAGACGCTGGTAACAAAACAGCGTCTAATATACCTGTTAGGGGGTTCAAAAAAAATTGCATCTAAAGCCTGCCAGCGAACGATCACCGCTGGCAGGCTGTAGATCCACTCACTTACCTGCAGTGAACGCGCGCGTCTCGCGAGATGACGCGTAGATGCGTGACTGTGCCTGAGTGAGCCGCCTCCGGAACGCGATCCTGCGTTAGGCGGTCTGGAGGCGGTTAAATAAGGTACTAAGTGCTATTAGGCCATGGCTTAAGGTACTTTCACACTTGCGTTTTTGTTTTCCGGCACAGAGTTCCGTCAAAAGTGCTCAATGCCGGAAAACGACTGATCAGGCATATCCTCATGCATTCTGAATGGAGAGTAATCCGTTCAGGATGCATCAAGATGTCTTCAGTTCAGTCATTTTGACTGATCAGGCAAAAGAGAAAACCGTAGCATGCTACGTTTTTTTCTCCGGCGAAAAATACTGAAGACTTGCCGGAATGACGGATCCGGCGTTTTACTCCATAGAAATGCATTAGAGCCGGATCCGTCGCAAAGGTTTCAGTTGTTTGCTTGATCGACGGATCCGGTTCTTCTTTATGCGCCTGCGCAAACGAATAGGCGGAGCTGTGTGCGCCGTCAACTTCCTGTCACTCTTCGATCCTGCCTGCGAGGGAGAAGGGAGGACGCCATTGTAGGTGAGTAGAATTATTATTTTTTTTTGTTTCGTCTCCAATTTTTTTCTAGAAAATCAATATAAGCAGCTCCTATGTAATTATACATGGGAGCTGTAGTAAATAGATCATGCTAGGAGTAGTAGCCTTGTTGATTACTACCCCTAGCATCCACTATGTACTTCCACCACATGTGGTGCCTATGTAGTTTTGCATAGGCAATGCATGTGGTGCAAGTACATAGTTGATGCTAGGGGTAGTAGTCCTGTTGACTACCACCCCTAGCATCCACTATGCTTCCACCACATGCAGTGCCTATGTAGTTTTGCATAGGCAATGCATGTGGTGCAAGTACATAGTTGATGCTAGGGGTAGTAGTCCTGTTGACTACCACCCCTAGCATCCACTATGCTTCCACCACATGCAGTGCCTATGTAGTTTTGCATAGGCAATGCATGTGGTGCAAGTACATAGTTGATGCTAGGGGTAGTAGTCCTGTTGACTACCACCCCTAGCATCCACTATGTATTTCCACCACATGCAGTGCCTATGTAGTTTTGCATAGGCAATGCATGTGGTGCAAGTACATAGTTGATGCTAGGGGTAGTAGTCCTACAAATTGTTAAATCATTTAATTTTTTTCTCATGTAGTCCAAAATCTATTATTTGGAAAAAGAAAAAAGAAATTGGAAGACAACTTTAAAATAGAATGTCAAGTAAGTATTATTTGTCTGGGTTTTTTGTACTAAACTAATATTTAATAATAATAATAATCAGAGTAATATTTTTTTTTTCTACAGGCTCAACATCTTCTACTGAGGCCGGGACCTCTCCTCCAAGACGTAGGCGGAGACATGATACGGTAAATTTTCTTTTTAAGCATTCTGCATTTACATTATGAACGCATTTTTAATTTTTTTTAATTCACAGTCATCATCTGCGGAGGAGAGGCCTCGCGGCCCAGAGACCGCTGGAGAGGAGGAAGTTGGTGGTGGAGGACATGAAGCGGTAAATATATTTATTTTTATATTTTTTTTTTGTTTAGCTCAATATTATGATTTGTATATTAAATTTTTTTATTATTATTGGTATTTCTATTACAGGTCGCTCCTCCCGTTGGATCCAACAGAGGTCGTCAATCTAAAGCCAGAGGAAGTCGGGGAGGCCGCGGCGGTCGTGTTCGTGTGAGTATTTCCTAGAGGAGTATTTTTAATTTTAAAACTGTTAAAAGGATTTCTGTCACCAGGTTTGGGCCTATAGAGATACGGACATGCACGGCTAGATCGCTGCTAGCATGTTCACAATATATGTTTCCTATAGGGCTGTGTGGTTTTAATTTATTTAAAAAAGTATTTTATAGATATGTAAATGAGTGTTGAATGTGTCCAAGGGGCTGCACTAACCTTCCTTGTGCGCAGTGCCGTTATATTGTTCCTTCCCTGTCCTGACATCAGCTTCATGCCGAGAACAGCGCATGAGTGACACATTCAACACTCATTTACATATCTATAAAATCATTTATTTTATTTAATTAAAACCACACAGGCTTTTATAGGACACATATATTGCAAACATGCTAGCGGCGATCTAGCCGTGCAGGTCCTATCTCTATAGCCCCAAACCTGGTGTTAGAATCCCTTTAAACATGAGATTATAATTATTTTTTTTTATTTATATTTTTTTAGGGTTCACGACGCTCCACCAGAACGGATGAGGAGGAATTTGGCAGTTGTATAATTGACAATGAACTCCTCATCCAGATGGTGGAGGACAGACCACCACTGTGGGACCACACGGACCGCCGCCATGCTGACCATCATGCTACCCGGCTCCTCTGGCTTGAGATATGCGAAGTTTTAGTGCCTAATTGGGACAACCTTAATGAGAGTCAACGGGAGGAGTGCCGTAAGTATACTCTAGTATAACGCACATGTGTACTTTTCATTAAAAATTGGTTTTGTGTCTGGTTGAAGTTGGTCACTCAATGCTACCTATAGTGAACATCAATAATTTTCAAACAAATACTAAACCATTTCTGATGTCTGAAATGAATTATTATAATATTAATTTATTTATTTTTTTCTTGCGGACAGGGACTACAATCCTGGTGCGGTGGCGGTCAATGAGGGACCGCTATAAGAAGGACTACAACGAGGAGGTCAAGCGCCCGAGTGGTTCAGGAGGAAGCCAAAAGCGTCCGTACCAGTATGCGGCCGCATTAGGTTTTCTTCGGAGAACCCTACAGCTGCGAAGGTAAGCTGTAATGTTTATAATAATTATGAATACTAATCTCCAATCTATGTGTGTGGCCTAGGCAGACTGTCATTTGACACTCTGTCTGGGACATTTACATATAGTTCCCTATTTGTCCATTAATTTTTTTTTTTCCTTTTACAGCACATCTAGCAGTACTCGGGCGCAACAAGCTCCTCGTTTAGTCCTTCCAGAGGCCGGAGCTCAAGAGGCGGTCCCCGAAGAGCCGCCCAACGTGGGTCCCTCACGTCCTACTCCAACAGCTGGTCGGGACCTCAATGTTCCCCTACCTGTGCCCTCTGGTGACGCAACAATGGCCACAATGGCACCACTTTTTGAGGCATTGATGCGTCACCAGAGGACCGGTAGGAGCCGTCAGGCGGACTACGAGGATCTCACAAGGCTCGTTTACGAGTCCTTGATGGGATATACCAATAGAATTGCCGCTTTGGAGGAACAAGTGCGACGTCTGCAGGAGGGGGCGGTGCATACGTCGCAATTGGGTCCTGTGCATCACTATTGGTATTCGTTGCTCCCCGTGATGGAACGATTTACGCCCGACCAGTTGTTTGAGGCCCGAAGACAGGTGGACAGTGTCTTGTGGCAAGTTCAGCACTGCCCCACATCCTATCCCCCATCCATGCCCTATCCCCCATCACAACCTCAACAACCCCCTACCCAAACTACCTACCCCCCTTTCCTACCTCCTCATCCCCCATCCCAGCCTCCACATTCCACCGAGCACTTTTCTCCTTCTCCTCCTCAATATTTTCCCACTACCAGTTTCAACACTAATTCTACTCTTGCTCGGTCAACTCCTTCTCCCGCTCCCCCATCCAGATTGAATACTCCCTCTGTTGTGCTTGCCACAACACACACTTTTATGTCCACAGGGGCACAGGAACGAGGGGGACCAACCAGTGTTGAAACCTCCACCACCCAACCTTCTACTCCCACCGGTCCTACTTACAGGCATTTGTAGCCTTTTTTTTTTTACTTTCTTTTTATTCTAAAAAGTTATTTATATTATTTAAAAAAAATTATTTTTAAAATAAAAATGTTATTGTTTATAAATTTTGTTTTGTATTTATTTAATTTTTTATTAAATAAAAGCGAACATCTCACATCGCTTTTGAAGTGAACTATACTTGGTTTGCTCCACCAGCGATGGGAGATTACTTTAGTGTATGTAGGAAAGGTCTTTAAAATTGTCCGATCGCCAGCGAAGAGACAAGCATGTGGCGCTCCTCTGGAGTTGGTCAGATTACTACACCATAACAGGCCTGATAAAATCTAACTGCGCCAGAGGAGCGACACAAGTATGTGTCGCTCCTCTGGCGTTGGTCAGATTACTACACCATAACAGGCCTGATAAAATCTACCTTCGCCAGTGGAGCAACACAAGTATGTGTCGCTCCTCTGGCGTTGGTCAGATTACTACACAATAACATTCCTGATGAAATCTACCTGCGCCAGCGAAGCTACACAAAGATGTGTCGCTCCTCTAGCGATATAGAAGATTGAAATTGAGTATCAACACAATAATATATCTGCAGTGTAGCAAATAAAGAATGTATTTCTCTTCTATCGTGCTAAAAATAATATATAATTAAAATTTCAAATACTTTGAAAAACAATATTTATTGAAACACAAATCCAATTGAAAACTAATACAAAAATCTGTAAACCACCAAATAAACAGAAATTAATTGTAATTCACAAATAAATGCAAAATGTTTAAACAAATCGGTCCTGCCAGTCCACCCTTCCTGCCTCCGAGAAAAAATAATCTGCAAAACAGTCTCTCATCCGTGATACTGCAACACTTGACCGTGGTCCAAAACTTTCAATGCTTGGCATCTCGCTGTCCTCCTGTATCTGTTCCAAATTCAGTGGTTCCTTTTTAAGGAGGTAGTTGTGTAACACAACAGCACACTTTACAACCTCATCCACCTTCATATGAATTGGTTTGGTAAAAATCCGCCATTTTGCAACCAAAATTCCAAATGTACATTCAACCATTCTTCGAGCCCTGGTCAAGCGGTAGTTGTATGTCCGTTTTGTTAAATTTAATCCGCGGCTTGAATAAGGTTTCAGAAGATTTCCACACATTTGGAAGGCCTCATCACCAACCAATACAAACGGCATGGGTGGGGCATCAGTACCTGGCAGTGGTTGAGGCTGTGGGAAATCAAATTCTCTATTATATAGACTACGGCCCATATAAGAATTTTTAAAAACCATGGAATCGTTGGTGCGTCCATAGGCCCCCACGTCGACGGCAACAATACGGTATTCTGCATCAGAGATAGCCATTAGAATTATTGAAAAATATTTCTTATAGTTGTAAAACTCAAATCCGGTTCCTAGGGGCTTGATTATTCTTATATGTTTCCCGTCTACTGCACCTATGCAGTTGGGAAACTGACAAATGTCCCAATATTTTTCAGCAATTTCGGTCCAATGCTGTCTAGTTGGATGTGGAATAAATTCATCATGAAGTTGATCCCACAAAACACGGCATGTCTCCTTCACAATAATGGAAACAGTCGATATGCCAAGGCGAAATTGGAAATGGAGTGAGCTAAAACTTTCTCCACTTGCAAGAAACCTATGAAAAAAAATATATATTATAATTTTTTTAAAATAAAAATGTATCAATCAAGACACAATTCTATGGGAAGTTTTTTTAATCAAGATTTTTTATGTAGACAACAATAATGTAAAAAATAAAAGGAGAAAGGTTTCTTCTCCATGGTGACCGATATTGATCACAGTTCATTTGACATCGTTTGACCATTATTTGGATTTAAGCATAATTAAAAATAATAATGCTGATCATCACTTGTGGCCTATCCACTTTCTACAATGATCACAGGAAATAAAAAAATTTTTATTTTTTTTACTTTTACACTACCAAGGAGCAGCTTTAAAAAATTTAGACAGAATTCGTACTATATATAATATTTATCTACTTTACCTTATGGTCAACAACAGGCGTTCTGCTGGGGAAACACAGCGGCGGAAAGTGGTGTCTTGCCTTTGAATGTGAGGTGACACATGTTGTAAGAGATCGTCAAAACTTTCTACCGTCATCCGTAAGTAATTAACAAATTTGTCATGATAATTCCTCAATTCGGGAAACAGAGTTTCAAAAACTCCCCTTCTTATTCTTGCAGAGGTTATTGGATGCACCCAATAGCGACGCTTTCTACGCTGTCTGTCTCGAAAACATCTTCTCCAGCGCAAAACCAGAATTAGAGCCTGAAATCCAAAACTAATATTGTCTGGCATCATCTTTACACTCTGCAGAAGGAACTTCTGAGTGGTAAGTGACCTTCGGTTTTCTTTTATAGCCACTTGTAGTATTTGCTTAACAGATTGCATCTTTTTATCTCTGAAATTTGAATAACGGATCCGTCCTTCCGTTTGTAAACGGATCAGACGGATCCGCTATTACGACGGATCCGTCGAAAAGTGTATGTCGGATGCAACGGAATGACGGATCCGGCATAAAATACTATTGCCGGAACGACGGATCCGTTGCATGAAAAACATCCGGTAATGTTGACTTTGACGGATCCGGCAGGTATTCCGGCGACGGAACTGCTTGCCGGATCACTCTGCCGCAAGTGTGAAAGTAGCCTTAAGGGTACTTTCACACTTGCGTTTTTCTTTTCCGGCATAGAGTTCCGTCACAGGGGCTCTATACCGGAAAAGAACTGATCAGTTTTATCCCCATGCATTCTGAATGGAGAGCAATCTGTTCAGTTTGCATCAGGATGTCTTCAGTTCAGTCGTTTTGACTGATCAGGCAAAAGAGAAAACCGCAGCATGCTACGGTTTTCTCTCCGGCGAAAAAAAACTGAAGACATGCCTGAACGGCATAGCCAGGCTATGAGCTGTGCGCTGCGATTGGCCAGCAGTGCAGCAAGGGACACGCCTCCTACAAGAAATCAGTCAGAGGGAGCGCAGACACCAGAGCCTATACGGGGCGAACGGAGCGGCGCCCAGACTTACTAGTAAGTGCAGGGGGACCCCTGGGCGCCGCTCTGCCCACAGGTATAGTTAGTTTTTAGTTTGTAGAGTAGTGAAAGGTCCTCTTTAAGGCCGGATCCGGATCAATGCCTTTCAATGGGCATTCATTCCGGATCCGGCCTTGCGGCAAGTGTTCAGGATTTTTGGCCGGAGCAAAAAGCGCAGCATGCTGCGGTATTTTCTCCGGCCAAAAAACGTTCCGGTCCGGAACTGAAGACATCCTGATGCATCCTGAACGGATTTCTCTCCATTCAGAATGCATTAGGATAAAACTGATCAGGATTCTTCCGGCATAGAGCCCCGATGACGGAACTCTATGCCGGAAGAAAAGAACGCAGGTGTGAAAGAGCCCTTACTTCAATAGCAATGATCCTTGTGACAGATTTCCTTTAAAGCTCTCCTACAGCAGTGAAGAAAAATTGCTGGGTTGTTATGGAAACCTGGAGTAAAACTGTGTTTGTGGGGGCTGGAAGACCTACAAGCTTCTATTGGCTGATAAGGGTCATGTGACCAAGCTTCTATTGACTAATGCATTTTTTGGGAATATCTCAGGAACAGTACATCCTAGAGAGCTCAGACCTATTATAAGACTTTCCCGGACACCTTATGTACCTGCGTGCCAAATTTTGTGATTGTAAATCCGACAGTGCGGATTCCTTTAGCGGACACACACATACACTCAGCTTTATATATTAGACATATAAATATAGATATGTATATAGAGATATATGTATATGGTGATATATATTTAGGGTGGGTTCACATCTGCGTTCTGGATTCCGTTATAAAATGGTTATAACGGAATCCATAAGATGGAAGTCAAAATGGAAGTTCTGTCGACAGGACTTTTTCTGCATAACAGAAACCAGACAGATCCCCATAGACTTCTATTAAGACGGTAAGCAAAACGGAAGGCCTTTTAAAGGCTAACCATTTTATAACAGAAAGCCATAACGGAATCCAGAACGCAGATGTGAACTCACCCTCACTGATCTCTATATATATATATATATATACAGACGTGGACAAAATTGTTGGTACCCTTTGGTCAATGAAAGAAAAAGTCACAATGGTCACAGAAATAACTTTAATCTGACAAAAGTAATAATAAATTAAAATTCTATAAATGTTAACCAATGAAAGTCAGACATTGTTTTTCAACCATGCTTCAACAGAATTATGTAAAAAAATAAACTCATGAAACAGGCATGGACAAAAATGATGGTACCCCTAACTTAATATTTTGTTGCGCAACCTTTTGAGGCAATCACTGCAATCAAACGCTTCCTGTAACTGTCAATGAGACATCTGCACCTCTCAGCAGGTATTTTGGCCCACTCCTCATGAGCAAACTGCTCCAGTTGTGTCCGGTTTGAAGGGTGCCTTTTCCAGACTGCATGTTTCAGCTCCTTCCAAAGATGCTCAATAGGATTGAGGTCAGGGCTCATAGAAGGCCACTTTAGAATAGTCCAATTTTTTCCTCTTAGCCATTCTTGGGTGTTTTTAGCGGTGTGTTTTGGGTCATTGTCCTGTTGCAAGACCCATGACCTGCGACTGAGACCAAGCTTTCTGACACTGGCTAGTACATTTCTCTCTAGAATTCCTTGATAGTCTTGAGATTTCATTGTACCCTGCACAGATTCAAGACACCCTGTGCCAGACGCAGCAAAGCAGCCCCAGAACATAACAGAGCCTCCTCCATGTTTCACAGTAGGGACAGTGTTCTTTTCTTGATATGCTTCATTTTTTCGTCTGTGAACATACAGCTGATGTGCCTTGGCAAAAACTTCGATTTTTGTCTCATCTGTCCACAGGACATTCTCCCAGAAGCTTTGTGGCTTGTCAACATGTAGTTTGGCATATTCCAGTCTTGCTTTTTTATGATTCGTTTTCAACAATGGTGTCCTCCTTGGTCGTCTCCCATGTAGTCCACTTTGGCTCAAACAACGACGGATGGTGCGATCTGACACTGATGTTCCTTGAGCATGAAGTTCACCTTGAATCTCTTTAGAAGTCTTTCTAGGCTCTTTTGTTACCATTCGGATTATCCGTCTCTTAGATTTGTCATCAATTTTCCTCCTGCGGCCACGTCCAGGGAGGTTGGCTACAGTCCCATGGATCTTAAACTTATGAATAATATGTGCAACTGTACTCACAGGAACATCTAGTTGCTTGGAGATGGTCTTATAGCCTTTACCTTTAACATGCTTGTCTATAATTTTCTTTCTGATCTCTTGAGACAGCTCTTTCCTTTGCTTCCTCTGGTCCATGTCGAGTGTGGTACACACCATATCACCAAACAACACAGTGATTACCTGGAGCCATATATATAGGCCCAATGGCTGATTACAAGGTTGTAGACACCTGTGATGCTAATTAGTGGACACACCTTGAATTAACATGTCCCTTTGGTCACATTATGTTCTGTGTTTTCTAGGGGTACCATCATTTTTGTCCATGCCTGTTTCATGAGTTTATTTTTTTACATAATTCTGTTGAAGCATGGTTGAAAAACAATGTCTGACTTTCATTGGTTAACATTTATAGAATTTTAATTTATTATTACTTTTGTCAGATTAAAGTTATTTCTGTGACCATTGTGACTTTTTCTTTCATTGACCAAAGGGTACCAACAATTTTGTCCACGTCTGTATATATATATATACATACACACACACAGTACAGACCAAAAGTTTGGACACACCTTCTCATTCAAAGAGTTTTCTTTATTTTCATGACTCTGAAAATTGTAGATTCACACTGAAGGCATCAAAACTATGAATTAACCAATGTAGAATTATATACATAACAAAAAAGTGTGAAACAACAGAAAATATGTCATTCTAGATTCTTCAAAGTAGCCACCTTTTGCTTTGATTACTGCTTTGCACACTCTTGGCATTCTCTTGATGAGCTTCAAGAGGTAGTCACCTGAAATGGTCTTCCAACAGTCTTGAAGGAGTTCCCAGAGATGCTTAGCACTTGTTGGCCCTTTTGCCTTCACTCTGCGGTCCAGCTCACCCCAAACCATCTCGATTGAGTTCAGGTCCGGTGACTGTGGAGGCAAGGTAATCTGGCGCAGCACCCCATCACTCTCCTTCATGGTCAAATAGTCCTTACACAGCCTGGAGGTGTGTTTGGGGTCATTGTCCTATTGAAAAATAAATGATAGTCCAACTAAACGCAAACCGGATGGAATAGCATGCAGCTGCAAAATGCTGTGGTAGCCATGCTGGTTCAGCATGCCTTCAATTTTGAATAAATCCCCAACAGTGTCACCAGCAAAGCACCCCCACACCATCACACCTCCTCCTCCATGCTTCACGGTGGGAACCAGGCATGTAGAGTCCACCCGTTCACCTTTTTTGCGACGCACAAAGACACGGTGGTTGGAACCAAAGATCTCAAATTTGGACTCATCAGACCAAAGCACAGATTTCCACTGGTCTAATGTCCATTCCTTGTGTTCTTTAGCTCAAACAAGTCTCTTCTGCTTGTTGCCTGTCCTTAGCAGTGGTTTCCTAGCAGATATTCTACCATGAAGGCATGATTCACACAGTCTCCTCTTAACAGTTGCTCTAGAGATGTGTCTGCTGCTAGAACTCTGTGTGGCATTGACCTGGTCTCTAATCTGAGCTGCTGTTAACCTGCGATTTCTGAGGCTGGTGACTCGGATGAACTTATCCTCCGCAGCAGAGGTGACTCTTGGTCTTCCTTTCCTGGGGCGGTCCGCATGTGAGCCAGTTTCTTTGTAGCGCTTGATGGTTTTTGTGACTGCACTTGGGGACACTTTCAAAGTTTTCCCAATTTTTCAGACTGACTGATCTTCATTTCTTAAAGTAATGATGGCCACTCGTTTTTCTTTGCTTAGCTGCTTTTTTCTTGCCATAATACAAATTCTAACAGTCTATTCAGTAGGACTATCAGCTGTGTATCCACCTGACTTCTCCACAAGGCAACTGATGGTCCCAACCCCATTTATAAGGCAAGAAATCCCACTTATTAAACCTGACAGGGCACACCTGTGAAGTGAAGACCATTTCAGGTGACTACCTCTTTAAGCTCATCAAGAGAATGCCAAGAGTGTGCAAAGCAGTAATCAAAGCAAAAGGTGGCTACTTTGAAGAACCTAGAATATGACATTTTCAGTTGTTTCACACTTTTTTGTTATGTATATAATTCCACATGTGTTAATTCATAGTTTTGATGCCTTCAGTGTGAATCTACAATTTTCATAGTCAAGAATATAAAGAAAAGTCTTTGAATGAGAAGGTGTGTCCAAACTTTTGGTCTTTACTGTATAACAGGTTAACCAGTTTCATAGGTACAAATCTGCTGACAGATGCCCTTTAATACATTTAGCTGCTGGTTCGTTGGAGCACAGTGTCTGAATGCAGGAGAGTATGAAGATAAAAATTACATAATAAGCCACCATTTAATTCACCATATCTTGTATTGGAATACAAGAGAAAAAAAATCCTGACAGCCATAACTTTTTTTTATATGTTGGTCTACAGAGCTGTATGAGTACTTGCTTTTTGTGTAACAAATTGTAGTATTTATAGCATTTTTTTGTGGTATATCCGACTTTTCGATCACTGTTTTTTGGTGGAACAGGATGACAAAAAAAAAAAAGGGCGAATCACGTGTTTTCACTTTTATTTCTGTTATCACATTCATTTTCGGACACGGCGATACCTAATGTTTCTTTTTTGTTTATATATTTTTAGATGTAAATTGCAAAATGGGGGATTTAATCTTTATATTTTGGTGGGGTTCTTTAAAAAAAATTTTTTTTATAACTATTAGACCCCTTAGGGGGCTAGAACCTGGGATCTTTTGATAACTTGTCTTATTCATCATAACAGAGATCTATAAGGATGATAAGGATTCTCACGCTGTCCCTGCTGAGCTTTGCCTCGTGCATAGTTCAGCAAAGAGCTTAACATGGCAGACCTGGAAGGCCTCAGAAGTGACCAGGCTGCCATGGTAACCGATTGGAGCCTCATAATTTCACTGCATGGGCTTTGATCGGTAAGCAGAAGCGCTGCATCCCTCCGCTTTACCTCACAGATGCAATGTGGGATGAACTCATCATCTGAAGGGTCAAATAAGGGGTTTTGGCGCGATAACTGATCCCAGTCATTGCGGCCAGGTGTCTGCTCACCGCAGCAGCCTGCTCTATACATGACGTGGGCGCACTATTTACAAGTACGGCATGATGCATAAAGGGGTTAATGAAGTACATCACCTTTAACTACTGTAAGTGTAGTGAGACTATGGAACATTCTGGCAGAGAACCAGAAGGAGCTGTCCCACTGAAGTGAATGGGAACACCACAGGTGTAATTACACCGGCTCGCCCCTGCAGTTGCAACGGTGAGCAGGTAAACAAAGGGAAGGCTGCTCTCGTACAAGCGCTGCTTTCTCTTCAAACAGATGACATTGATAACCTATCCTCAGGATAGGTCATCAATATAAAAAAGCAGACAATCCCTTTAATGCATTATAGTAGATTTGGGGATTTATAATCAAAGATTTTTTCAATGAGTTTCTATATTTTTAGTACATTGTTTTACCTACATAATCTGCAGTATTTGAATGCAAAAACTGGATGGCACATTCCTGTGGTTTTTGGCATTTAACACATGCAGCAGTGAATGCACTTATGTGTGGTATGAATTAACTCCTGAGTACGCATTTCAGTTGCAAACGTTAATTTTCATGCAGTTTTTACTTTTACTGTTTGCTACAATGCTGAATTAATACGGTGGTTCTGTGTATTAGTTAAAGGCTATAGGCACCTTCAGGGAAATATTTTTTTTATGATTGCATTTTTTTAACTGGTCTTTATTAAAAATGTTCATTTCTGAAATACAGGGGTTAAAATCTGTCCATTTGCAACTGTAATGTTGTGTTTTCTTTCAATCCTTTCATCTGACGGCTCAGGTGTAGTTCTAATCTCGGATTTCCTAATCTCAAACACTCATAGCTCAATTCTTATCAAACTGATACAAACATGGCCTAAATATGTCTTCATTAGGTCAGGAGATGAGAGATAAGAACTACACGAGCTGTCAATGATGTGATTCACATAAAACACAAAGAAACTGTTGCAAATAGTCATTTTTAACCTGCATCTCAGAAAGGGATTAACATTTTTAATGAAGATCAACAGAAACAATTTCTCATCCGTATCATTGGGGAACACAGGCTTGACCATGAGTATAGCTGTTGCCGCTAGGAGGCGGACACTGAGCACAAAGTGTAAGCTCCTCCCCTTCAGCTATATCCTTCCTACAGGGACTAAGCCAAATCCAAAATTACAGGTCTGCTGGTTTTTGTTTTTATTTTTCTTCTAGTGGGAGTGTCAGGCAGTCCTAAAAGCTGCCTGCACTCCTACCCGGGAGACCAGGGGGTCCCCCAAACCCTGTTCCTTCCGTTTCTCCAGAAGCAAAGGAGGACCAGACCGGGTTAGGTCTGGTGTCGGGGCCTGTGTTCTCCCTGCTCCCACGCCGACAGCTGAGCAGAGGGAGTGTGGGCTCCGCACACATCCAGTGTTTAAAAGGCACCTGGCGGGACACTGACAAGCTGATTTTGCTGCTTGGAGGGACACAGGCTGGGTAAGTGCTGTCTGTCCCTTCTTACATGGCCTAACCTTCCCCCTCTTCCTCATTTAGGACAGCAGGGTGGTCATTATATCTGAGCCCAGACACCAGGTCCCGAAGCAGGCGGTCCCTTCTGTGCGTAATTTTGTCTGTGCATCGGGTCCGCAAAATTTCCATCCCCTCAGTCAGACTTACTCTGCTTTGCATGTTGCTGCTCCACCATCAAGTGGCTTGGCCCGGACCCAATGGTCCCTGCTGCCCAGCCTATGGTAGAACCGGAATGGGCGTGTTCCTGTCTAGGGCGGTACAGGATATCTCCAATACCAATAAAGCCATTATGGAAATATTGGGGCGTTTGTCGGCAAGGCAGTCCTCTGACCGGTCCAACTCATGGGGCGCATGCCAATCGCGGCCATCCCGCAAAACGGGCAGACCATCCTCCCCCAAAAGGGTGTCTGTGTCTCCCGCTCTCCTACTGCTTTTGCACTAACTGATTTAGCTTAATCCCTGTAGGAAGGGTATAGCTGAAGGTGAGGAGCTTACACTTTTTGTGCTTAGTGTCCGCCTCCTAGCAGCAACAACTATGGTCAAGCCTGTGTCCCCCCAATGAACGGAAGAGTACAGTTATTAGCCCAATATGAGTAAAATGCAATGACCTGAAGGTGTACTTGGCCTTTAAAGGGGTTCTCCGGGATTTTGATACTGATGACCTATCCCCTGGACAGTGCTGTACATTTCAATGGAGCTGGGATCCATACCAAGCACAGCTGCTATACAAGGTACAGCGCTGTCCTTTGTGAGCACAGAGAAGACCGCTACACTCACAGGAGTGCTGATGCCTTCTCAAACAGCTGATTGGAGGAGGTTTCAGGTGTTGGACCCCCACCGATCAGATACTGATGACTTATTTATTTTACGCACTTATATAGCGCTGAAATATTCCGCAGAGCTTTACAGACACTATCATCACTCACTGTCAGATTCTAAGTTCACTATCAGTATGTCTTTGGAGTGTGGGAGGAAACTCACGCAACACAGGGAGAACATACAAACTCCATGCAAATGTCGTCCTTAGATGGATTTAAACCTAGGACCCCAGTGCTACAAGGCACCAGTGCTAACCACTGAGCCACTGTGTCCCCCTATAATAAGGTCATCAGTATCAAACTCCTAGAAAACCCCTTTAAAGGGAACCTGTCACCGGGATTTTGTGTATAGAGCTGAGGACATGGGTTGCTAGATGGCCGCTAGCACCAGGGGCGGATTAAGTGTATGATAGACCCGGGGCTGTCTACCCAACTCGGGCCCCTCCCTCCATTTTAAGTCTACGTTTTTTTTCTGTATAAAGAGGCTGAGGTGCTTTGTGAGCGCCACTGTCTCTTCCTTGGCCATATGACATCACATTCATTAGTCACGTGGCCTAGGTGCCGCTCTGTCCCATCTGAGTGATTGTGGCTGAGCTGCAATACCAAGCGCAGTGCTATCAAATGGGCAGTGCTGTGCTTGGTAAGGAGATAAGAGGCTGCGACGCTCGCTGGAACATCGCAGTCTCCTCAAACAGCGGATTGGTGGAGAAGATGAGACGCAGGTCACAGTAGTGAGTAAGCTCTACTATAGGGGAATACAGCAGCACATAGCTGTTACATCCAGTGACTTCTGTCATGTAGATCTTCTCTTTCCTCTTCTCCTCCGTTTGACCCAGACCGCCATGACAAATTCTTTCAGCCGCATCTCGTCTCTACAGAGTTTGTTACACAGATATGTTAGATTTCTCATAATTGGGGTCATTTATCAAACTGGTGTAAAGTACAAGTGGCTTAGTTGCCCATAGCAACCAGTTTCCACCTTTCATTTTCCAGAGGAGCTGTCAAAAATGAAAGGTGGAATCTGGTTGCTATGGGCTACTAAGCCAGTTCTACTTTACACCAGTCTGCTAAATTGTTCCAAAGGTCCCTATAGTGTCTACAGCAGTTATAATGTCCCCTGGAGTGCCCCTAGTAATAATAACACCCTATATTTTGCTTTAGGTAATAATGCCTGTATAGTGTCCCCAAAAATAATGCCCCCTAATAGCAACTCCCCCACACTACTCCCATATAGTAATTTCCCCCACACTGCCCCATATAGTAATTTCCCTCACACTGTCCCCATGTAGTAATTTTCCCCACACTACCCCCATATAGTAATTTCGCCCACAACTGTCCCAATGTAGTAATTTCCCCCACACTGCCCAGTATACTAATTTCCCCCACACTGTTTCCCATGTAGTAGTTTTCCCCACAAAGTAATTTGCCCCCACACTGCCCCATCAAGTAATAACCCCCCAAATTGCACCATTAAGTAATTTGCCCCCGACACTGCCCCCATAAAGTAATTCGCCCCACACTGCCCTACATTAGGTAATTTGCCCCCACACTACCCTTCATTAAGTAATTTTCCCCCACACTGCCCCCAATTAAGTAATTTGCCCTCACACTACCCTTCATTGAGTAATTTCCTCCCACACTGCCTCCAATTAAGTAATTTGCCCTCACACAAACACAAAAAAAGGCTAATACTATACTTATCTGTGTCAGGAATGGTGAGGCAGGCGCGCGTATATCAAAGCCCTGCGCGCAACACTATACATGTGCGTGATGACATCATCACGCACGCCGCTCAATGACTTCACCACGCACGCCATGCTTTTACCACCAGATAGGCCACAGGCCTACTAGGCCTGAAGCCTATGGTGGTGATAGGTGGCGGGGTAGGGAACTATGTGGTCCTGTGCCCCGCCGCAGTATGTGGGCGTTCGGGTCGGTGTTTGGCCCCCCCAGCGATGCCGGGCCCGGGGCTGGCGACCCAAAAGCCCCAATTATAATCCGCCACTGGCTAGCACATCTGTAATACCCAGTCCCCATAGCTCTGTGTGCTTTTATTGTGTAAAAAAAAACGATTTGATACATATGCAAATTACCCTGAGATGAGTCCTGTCCCTGACTCATCGCAGGGTAATTTGCATATGTATGAAATAGTTTTTTTTTTACACAATAAAAGCACACAGAGCTATGGGGACTGGGTATTGCGGATGTGCTAGCGGCCATCTAGCAACCCATGTCCTCAGCTCTATACACAAAATCCCGGTGACAGGTTCCCTTTAGTTGTATTTTTAAAATATAGTATTGTGAACTCAAAATAAAATGCTGATTTTGGTAACATTACAGAGTGTGTGCAGTATATATTTCTAACAATATGTGGATAATGACTACATATTGCATGGCCTCTGCTTCAATGTTTTTGAGAGCACAAGTTCTTATTGATGTATACACTTCTGGTATAAATTAACTTTTCACACCTGGATATATTATTTTTACATTGTTTTGTGTGTAAACCTGTGCTTGCATGTGAGTTTTAGGCACAATTGGGGTCAGTTATCAAACTGGTGTAAGGAGAACTGGCTTAGTTGCCCATAGCAACCACTCAGATTCCACCTTTCATTTTCCAAAGGAGATGTCAAAAATGAAAGGTGGAATCTGTTTGGTTGCTATGGGCAACTAAGCCAGTTCTACTTTACACCAGTTTGATAAATTACCCCCAATTTGTTTTGATGCTTTTTTAAATGCTGTTACATGACGATGGACATGGCTGTCAACAGGCCATCAAAACAAGTATTTCATAGAAGAGACCGCACAGCTCCTAGGCATCCATAGGAAAGATGGTGATGAAAAAGGGATGCAGAGAAAGTTCCTTCAATATGGTCGATCACTGGATCCAAGGTACGGGCTTTTCCCACAGTCAAGATTCTCTTTTTTCCACTTCTTCCAGGAGAGAAATTTAGCTTCCACAGTCTTCCATATGGGGAAATTGTCTCTTCAAGCTCTATCAATGTTTTACTGGTAAAACTGTACTGATAGTCTGAAGGAAACAATCAGCACCTCAAAGAAGTCAGTGAAAGATCCTCAGGAGAAAAGCTTGGAAGATGGTTCCAAAAAATACAAGGAATGGCCGGACCCAGCAGGAATGGCCGGACAAAGACCGTTTTCAAGGCATGAGAGTGAAGCCAAACAACAAGTACAATCATCAGGTTTCCTGCTTTCAGGGAATCTATACGGTTTAGGGGTGCACTTACTTTTAAAGATGTGTTAGTCTTGTATTTTATTAGTTGTTCCTTTAAAAAGAAAATTACAGCTTAAAACCAAAGCTTTCCGATTCCCATCACAATCAGCTGTTTGAATGGGCCACAGATGCAAGTGCTGCATCTTCTTCAATGTTGAGCTGCACACCGTCGACTTTGTAAAGGCAGTACAGTGTAATGACACTGCGTGAAGAGGACATAGTGCTAGCACAACACTGTGGACCCTCCAAACAGCTCGTGGGTGTGGATTCCAGGAGTAAGACCCCGGTCAAACTGTCCTGAGGATGTCATCAATATCTGAAGCCTGGACAAACCCTTTAAGGGTGCAGAACCACATATCAAGCAAGATCAAGCCCATGTACTCTGTGACAAC
Source organism: Bufo gargarizans (assembly GCF_014858855.1). Lineage (NCBI taxonomy): Eukaryota > Metazoa > Chordata > Amphibia > Anura > Bufonidae > Bufo > Bufo gargarizans. Next base: position 245,804,186 of record NC_058085.1, read on the forward strand.
CAGAGAACACATATCAAAACATAAGGAAAAGTTCATGTATCCTGCACCCTCCCTGTAGTCAGAGATGTACATGGGGAGAGAGGACAGTAATAGGCCTGCAGTTTACCACCTCCCTGCTGCAATCCTGTGCTTTCTTAAAGGGGTTGTCTCACTTCATCAAGTGGCATTTATCATGTAGAGAAAGTTAATAAAAGACACTTATAACGTTTTTTTTAATCCATATTGCTTCCTTTGCTGACTGAATTCATTTTTCCATCACATTGGATATTGCACGTTTCCATGGTTACGACCACCCGGCAATCCAACATCGGTTGCAGTGCTTGCACGCTAGGAAAAAGTGCCAGCCTCTCTAATGGCCAGTAGTGCATATAGGTCAGAGCTTTTTTCTATAGTGTGCAAGCACGGCCACCGCAGTTGGATTTCAGGGTGGTCATAACCATGGAAACTGTGATGGAAAAATAAATCCGGCCAGCAAAGGAAGCAATATGGACAATCAAAATACATTAGTAAGTGGCTTATATTAACTTCCTCTACATAATAAATACTAATTTGCTGAAGTGAGACAACCCCTTTAACTTTTCTTCAATTTTACTACAGTTTCTCCACTATGATGAGGAAATTTATTGATATCTTCAAACACAAAATTCATATTATACATATACAGTAAACCATAAACTGACCAATTGCTATCATAGTAGGAAATGCAACAGAACATTGGCTCAATGTCCTAATCCTATAGATGGTGTAATCTTAGACCGGCGGTCTAGACCTGCAGCAGATTTATCGCAGGGGCTCAGGCTGAATGATAAATCTGGTGCGGGGATAAATTTTCTGACTCTATACCATTAGTTGGCTTACTTTCAGACAGACTGTTACCCCAGAACTGTGGCGAAATTTTGGCGCAAAATGGCATATCTTAGGCCCCGTCCTCTTGCCATGCATGTTGGAAAAAGTGTAGAAACCATAGAAGCGCCAAATTGGACAACTTTTTTTTATATATATTTTTGGTAAAGACACATTAGAAAATCTGGGCAATTGTCTTAGTGGAAAAAAATAAAAATAAAAAAAGCACTAAAGTAATCTCTCTTCCCCGTTTCACACGAGCAGATGTCGTGCGTGTCATCCGCTGTAGGAAAGAGTGCCAAACCCTGCACAGGACAGCAGAGGCATGGAGCATTAACATGATTGATAATGCTCCGTGCCTCTCTGTGATCTCTTTACTACAACATCACAGTAAGATAAAGTTGTCACCGTGAATTTGTAGTAAAAAGGTCACAGAGAGGCACAGAGCATATCAATCATGTTAATGCTGCGTGTCTCTGCTGTCTTGTGCGGGGCCTGGCACTCTTTAACACAGCGGATGACACACACGGAATCCGCTCGTATGAAACAGCCGTAAGGGGTTGTCCAACCTTGCAGCTGACAATCACAGGGGTCCTCCCCTGTTCCTATAGAACATAAAACCAAACTCACTCCATGGTCTTGCCACTGCTCTGTTACTGGCCATTTCCAGTCCCTGCTGGACCAGTAATTGGCTTTGTACTGTGACCACTGCGACTAGATGGCTTGAACGGCTGTGATGTCACATTCACTCTGCTGTAACCGCTGAGGCCTGTGACTGGCTGCAGAAGTCACAGGACCCAACCACCTCCTGGTCCTGCAGGAACAGAAAGCAGTTGGCAGGACCACAGAAAAATCTGTGAGGGTTTCTTTATGTTCAGGGGGAGAGCGAGCCCCCTAGGGGTTGTGAGCGCCAAGGCCAGAAACCGCTTTAACATGTTAAATACACAGCTGCAGAAAATGTTAAATTAACCTGTGTATTTAACATGTTACATTAGCTACATCTGTGTATGTATGTATGTATGTATATATATATATATATATATATATATATATATATACACACACACAAAAATATATCGTTTTCTATTAGTTTACAGTTTATATATTTGAATATCATACATACAAAAAAAAAAAAAAAAAGCATGACGCTAGATGGGTGAACTGCATGGACACCACAATTGTAACTAATCTAATCCTGTTTGGATTAATGAGAAATATAACAGTTTTATCTATGTTATAGAGAAACTGTTCAACTGAAATCTTAGAAATGGTGATGCTATACTCAACACTCCACACCCAAAACAGTCATTTGTAGGTGCACGAGGAAGGCTAAGGCAAGTTGTACCATCTTGTTGGCCTTATTAATATAGTGAAGGAGAATGGGATATCAGTAGTTAAATGGCTTATAAAACCTTGAAGCTCCATCCCACCCCCACTCATTTGATCTCAGCGACTCTGTGCTGGTAAAAACTGAACATTTGGACGATTCTTAAAATACAAACAAAGAATCAATTGTCTTGATCATTTTGATCCTCTGGCAAATCATTATCCATGGTCTGAACATTACATAAACCTTCTTCCTTAACGGAATCATCTGCTGGTAAACCATAGCCAATGTCTGGATAATACATTTCACTTTCTGAGTATGAAAATGATTCTGGTCCCGCGTGAGTCACCTGATGTTTAACAAGAGAAGATTTCTGGGTAAAACATCTCCCACATTGTGAACATGAAAATGGCTTCTCCCCTGTGTGAATTTTCAGATGTTCAGCAAGAGAAGATTTCTGGGTAAAACATTTCCCGCAGTCATTACATGTATATGGTTTCTCTCCCGTGTGAACTCTGTGATGAACAACAAGATCGGATTTCTGAGCAAAACATTTCCCACAATTTAAACACGGGAACGGCCTCTCCCCTGTGTGAGTTTTCTGGTGATCAGCCAGAACTGATTTTCGAGTAAAACATTTCCCACATTCTGAGCATGAAAATGGCTTCTCGCCGGTGTGACATTTTTGATGCCCAACAAGAGATGATTTCTGGGTAAAACACTTCCCACAAATCAGACATGAAAATGGTCTCTCTCCTGTGTGAGTCCTTTGATGTTTAAGAAGATCTGATTTCTGAGTGAAACATTTGCCGCATTCCATACATGGATTTTCTCCTGTGTGAAGTCGTTGATGTTGAACGAGGCCGGATTTACGGGTGAAACATTTCCCACAATCGAAACATGAAAATGGCTTCTCCCCTGTGTGAGTTTTCTGATGGTCAGCGAGATTGGATTTCTGAGTGAAACACTTGCCACACTGTGCACATGTATATGGTCTCTCTCCAGTATGTGTTTTTTGATGTTCAAAAAGAACAGATTTCCAAGTGAAACATTTCCCACACTCTGAACATGAAAATGGCTTCTCTCCCGAGTGACCTCTCTGATGTTCAACAAGAATCGATTTCTGTGTAAAACATTTCCCACACTCTGAACATGAAAATGGCCTTTCGTCTGTATGAATTCTCTGATGTTTAATGAGACCTGATTTCTGGGTAAAACCTTTCCCACACTGCGAACATGAATATGGTCTCTTATCTAAATGAATTAGCCGATGTTTAATTAGACTTGACTTACTTTTAAAATATTTCCCGCATTGGGAACATGGAAACAATTTGTCCCCTTTTGGATCTGCATTTTTTTTAGCTTTGTGAGATCGATCAGATGAAGTTCCTTCATAAGTGCAGGGATCAGGTAACAGATTGCTGCTGTGAGTGGCAGAGGATACATTTGGGTTGGTCAAGCAGTCTTTTGAATTGTTCTGTGAGGTAGTTTTGACTTCTGTTTTAGAATCTGGTGAAAGGTTTCCTTCCGAATTCTTAGTGAATTCATCTGCTGGAAATAAAAGAATTTTAATATTCCTGCTTTTTCCATACAACCATACATCATTTTTTAAAATTATTCTAATATGAAGATTTGTTTACACATGTATAACGGCATTGTACAAACTATTGTGCCCAAAAACATTCTGCTTGTAAGAACAAATCATGGCTGCCGGAAGTATGATGCAGCCCTCTTGACAGAGCTACATGACTTACAGGATTTAAAGGAGTTTTCTGAGACTTTTATACTCTGGATAGGTCATCAGTTTCTCAACTATTTGAGAATGCACCAGCACTCGCAGTAGAAACGAGCCCTTCTCGCAGCTTTCCCTAGACCATGTGATGTCACGTTCATCAGTCACCAGGCCTTGGCACAGCTCAGCCCCATTGAAGTGAAAGGGGCTGAGCTGTGATACCAAGAACAGCCACTATACAATGTACAGCTCTGTGCTTGGCGAGAAGAGAAGGCTGTGACGCTACTGCACGCACAGATGCCTTCTCAAACAGCTGATCAGTGGGGGTCCTGGGTGTCAGACTCCCACCAATCAGATACTGATGACCTATCCAGAGGATACGTCATCAGTATAAAAGTTTCCAAAAACTCCTTTAAAGTGGTTATGCAATTTCTAAAACTTATCCCCTACTGACAGGATAGGAGAGACCATCTTGATATGTGGGGGTCTGACTGTTGGGGCCACCACCGATTGGGAGAACAAGGGTCTCGTTCCTCGATGCTAATTGAGCGGGAGGTTCTGCTCTTTCACTCTCCTTACTCCTAAACTGACACACTCTGAGGTGGAGACCGACAGCTCACTCTTCCTCCCACCTCCCCTCTCCATAGACTTCTATGGGCAACGTGTAATCTAATTCTTTAGTGAGCAGAAAGCTGTCTCAGCGAATGTTAGTTTCAGAGAGGGAAGAAAAACAGCCATTATATTGACACAGCCAGAGAGAAGATGAGCTGTTCTTGTGAGATTTAGGAGAACAGGCTATGTACGCGAGTATAGTAGATTTGGTAATCTCACCAGAACAGATCACCTTCACCCTGCGATTGGATAGCATCACAGCCAGGGAGAAGCAGACGCCATCGAGGAAACAATATGTCTGCTCCTTCCTGTACCAATACTCTGAATTAGCATATCAGGTGCCAAAAAGAGTGGGGGGGGGCACAGTGGCAATAGATGAGTATTTTTTAAAAGAAAAAAAGCCTTTGCACCATTTTGTAAGCATACCCGTTTGTAATACATAATCCCATGAAAGGTCACCTAAATTGCTGCAAAAGGTTAGTGGCCTTGTAATAGGAGAATACTTGTAAGAAGTAGACTGTGATAATCTATATACAAATCTCCAGGTCAGCTTTCTGTAGACTGGACTGGTCATTTAGTGTTTTTATTCACAACACCCAAATTTACCTCTCTAATTCTGATACTCTCTCGTGTTCCTGATCGACCATATGCTGCATACTCCTCATTTCTTGAAGCCTATAGGGCGACCATGTAATAAATGGTCAAGCTGAGTGCACATGAGCAGAAAATGTTTGTTTTGTTATAAGGACAAGGATTGTCCCAGTTACCCTGCTTAAAGTGTACTGGCTGTGGTGTACGGATTCTGCATGTGCTGCAGTGAACAGCGCTCGAGATAGGCCCGAACTTCAGGGGCCTGTTTTGATAGGAAAAAATAAAAATCAATCAATATAGTATATTACAACATCTATTTGTGACAGTTTTAAAGAAACTTTTGTGTGAACACCCCAAATTTTCCAAGTTCAGCTCTTGGGTGTGTAATTTAGAATGTTTTATTACATGCAAATGAGCCTCTAGGAGCAACTGGGCGTTGCTGTTACACTTAGAGGCTCAGCTCTCTCTGCCACATCACCTGCTCTTTAATTGACAAGGCCAGGCAGCGAAAACATCCAGCCAGGCCCTGTGAAAGAGCAGAGGGTGCAGCAGTTGCAGAGAGAGCAGAGCCACTAGGTGTAACAGCCACTCCCCTTTTGCTTCTAAAGGCTCATTGGCATATATTAAATCATTTTTCTCTGTAATGCGGGCACATATGAACATAGGACCAACACAGATGCCCATTACTTACGTGCACTGATTTCTACAGGTATTTCTTCCTCCTTACATTGCACATCACCCACGGGATACATGTCTTCATCATCATCATCCATAACTTCTACTTTAATATCAATAAGATCTTCAGCCTGATTCAACATCGGATTAGATAAAGTTCTAATCAGACATGCAACCGAAACAGAAAGCTTTAACCCAAAAAGGTCTATACTTATGAGCCAGACTGAGCAGTCATGTTGCTCTTCTGATGCCTATGTATAGCCCTTATTTCTGAACTCCTGACAGCTCAAACATTCATTAAGGGTCCATTCACACTTTCGTGTGTGTTTTGCAGATCCACGGATACGCAAAACACGGACACCAGCAATGTGCGTTCCGCATTTTACAGACTGCACATTGCCGGCACTAATAGAATAAGCCTATTCTTGTCCGCAATTGTGGACAAGAATAGGACATGTTCTATTTTTGGGGGGGGGGGGGAACGGAAATGCGTGTCTGCATTTCCGGAGCCGGGCCGCACATCGTGTGGCCCCATAGAAATGAATGGGTCCGCAATTCTGTTCCGCAAAATGCGGAATGAAATTGCGGACGTGTGAATGGGACCTTAAGCTAAATTATTATTAAACTGCTAAAAATATGGCTTATACGACTGAGCTGCCAGGAGATCAGAAATAAGGGCTATACACAACCTTCACAAGACAAACATGACGGCTCGGTGTGAAACTGAAACTGAGATTCTCTACAGCTGGACTGAAATTTAACCCTGGAGCACAAAAACTCTTGACATTTTTTTTAAAATAAAAAAAAACAATTGAGAAAATTATTTTTAGCCCAAAAGGAGTAATATGCAGTCACAAATAAAAATTGCCAGTGGGTGCTTATAGTCTTTAACCCCTTCTACCCCAGGTCAGTTTTCCCCTTCCTGCCCGAGCCATTATTGACATGGCAAATCTGACATGTGTCACTTTATGTTGTAATAACTTTGGAACGCTTTTACTTATCCAAGGAATTCTGAGGATGTTTTCTTGTGACACACTGTACTTCATGACAGTAGTATATTTGAGTCGATAAACAGTATTTCTCGCCCATTTTCCTTGGGGGACACAGACCTTGGGTATAGCTCAGCTCCCTAGGAGGCGTGACACTAAGTAAAACTGTTAAGCCCCTCCTCCATCAGCTATACCCTCAGCCTGGAGATAGAGGCTACCAGTTTTAGCTTAGTGTCCAAGGAGGCAAGACACTCCCTGCTACTGCAGGGCTGTTTTCTCCTTGTTATTTTTACTTTTCCTTCTAATTTTGTTATTTTATTTTTTCCTAGAGATACCAGAGACGCATTAGACCTCTCTGCTCTCCCGGGGTTGAGCTGCGCCAGTGCCAACTTATCTGCACTGCTGCCTCCCCCACAGAAGCAATAGGAGGATCTGGGCAGCAATGGCTCCCCTACATCCCGCCAGCTAGGGGGTCGCCCGCACGCCAAGCCCCTCTTCCAGCTTCCTGCCACTGCGGTGCCAGTGGCTGAAGGGGCGACCCTGCTGGAAAGGACTGAGGGTGAAGACGTCGGACGGTGAGATGGCTATTCCAGCCCATACCCCGTCCCTATCTGCAGCATCTACCCCTCTGGGTAAGGGGGGCACCAGTGGTCGCTCATTCTGAGCGCTCATCTGCAGGACAATGCAGCACAGCAGCATCCTCAGCACCCCCACGCCGTTCCCCCCCACGCTGCTATCTTTCTCCCCCCCCCCCCTCATTCGGGGCTGACTCAATTTTTCTCTTCTCTCTCTCCCCCTTCCCGCCGCCGCCCGCTCCGAGAACGGGGGGCGGGGCTTAGCGTTCCCGGCAGGGGCGGGGCTTACGAGAACAGGGGGCGTGGCTTACGCGCGCGCGTCATTTTGGGGGCGGAGCTACGTTCTCCTTCACAGGAGACATTTCAAGCGCTGGAGGGGGCGGAGCTTGTTCCCCGCGCTTTCTGCTGAGGTTTCCCGCGCTTCCTCACTCCTGACAGGAAGCTGGGACACGGTGGGGGACTCTAACCTCCTGTGTACATCGCTCGGCTTCTGTGGGCGCTCTCTGCTGCTCACTGCTTCTCTGCTGCTGCTGATCTGGGCCATCTCCTGACGTTCTTCTGAGGCACTGGTAGGACAGTTAACCCTCTCCTAACCCTCCTGGTCATAGCTGCTATAACCCTTTGTGGTCTCTATATTAGAGTACAACCACACTTCAGCATGTCAGATCCCACGGGTGCCCCCAAACCCTGGTACCATGCCTGTACCGCCTGTAAGGAACTTTTTCCGCGTGGGCAATCTGAGCCGCATTGCCTTGCATGTCAGGCCCCGGTGCAGGGCCCGCTTCCCGCTGCGCCCCCCGGTGCCTCTGAACCCCCTGACTGGGCTAGGTCTCTGTCTCAGGCGGTGGAAAGCCTTACACACGTAGTGGGCCGTCTCGTGGATAGACCGCCTCTCCCGCAGGCTGCCACAATCCCTGTCGCACCCGCTGGGACTACCCCAGAGTATGTGGGATTACCTACATACTCAGAAACGTTCAAGGGTTGAGCACACATCTTCTCCAGATGCTTCGCTCTCTCCGCCATGCGTGCGAGCTCAGTCAAGTCTATCCTCTCAAAGGGATACGCTTTCTGAGGGAGAACTGGCGGATTCGGACGTGGACATGGACTCAGAGCTTCCGTCCAAATTGGCGTCCGCGGTGGGGCATCTTGTCACTAGCATCCGTGATACCTTTCAGCTACACGATGACCCCCCCAGCTCTGAACAGGCCGGCGTGTCCTTTCTCCGCCCCAAACAGGCCTCCAAGGTTTTTCCCATACACGCAGATTTTTCTTCTGTGGTATCCAAGGCTTGGACCCGGCCTAACGTCCGCTTTATTACACCCAAAAAGCTGGACATTTGTTATCCCTTTCCAGCGGATTCTGTGACCACGTGGACATCCCCGCCTAAGGTTGATCCTCCCGTGGCTCGCCTGTCCAAAAGCACTACTATTCCTGTACAGGACGGATCTTCCCTCCAGTCTGTTGAGGACCGTCGTACGGAATCCCTCTCCAAGGCCATATTTACTGCCTCTGGTTCGGCCCTTAGACCGGTCTTTGCCTCCGCCTGGGTTGGCAAAGCGGTCTCTGAATGGGGTTTGCAACTGGAACGGGAGTTAGGGTCGGACGTCCCTGTTCAGGACCTCCGTTCCTTAGCCCAACTAATTGTTCAGGCCGGAAAATTCGTCTGTGAGGCCTCCCTTGATGCGGGTGCCCTCATTGCCCGTTCCTCTGCCCTGGCAGTTTCTGTCAGGAGGGAACTCTGGCTGAAGGTTTGGGCGGCGGACGCCGCTTCCAAACGCTCTTTGGCCGGCCTACCATTCACGGGTTCCCGCCTGTTCGGAACCCGTCTGGACGAACTTATATCAGAGGCCACGGGTGGGAAGAGTACTCACCTCCCCCAGTCCAGGCCAATGGGCGCCCCCCGTGGTCGCGCTGGTTCGTCCCGTTTTCGGTCCTTTCGCAAGCCCACCGGGTCTAGACCCGCGGCCAGTTCTTCTTCCTCTGGCCCAGCCCAGGATAGACGCAAGAAGCCGTTTTTTCGGACGCAACCTACCTGGCGCAAGTCCCAGCCTGCACGGGCTCCCACAGGCCAGCAGCCCTCTGCCTGAAGGTGCTCCCCCACCCACCCGGGTGGGGGGCCGCCTTCTCCTATTCAGGAACGTATGACGGGCCCACATCTCAGACGCATGGGCGCTCGAGATTGTATCTTGCGGATACAAAATCGAATTTGCGTCCATTCCGCCAGACCGTTTCTTCCGATCCCGTCCTCCGCGAGATCCCGTACGAGTGGCCGCCTTCTTCGCGGCCATTCACTCTCTAATGGACAAGGGTGTCGTCGCCCCCGTGCCTCCGACGGAAAGGTTCAGGGGGTTCTACTCGAACCTCTTTGTGGTTCCCAAGAAGGAAGGCTCAGTGCGTCCGATCTTGGACCTAAAACGCCTGAACCGTTTTCTCCGACTGCAGAGATTCCGGATGGAGTCTCTCAGGTCCGCAGTGGCCTCCCTGGAAAGAGGGGATTTCATGGCCTCAATCGACATTCAGGATGCATACCTCCACGTTCCGGTTGCTCCATGTCATCACCGCTTCCTGCGCTTCGCGGTGGGGGATGATCACTTCCAATTCGTCGCCCTTCCCTTTGGTCTGGCGACGGCTCCTCGAGTGTTCACCAAGGTCCTGGCCCCTGTCTTGGCCCTTCTACGTTCAAGAAGTGTTTTTCTTCTCCCATACTTGGACGACATCCTGGTCAAGGCACCCTCCTTCTCTCAGACATCCGGCAGTGTGGAACTCACTCTGGAGACCCTGACGAGGTTCGGTTGGATTATCAACCACCCCAAATCTTCCCTTACCCCCTCCAGACGGCTGATCTTCCTGGGGATGCTCCTGGATACAGAGTTGGCGGAGGTCCGCCTTCCGTCGGACAAGCGTCTGGCCCTTCGCGGGTCGGTTCGCAGTCTCCTCCGTCATCACCGCCCTTCCCTCAGATCCAGCATGCGGTTGTTGGGAAAGATGGTTGCCTGTTTCGAAGCGGTGCCGTTCGCACAATTCCGATCCCGCACCTTTCAGAGGGCAATTCTGTCGGCCTGGGACAAATCACCGAGGAGTCTGGACAGGACCTTTCTTCTGCCTCCCCTGGCTCGGGCTTCCCTCGGCTGGTGGTTGCATATCCCTCTAAGGGGGAAGTCCTTCCTTCCACTGAACTGGCTGGTGATTACCACCGATGCCAGCTTACGGGGGTGGGGGGGGGGTTTTCCCTCCCCGGTCCGTCCAGGGCGTTTGGTCTCTATCGGAGTCCAGACTTCCAATCAATATTCTGGAACTGAGGGCGATTCTTCTGTCCCTCAGACACTGGACCCATCTGCTGAGGGGCCACCCTGTTCGGATCCAATCGGACAATGCCACGGCTGTGGCATACATAAACCATCAGGGAGGCACTCGCAGCGCTGCAGCGATGCAAGAGGTGACCCTCATTCTCCTCTGGGCGGAGACGCACGTGCCGGCCTTATCTGCGATTTACATCCCGGGGGTGGACAACTGGGCGGCGGATTTCCTCAGCCGGTCCACCATCGACCCGGGAGAATGGTCCCTGCACCCAGAGGTGTTCGAAGCCCTTTGTCTTCGCTGGGGTCGCCCCGACGTGGACCTCATGGCCTCCAAATTCAACCACAAGGTCCCCCTATACCTGGCCAGGGCACGGGACCCGAAGGCATACGGCGCCGACGCGCTCGTCCTTCCGTGGCGCGAATTCTCCCTTCTGTACGTCTTTCCTCCTTTTCCCCTCCTGCCACGGGTTCTTCGGAGGATCGCGGCAGAGGGCGTCCCCGCGATTCTAATCGCCCCGGATTGGCCCCGCCGGTCTTGGTACGCCGACCTAATGTTGCTGTTGGCAGACGCACCGTGGCCACTGCCCTCCAGGGAAGACCTTCTCTCTCAGGGACCGATCTTCCACGAGCATTTAGGCTCGCTACGTTTGACGGCGTGGCTATTGAGACCGCCGTCTTAACGCGACGGGGTTTTTCTCCGCGGACGTAGTCCGCACCATGATCCGTGCTCGTAAGCCCGTATCCTCTAGGATCTACTATCGGGTTTGGAGGTCCTATCTGGGGTTCTGTGAGTCCCGGAGCATCCCACCTCTCCGGTTTTCTCTTCCCACAATCCTGTCCTTCCTCCAGTCGGGTCTGGACCTGGGGCTGTGCCTCAGTTCTCTGAAGGGTCAGACTTCGGCGCTGTCTATTCTTCTCCAGCGTCCCCTGGCCCCTCTAGGGCCAATTAAGACCTTCTTACAAGGGGTGGCTCACTCTGTTCCGCCGTACCGCCCTCCAGTTCCTTCCTGGGACCTGAATGTGGTGCTCTCGGCGCTCCAATCAGCCCCCTTCGAGCCTTTACGGGAGGTCTCCCTTCGCCTTCTGTCCTGCAAGGTCATCTTTCTTGTGGCCATCACGTCTCTCCGACGGGTGTCGGAGTTAGCGGCTCTTTCTTGCTCCGAACCTTTCCTGATCTTCCACCAGGATAAGGTTGTGCTTCGGCCTGTCCCGACTTCCTGCCAAAGGTGGTCTCCGCCTTTCACATCAATGAGGACATCGTCCTTCCGTCGCTCTGTCCCTCTCCTTCCCACCCCAGAGAACGGGAACTGCACCGTCTGGATGTGGTCAGGGCGTTGAGGATTTACTTGGAGGTCACCGGGTCCTTTCGGCGCACGGACTCCCTGTTTGTGGTTCCGGAGGGTTCGCGCAAAGGGTTGGCGGTCTCCAAGGTGGCTATTGCCCGTTTCATTAAACTGGCGGTGTCTGAGGCTTATCGAGCCAAGGGCAGACCTCCGCCTTTCGGCGTCACTGCTCATTCCACCAGAGCAGTCGGAGCTTCCTGGGCGCAGAGGCATCGGGCCTCGGCTGAACAGTTGTGCAAAGCAGCCACTTGGTCCTCTCTGCACACTTTCACAAAGTTCTATAGGGTGCATACGCATGCATCAGCGGATGCTGCTTTGGGCCGCCTGGTTTTGCAGGCAGCGGTTTCCTGATGCTCTGGTGGTGTTCCTCCTTGGGTTTGTGGTCCCTCCCTTCTTGGACTGCTCTTGAATGTCCCAAGGTCTGTGTCCCCCAAGGAAAATGGGCGAGAAAAGGAGATTTTTGTATAACTTACCAGTTAAATCTCTTTCTCGCTCTTCCTTGGGGGACACAGCACCCACCTTCTGTGTTTGGTTACAGGGTTATGGTCTGGCGCCCCGTTGGGTTGCTGGCTGGTTGTTTCCGTTATTGGTTGTTATCCTTTCACTACTTGGACACGCAACTGGTAGCCTCTATCTCCAGGCTGAGGGTATAGCTGATGGAGGAGGGGCTTAACAGTTTTACTTAGTGTCACGCCTCCTAGGGAGCTGAGCTATACCCAAGGTCTGTGTCCCCCCAAGGAAGAGCGAGAAAGAGATTTAACTGGTAAGTTATACAAAAATCTCCTTTTCACCTTTATAACAAAAAAAAATCCCAAATTTACCAAACTTGAGACATTTGCAACATTTGCAACAATTTTAATCGTTATTACTCAACATCCCCCATCTCTACTTTACATTTAGATAATTTTGTAAATGTCATTTTATTTTTAGGACATTAGAAGGCTTAGAACGTTAGAAGCAATTCTTAAAATGTTTAAGAAAATTTCCAAAAACCCACTTTTTAAAGGGCTTCTGTCACTACACTAAACTTTATTTTTTTTGGTCTCCTTAAAATCCTGATGCTGCGATTTCTCAATATATATGGCTATTACTCTGTTTGGTTCAGTAGTTCTATTAAAAAAATGGACTTTTATATTATGCAAATTACCTCTCTAGCAGCAGGTAGGGCGGCTACCTGCTGCTAGCAGCCGCATCCTCTATTCATAATGACGCCCCCTCCTGTTGATCGACAGGGCCAGCGGACGCGCTCATCCTCTGACTGGCCCTGTCTGCGTTTTAAATCTCATGCCGGTCTTCAGTTGGCGCAGGCACACTCAGAGGAGGACGCTCGCTCAGCCGCTCCATCCTCAGTGCGCCTGCGCCGGGTGTACATGTGACGTCATCGGCGCAGGCGCACTGAGGATGGAGCGGCCTCCACTCAGTGCGCCTGCGCCAACTGAAGACCGGCGCGAGATTTTAAACGCAGACAGGGCCAGTCAGAGGACGAGTGTGTCCGCTGGCCCTGTCAATCAACATGAGGAGGGGGCGTCATTATGAATGGAGGATGCGGCTGCTAGCAGCAGGTAGCCGCCCTACCTGCTGCTAGAGAGGTAATTTGCATAATATAAAAGTCTGTTTTTTTATAGAACTAAAACAGAGTAATAGCCATATATATTGAGAAATCGCAGCATAAGTATTTTAACCACCTCACCCCCCCTAGCTTAAACACCCTTAATGACCAGACCACTTTTTACAATTCTGCACTACACTACTTTCACCGTTTATTGCTCGGTCATGCAGCTTACCACCCAAATGAATTTTACCTCCTTTTCTTCTCACTAATAGAGCTTTCATTTGGTGGTATTTCATTGCTGCTGACATTTTTAGTTATTAATCGAAATTTAACGAAATTTTTGCAAAAAAAAAATATATGAAATTTTTCACTTTCAGTTGTAATTTTTTTTAAAAAAAAACGAACATCTATATATAAAATTTTTCTCTAAATTTATTGTTCTACATGTCTTTGATAAAAAAAATGGTTTGGGTAAAAACCTATGGTACAAAAATGTGAATTTCTGCTTTTTGAAGCAGCTGACTTTCTGAGCACCTGTCATGTTTCCTGAGGTTCTACAATGCCCAGACAGTAGAAAAAACCCACAAATGACCCCATTTCGGAAAGTAAACACCCTAAGGGATTCGCTGATGGGCATAGTGAGTTCATAGAACTTATTTTTTGTCACAAGTTAGCGGAAAATGATGATTTTTTTTTTTTTTACTTACAAAGCCTCATATTCCACTAACTTGTGACAAAAAATAAAAACTTCCATGAACTCCCTATGCCCATCACGAAATACCTTGGGGTGTCTTCTTTCCAAAATGGGGTCACATGTGGGGTAGTTATACTGCCCTGGCATTTTAGGGGCCCTAATGCGTGAGAAGTAGTTTGAAATCGAAATGTGTTAAAAATGCCCAGTGAAATCCTAAAGGTGCTCTTTGGAATGTGGGCCCCTTTGCCCACCTAGGCTGCAAAAAAGTGTCACACATGTGGTATCGCCGTACTCAGGAGAAGTTGGGCAATGTGGTTTGGGGTGTCATTTTACATATACCCATGCTGGGTGAGATAAATATCCTCGGTCAAATGCCAACTTTGTATTAAAAAAAAAAAAAAGGGAAAAGTTGTCTTTTGCCAAGATATTTCTCTCACCCAGCATGGGTATATGTAAAATGACACCCCAAACCACATTGCCCAACTTCTCCTGAGTACGGCGATACCACATGTGTGACACTTTTCTGCAGCCTAGGTGGGCAAAGGGGCCCACATTCCAAAGAGCACCTTTAGGATTTCACTGGGCATTTTTAACACATTTCGATTTCAAACTACTTCTCACGCATTTGGGCCCCTCAAAAGCCAGGGCAGTATAACTACTCCACAAGTGACCCCATTTTGGAAAGAAGACTTTTGTATTTTTTGTAAAAAAATAAATAAAAAAATCATCATTTTCCGCTAACTTGTGACAAAAAAAAAAAAAAATTCTAAGAACTCGCCATGCCCCTCACGGAATAACTTGGGGTGTCTTCTTTCCAAAATGGGGTCACTTGTGGGGTAGTTATACTGCCCTGGCTTTTGAGGGGCCCTAATGCGTGAGAAGTAGTTTGAAATCAAAATGTGTAAAAAATGCCCTGTGAAATCCTAAAGGTGCTCTTTGGAATGTGGGCCCCTTTGCCCACCTTGGCTGCAAAAAATTGTCACACATCTGGTATCGCCGTACTCAGGAGAAGTTGGGCAATGTGGTTTGGGGTGTCATTTTACATATACCCATGCTGGGTGAGAGAAATATCTCGGCAAAAGACAACTTTTCCCATTTTTTTTATACAAAGTTGGCATTTGACCAAGATATTTATCTCACCCAGCATGGGTATATGTAAAAAGACACCACAAAACACATTCCCCAACTTCTCCTGAGTATGTAGATACCACATGTGTGACACTTTTTTGCAGTCTACATGCGCAAAGGGGCCCAAATTCCTTTTAGGAGGGCATTTTTAGACATGTGGATTCCAGACTTCTCACGCTTTTACTGCCAGGGTAGTATAAATACCCCAGCATGTGACCCCATTTTGGAAAGAAGACACCCCAAGGTATTTAATGAGGGGCATGGCCAGTTCATAGAATTATTTTTTTTTTTTAGGCACAAGTTAGCGGAAATTGATTTTTATTTGTTTTTTCTGACAAAGTCTCCCTTTCCGCTAAATTGGGACAAAAAGTTAAATCTTTCATGGACTCAATATGCCCCTCAGCGAATACCTTGGGGTGTCTTCTTTCCGAAATGGGGTCACATGTGGGGTATTTATACTGCCCTGGCATTTTAGGGGCCCTAAAGCGTGAAAAGAAGTCTGGAATATAAATGTCTAAAAAAATTTACGCATTTGGATTCCGTGAGGGGTATGGTGAGTTCATGTGAGATTTTATTTTTTGACACAAGTTAGTGGAATATGAGACTTTGTAAGAAAAAACAAAAAAAAAACAATTTCCGCTAACTTGTGCCAAAAAAATGTCTAAATGGAGCCTTACAGGGGGGTGATCAATGACAGGGGGGTGATCAGGGAGTCTATATGGGGTGATCACCACCCTGTCATTGATCACCCCCCTGTAAGGCTCCATTCAGACGTCCGTATGCGTTTTGCGGATCCGATCCATGGATCCGTAAAACACATACGGACATCTGAATGGAGCCTAACAGGAGGGTGATCAGGGAATCTATATGGGGTTAGTAAGTGACAGGGAGGGGGTGTGTAGTGTAGTGTGGTGCTTGGTGCTACTTATTACTGAGCTGCCTGTGTCCTCTGGTGGTCGATCCAAGCAAAAGGGACCACCAGAGGACCAGGTATATTAGACGCTGTTATCAAAAACAGCGTCTAATATACCTGTTAGGGGTTATAAAAAAAAAAAAAAAATCGCATCTACAGCCTGCCAGCGAACAATCGCTGCTGGCAGGCTGTAGATCCACTCGCTTACCTTCACTGTGCCTGGGACAGCCGCCTCTGGACCGCGATCCTGCGTTAGGCGGTCCGGAGGTGGTTAAGGAGACCAAAAAAATAATAATGAGTTTAGTGGAGTGACAGAAGCCCTTTAAAGGACCAGTTCAGTTATGAAGTTACTTTGTGGGGCTTACATATAAATTTTTTTTAGAGACTACACCTCTCAAGTTATTCAAATTTAATTTTACAAATTTTGTTAACCATTTAGCGAGATTTAAAGGAAAATAGAGATGAAATTTCTAATTTTCACTTTGACAGTATTTCCATTTTAATCAATTTTTTTCTGTAACACAGCAAGGTTAACAGCCAAACAAAACAAAATCTATTAGGCCCCTTTCACACAGGCGGTATGCGAGTTGAACGCATTGCATCCCCACTGAATCCCGACCCATTTATTTCTATGGGGCTGTTCACATGAGCAGCGATTTTCACGCATCACTTGTGCGTTGCGTGAAAAATTGCAGCATGCTCTATATTGTGCGTTTTTCACGTAACGCAGGCCCAGAGAAATGAAGGGGGTTGCGTGAAAATCGCAAGCATCCGCAACCAAGTGCGGATGCGGTACGATTTTCACGCACGGTTGCTAGGAGACAATCGGGATGGAGACCCGATCATTATTATTTTCCCTTATAACATGGTTATAAGGGAAAATAATAGCATTCTTATTACAGGGGCTGGAGGGGTAAAAAAATAAATAAAATAATAATAATTTAACTCACTTTAATCCACTTGATCGCGCAGCCGGCATCTCCTTCTGTCTTCATCTTAGCTGTGTGCAGTAACAGGACCTGTGGTGACGTCACTCCGGTCATCACATGATCCATCACCATGGTAAAAAAAAAAAATCCACGTGATGGACCATATGATGACCAGAGTGACGTCACCACAGGTCCTGTTACTGCACACAGCTAAGATGAAGACAGAAGGAGATGCCGGCTGCGCGATCAAGTGGATTAAGGAGAGTTAAATTATTATTATTTTTTTTTAACCCCCCCAGTGCTATTTTACTATCACGCATGATCCCGCAACGCACCCACACCTTTTCCCGCAATGCCCGTGTGAAACCAGCCTTACTCTTATTACAGAAACACCCCGTATGTGGTCGTAAACTGCTGTATGGGCACACAGCAGGCACAGAAGGCAAGGAGCACCGAATGGTTTTTAGAGGGCAGATTTTGCGGTTTTTAAGCACCAACTAGACTTTTTTTTATGCACCAAAAAGTGTTGCTAGTAGTTTGGAAACTACAGGAGTTTTGTTGGTACTATTTTGGGGTAAATATGATTTTTTATTACTCTATGTTACGCTATTTGTGAGGCAAGGTAACAAAAAAAATGTGTGTTCTGGCACAGTTTTTATTTTTGTTTTTTTACAATGTTCACCTGACAGGTTAGATCATGGAATTTATATGGCAAGTTGTTATGGACGCAACCTAAATATGTCCATTTTCTTTGTTTTAGTTTTACATAATAAAGCATTTAAAAAAAAATAAAAAATCATGTTTTTGTGTCTGCATATTCTAAAAGCAATTTTTTCTTTTTTTTTTCTGCCCATCGTCTTGCGTAGGGGGTGACATTTCATTGGTACCATTTTTCGGTACATATGATTTTTTTTTGATCCACAACATTACACTACATGGGGCAAGGTGACCAAAAAATTGGTTATTTTGGCACAGTTTTTATTAAATTTTTTACGGCATTCACTTAAGGGATTAGATTGTGTGATATTTTTATGACCGTGGTATAGAGGGGTTAATCTGCCAGCATAGGCTTTTACAACAATGTCGGTGGATACAGCAGAGGCCCAGCAGTCACTGACCGCTATGACTTAATATTACGTCATATGTTGGGAAGGGGTTTACACCTCCCCTAAGGCTCTTTCACACAAACATATTGGTTCCAGGCATTTGCGGTCCCCAATGGGTCCACATTTGTGATGCGGAATGCACACGGCCGGTGCCCAGTGTATTGTGGAACCTCCGTATGCGGCCCGCAACACGGCCACGGGAGCACTACAGACGTGTGCAAGAGGCCTAAGCCTTATTAAGTGCAGTATTCCATGAATAGTACTGCTACCCCTGACTCTGGATCACTAGGTTAGATGTCCATACACACCCCAATTCCCCCACTGTGTGCCTGCTAGAATACACTGCGAGGACTCATTAGCCTACTCACATAATGGAAAGCTCCAGGAGGAGTCCTCTCAATGTATTCCAGCACCTGTATGACAATACACAGTGTGGGTACAGGGATGAGCATGGACAAATAACTTAGCAAGCTGGACTCAGGGGCAGCAGTACTATTCGTGCAGTACTACATTTAGTATAGTTCAGAGGAGGTGACAGATTCCCTTTAAGTTTACATTGTGGTTATAGTGTAGAAGTATTTTTTTTTACTACAACCGTTTCTCATCCGTCCTCTCCCTTTGCATGTTTGCGCATTGTGTAGACAGCCCATTCATTTTAGTAGATACTATGTAATGATTCAACACTACCTTACTACCAGCTGCTATTGCACATTACAGTTGTGTACTTGGCAGTGAAACAACCTGTTCGCACCTGTTGTCTAAAGTGGATGAGAGGCTCAGAAGGCTCCTCTACAGATCATACAGAACATTTAGTGAAACCCCAACTCCATCTACCTGTTGATCTTCAACACAATCCTGGGAATATAGTGGACTGGAACTTCTGTCTGGTGTACTTCTACTACTGGATCCATCTGTAGAGGAAACACACAGTCGGTGATTGAGACCATTGTTTACACGTTATGAGCAGACGATGGAGTCATGTTTATGACACTCAAAATTGCTCTCCTTTACAATCAATCCTCTTACCAGGTGAAGCGAGAGGCCGGTGCGCCTCACTCATGTAATCCTTGTATAGATCAGTATGTCCTTCTGCATACTTCCCCTTCTCTGGGGAAAAATGATCTGCAACATCCTGGCACAAAATGATAGTCATTAACCAGACACATCATTCCTTGTGTTAGTGTGCAATGCCCCAGCATTCCCAGCAGCGCTCACCTCTTCAGTCAGCAGCTTAATGATCTTGTTGGTCAGTTCTAGGATCTTCTGCTTACTTTTCCTATCACGGACCACGGACTGAATTTGAGACCCTGTGACGCGGCTCTGGGTCTTGCTCCATCCTGTTGATGCATGGCGACGGTCGAATAGAGTGACATTTTCACCAGATTTCTTTACTACTATGCATTCCTGTGTATGGTAAGAGGAGAGCTCGGATTACGCTACATTTTTACGTGAACCCGTGAAAGTACCTGGAGAGAGAGACCAGCTCGTCCCCCCTCCACACCTTAGTCATAAAACTCAACACGTCGTATATACAGGTAAAATATTCTGTACTACAACTTATTATAAAACAAAAATGAAAGAAATGTGTAACTGACAGCACAGCTGAGCTAATGACCCGTCACTAGGAGTCCAGGACACACAGGAGACCTAGTTATTGGTTCGGTGGTGGCAGCATATATAGAAAATCCAAAGAATACGCCGCTCACCATAAAAACTTCTCTTTATTTCACCATTTAAAATACAAGTGGTGTAATATGCGAAACCAGCCTCTTGGCCTGTATCGCATTCTACACCTCTTGTATTTTAAATGGAGCGTGCCTCATTCTTTGAATCGTTATTTGTGGCGTGAATTTTTAAAATTATATACAGTATTTACAAAGGCAGGGTATAAGGTTGGTGCTGTCACGGGTTCATGAAAAAATGATTACCGTTAAGGGCCAATGCACACAAACTTATTTTCTTTCCATGTTCTTTCAGCTTTTTTTGTGGACAATACGCAGAACCATTTATTTCAAAGGGTCCGCAAAAAAATGGAAGTTAATCTGTGTGCATTCCATTTCGGTATGTCCGTTCCGCAAAGTAATAGAACATGTTCTTAGGGTTGTTGCGGGTATCGAAATTTCGATACCCAATCGATACTTTTGTCCCGGTATCGATACGATACCGGGATTTCCGTTTTTTCGATACTGGGCTGCGCTTCTGCGCAGTCTAGTATCTCTGAACATGAGCGCGCTGCTATCGGCGCGCTCATGTTCTCTCTCAGCAGCACGGGGAGAAGGAAGCTGTCCTCCCTCCCCCTGTGCTGCTGCCGCTGCCACCAATAAGAAGCGAGGGGCGGCAATGAGAAGAGAGGGGCGGAGGAGGGGCGGGCGCACTGCGCCACCAATGATAGGATTATTTCCACACAGAGCGGCGCCCAGCGATGCCCCAGCACTCACCATTAGTCCTGGGCGCCGCTCCGTTCGCCTGCAGTGCTCCATTACTGTCTCCTCTCCTGCTCCACATGCTGCTGATTACTATCGGAGCGATGGGAGGAGACATCAGCTTCACTAGTGGGCGTTCCTTCTCCCTGCGCTGCGATTGGACAGCGCTACAGCCAGGGAGAAGGAACGCCCACTAGTGAATCTGATGTCTCCTCCCATCGCTCCGATAGTAATCAGCAGCATGTGGAGCAGGAGAGGAGACAGTAATGGAGCACTGCAGGCGAACGGAGCGGCGCCCAGGACTAATGGTGAGTGCTGGGACATCGCTGGGCGCCGCTCTGTGTGGAAATAATCCTATCATTGGTGGCGCAGTGCGCCCGCCCCTCCTCCGCCCCTCTCTTCTCATTGCCGCCCCTCCTCCGCCCCTCTCTTCTCATTTCCGCCCCTCTCCCCCTGCTGTGAATTTCACACTTTGCAGCGCAAATGGTAAAATCAGCGGTGGGTTTTGCTGCCGGTTTCCATGGGTTTCGCTGCAGAAATGCAGTAAGATTCACAGCAGACTTACCCTTGAGTGCGCCCAAAGCAGCGGAAATTGAGCAGATTTGCTTTTGGGTTTCGGCTCCAGCTCCTGGTGAACATGAAGCAGTATACCCCTCCTCTGTCACTACCTGACATACTGTACCAGGTCCTGTGCCAGTCTTTGTATAACCAGGCTGTCTGCAATGTCCTCTCAGGAAATCAGGTTGTACAGAGACTGGCATGGGATGAAGGGAGGGCAGTATAGCTATTTTTATTTATTTAGGACTTTTGCTGTGGCTGCATGGGTAATTCAGCAAAATGTGAAACATTTTAGGATTGCTGAGGATATGCCACCTACTTCTAAAACGGGGCTCACAAAATGAACGAAAGCGAAGCGGACAGGTGCAGCCACCCTCGATTCACTTCTGTGGAAGTTCCGAAAATATTTCCGGCAGTCCTATAGAGGTGAACGGAGGAGATGGGCATGCTTGGAGCACTCTGCTGTTCTTGGATCTCCCACAGAAGAGAGCAGGAGAGCACGCCGCGCAGTGCGCTCTAGTTCTCTTTGGGGGTCCCGTTCCAGAGGACATTGGTTGTATATCCTAGTGACGTGCCACCCCTTCTAATGGAGAAAAATCTGCAACAATCCTGTCAGAAATGGACAGGCTGTGGATTTAAAAATGTATGCAGATGGCTTTGCATAAATCTTACTCACTTTCTCCTACTATAATCAGCTGCATATTTTTGTATGCAAATCCAAATGGAAAATCCGCAGCGCTTCAGTAAAAGGGGGTCCACAGCATATCCACCAGATCCTCAGCCATGTTTGTGGTTTTTAGCCATTGGTGGTGCAGTGGCAGCTTCTGATCGGAGCCCCAGCTGTGTAAGCCTGGGGCTCCGATCGGTTACCATGGCAGCCAGGACGCTACAGAAGCCCTGGTTGCCATGGTAACATCCCTGATGCTGTGTGCACAAGGCACAGAGCAGCAGGGACAGTGTGAAGTCCTATTCACCCTGATAGAGATCTATCAGGCTGAATAGGAAAAGGGATGAAAGATCCCAGGTTCTAGCCCCTAAGGGGGAAATAGTTATTAAATAAAAAGTGTAAAAAAAACAAACAAAAAACACTAAAATATGAAGTATAAATCACCCCCTTTTCCCAATGTCACATATAAAATATATAAATAATAAACATATTACATCGCCACGTCAGAAAAGTCCAAACTATTAAAATATATTAAAAAAATCTAGGTGGTGAATGCCGGAACAGAAAAAATAAAATAAAAACTGTGCGATTCGCCATTTTTAAAAATGAGGAATGCACGTGGCTTTTTTTGTTTATTTTTTTCGCGTGGTATCGAATGGTATCGAGTATCGCAATACTTTTTCATGGTATCGAAACCGAATCAAAAAATTGGTATCGCAACAACTCTACATGTTCTATTACTGTCCGCATTACAGACAATAGGACTGTTTTATTAGGGGCCAGCTGTTCTGTTCCGCAAAAAAACGGAATGCACACGGACGTAATCCGTATTTATTGCAGACTGCAAAATACGGTACATACGGTCGTGTGCATGAGCCCTAAGTGTAATCCTAGATTTCCCTTACACCCATGATAGCATCCTGAGAGAATAGCAAGATGAAAACTGCTTAATCCGATTGATGCAGTTCATCAGACTGAAGTGTGCGGAGGACCAGTAACTACAGCATACAGTAGATCTGTCAGGATGCTCCAGCACACTAAGAAGGTAAGCTCCCCAGAACAGCCCCAGTGTTCACACCATAAAAACTTTCAGGGGGGATAAAGAGGGGAACAGTATATCACAGACTCCAAGGGGGCTCCTATTTGGAGATCTATACCCAATAGGTGGCCCTCTAACTTCATAGGAATTGGTCTAAGGAGACTGTAAATCTACAGGTATCCTGACAGATAGAGGAACCAAGGTGTGAAGAGGGCTTTCTCCTTGAAACTATTCCAGAGGTCCCCCATTTCCTGTCCAGCGGCAGAGGAGAAATAATACTACAAAGCAGAGCTGAACTAATCCTTGAGACAATTGTAAGGTGAATGTCAAACATCCTTGGCTTCCCGACAGTTAATCAACTGCTTCTCAACCAGGTTCTGTTACTGGCTCATCACTTTTAGAGCCGACTCCTTGACTAACCTAAGATTTGTCCGGAATTTAAATAAAAAGTTCTGTAAATTCTCCAAAGGAATCCTGCTATATTTATCAAGCTCCCATAGATGTTTTAAAATAAAGACTTCTGATGTCCTACAACTGTCCTGGCTACAGGAGCTCCTGATGTCCCAGTTGAGATGAGTTGAGTAAACAAATGTCTGATATGAGCACATGCAACCACACGTCTGGTACAACCTAATTCCTAGAAACCCTTACCTCTCCAGTCAGCAGGTAAACAATCTCCAAGGTGAGATTTAATATTGCCTCACCCATCCTTTTTCTATGTCTGCTCATCCCCAGAGGTTCAGCAAGGGTGAAGAGCAATGTCTAATGGAAGATACTATGAGGAGACTTTCGTAAGGAAGATCCTAAACTGTAGAAACACAAATAAAAAAAATCTGCATTGACAATGATATATTTAAGTATATTTTTCAAAATGTTTTTACAGCCTTAAAGGGGTTGGACATACCCACATTTTCACCCAGGCAGCCTCTGATGTGAGCATCGGAGCAGCTTTCCCTTGTCCTGCCCTGGATCACGCAGGACAAGTTTTTTGTTTGTTTATAACACACTGCTGGGCGGAAGCTCTGATGGGTGGGCCTTTAGCGCTGCTCTAGCCGTTTTACATGCAAGGGCAGCCTTAAAGCCCACCCATAAGTGTCGGTGACAGTCACCTGGCTCGCTGCTGGGCGGAAGCCTCCGCCTAGCAGTCCTTATGGAGGGCCCGGTACGTCACCAAGAAAATGCCTTTGCCCTGCTCAATTCAGCACAGGGCAAAGGAGAGCATGTTAACATCAGGGGTTGTCTGGGTGAAATTGAGGGTATGTCCTGGTTCAGAGCCGTTTAACCTCTTTAAGGGGGTTGTCTCACTTCAGCAAATGGCATCCATCATGGTGGCCGGGACCATGGGAGTGCATGTAGGCACGCATGTGCAGCAGCTCCCGCCTGGCCACCGTGTATTTGCCCTGGACTGGAGGCCATAACTCCTGGATGCAAGCAGTGTATAATGTCAATTGCTGAAGTGAGACAACCTCTTTAAAAAAAAAAAAATCACTGAAAGAGAAGAACATGCTTGGTACAAAGTTCCAGCGGTCGGCTGGTCCCTCTGAAATCTGTGTATGTCCACTTTAATGTACAGGAAAATGTGGATAATACAAGAGATCAGTTTACCCTTGTTGATCTAGAATAGCAGTGCTCAGCCTTTTCCCGCCCAAGAGCTTCTAAGTCAGAATGTACCACCTCCTAGGGCCAAAATAACGTTATTTCCATGGTAGACAATAATGGCATATCAACATTAAAGGGGTTGGGGACATATCACCTTTTTCACCCAGGCAGCACCTCTCATATGAGCATTTCATGAATCGCACAGGGCAAGGGCTTTTTCATTAGATGCGGTGACACACTGGGTCTCTGCCAGGTGGAGGCTTCCACTTAGCAGTGAGCCCAGTGACTTCACCCGCACTGATGGGCGGGTTTTAGCGCTGCCCTAGCCTGTAAAACGGCTAGGGCAGTGCTAAAGCCCACCCATCAGTACCGCTGCTGTCACCGGGAACATGGCTAGGTGTAAGCCTCCTCCTATCAGTGTAAAAGTAGAAACCAACAGCCTATAACCT
This sequence comes from Bufo gargarizans, assembly GCF_014858855.1. Taxonomy (NCBI): domain Eukaryota; kingdom Metazoa; phylum Chordata; class Amphibia; order Anura; family Bufonidae; genus Bufo; species Bufo gargarizans. Next base: position 245,829,229 of record NC_058085.1, read on the forward strand.
GCGCGATACAGCACAGGGCAATGGAGAGCATGAAATGCTCTGATGCTCATATCAGAGGGCCTTCTTGGTTGAAAAAGGGATATGTCCATGTTTCGCTGTGTACCTGGACAACCCTTTAACCTCCTAATAGTCACAATAAGGCTACGTTCACATGACAGTAGAGTTTTGCAGATCCACAAAACACAGATACAGGCCCGTGTGCGTTCCGCAATTTGCAGACTGCACATGCCGTCGCTATCATAGAAAATGCCTATTCTAGTCCGCCATTCATTGCAGACAAGAATAGAATTTGTTTTTTTGCAGGGCCGCGGAACAGAACTATGGATGCGGACAGCACACAGTGTGCTGTCCGTATCTTTTGCGGCCCCACTGAAATTAACGGATCCGCACCCATTCTGCAAAATTGCAGAACGGATGCAGACTTATTATACGGTCGTGTGAATGAAGCCTAAAATTGTATAAACCCTCCCAAAAATGTCACTTTTTTATTGTAGTCCCTTAGTGACATAATTTTAGCATTAAGGACCAATAATATTCCCCCCTTTGTGTTCCAGCAGTCATAACTTTTTAACTTTTTCTTCTAATATTTTATTTTGCAGGATCAGTTGTAGGTTTTTAGGAAGCATTTTGGGATAGATATATATATATTATATATAGTGTAGTAGATAACTTTTATTTTATTTTTAGGAGGAAACATTTAACATTTTGTGGAACTTATTTATGTGGTTCACCGTGTGGTATAAATAACATTTTATTTTATGTGGGTCAGTACAATGATGATAATGACAAATTTCTATATATTTTTTATTATTTTTCATTTCCTCCTGCAGCTCTCAGCTCCCCGACTGCCCTCTTCCTCCAGACTAAGGGGTGGGAGGGGGCTGTTTATATCTCTGGTTTGTATAGGTTGAAAGCTGACATTCCAAGCATTCATACAATACCAAAATGACAACAATATCTTAGAAATCAGGATGCAGTGAATGCAGCTTTAAGTGAAAGTAAAAGCAGGTTTTTACTGCATATTATTCATAACCCTTTTGGTCTTGTATGAAAGCCTGAAATGTCAGCTTTCAAACAAGGCCAGGCCCATGCTGCTAGCAATCAGGCGACATCAGCAGCTAAAGCAGCCTCCCCCTCCCACTCCTGCCCAAGTTGGACTCGGGGAGAACAGTTAGGTGGTTAAAGAGGTTGTGCCACTAACAGAAATGTATCCTGCCCAACAGATATGGTGTTAAATCACTTTCCCCAAACGCCACCATTTATCAAAACTGCCTTATTCTAAGGCTACATGCACACGACCGTTCCGTTTTTTGCCGTCCGCCCGAAAGCCGCCTGTGTGCCTTCCGCAATTTGATATATGAAAAACAAAAAAGCAGGATTGAAGCGTTAGGGATAAGAGAAAACTGCAAATGAGGGAAAATAAAAAAACTAATCAAAGAGGAATTAGAACTACAGTAACTGATGAAAATACACTTTAGAGTGAGAAGTATTACCATATATGGCACAACCCCACTATTTAGAGAAGCAGACTTGTTTGTCTATATAGTGCCGGACAGGCCTTTATTAAAGAATCAGATAGAGACTTTTCTGTTTGTCTTGTGAATACCTGTTTTATTTGTGGGTTGTCTGTCATCTTGATTTTTTTCTTCCCCTCAGATATGGTTCTCCTAATAAATCCTACATTTCCCATCATGCTTGGCTTTGCATAGACTGAGGGGGCTGAGTCTCATCACACTGTATTGCTCTGTATCCAGTGTAAGGGCAGCCATGACAGATCAGCGACACATTACTGCTGTCCCCTCACACTGCAGAGTCTCCATGTACTCCTATGGAACACAGTTTGAGCCTGTCTGCCCTCTTTCCACTGTCAGCTCTGACACGCAGGAGAAGCAGGGTGAAGCTGCATTTCCTAAACCAACACTGGAAAGTCAGCACACACAGATAGTACAGACAGGCAAGGCGAGTAAGGGGGGGGGGTATATAACTCTGCTGTCACTCACTATATACACTTACCTACTATATATCTGTACTCCTGGTTCACTGTATAAGGTAGACATCATGGGGGCAGATTTATCAAAACTGGTGTAAAGGAAAACTGGCTTAGTTGTCCATAGCAACCAATCAGATTGATCCTTTCATTTTGCAAAGGAGCTCTGAAAAATAAAAAGGTGGAATTTGATTAGTTGCTATAAACAAGTAAGCCAATTTTCACTAGCAAATCTCCCCATATATCTTCAGCAGAATTTTATGTATACTGGGATATACAGAGGAACAAGAAGGGTGGAGTTGGGTGGGGAAGGGAGGGGCCTGAGAGCTGTCAGGAGCAATCTGATAGGTGATGATGTCATCCTGTAGTTGACACAGAGAGACTTAAGGGAGACTGAATTTATTAGATCCCATAATGAAAAAGGGCTGTAGCTGAGCTGGGGTTAGTGCTTCTTTATAGGGTTTGGCTACTTTATAAGAATATATCCTAAATGGCCATGCTGTATCTCAACTGAGCTGCTGGTCTGAAGGCCCCTGACAGCTCATTTAAGGGCTATGCAAACAGCAGTGTCACCCCGTCCATGAACAAAATGGAGGAGGTCACATGGTTTACCCATGTGGTCACGTTGCTAGCCACCCATCGCTGCATCCTCTTCTGTGCAGATGCTGGACCACTTAAGTTACTTCAGGCACCTATGCAGAAGATACAGCCACGAATGGCTAGGAAAGTATCCACATAAAGGCATGTGGTAAGTTTACTTTACCACAGCATGGACATGTAAGAAATAGTGATGAGCGAACTTCTGTTTTAAGTTCGGCGTCTAAAGTTCGGCTTCCGGTTAGCGGAGAATCCCGATATGGTTCCCGATATGGATTCCGACTTCCGTTGTGGTCCGTGGTAGCAGAATCAATAATGGCCGATTATTGATTCCGCTACCACGGACCACAACGGAAGTCGGAATCCATATCCGGATCCAGATCGGGATTCTCCGCTAATCCAAACCCGAACTTTAGACGCCGAACTTAAAACAGAAGTTCGCTCATCTCTAGTAAGAAATATTCTTCTAAAGTGGCCAACTGCTGGAAATGTGTGATGAATAGGAGACCCAGAAATGGAACTCCCACCTATCGGGACAATGGGGGTCCCTGCTGCCTTGTCCAGCACCCCAGAGTAAGGCAGCAGAGGTGGAAGCACACGCACAATTATCTCCAGTGGAGTTCATCAGTAAGGGCTCATGCACACGGCAATACCAGTGTATCACTGTATTGCGGCGGCAGCAGGGAGCGCACGGCGCCATAGCAACCAATGACACCGCGCGCTCCTGCTCTCAGCAGGAATCCAGCCCGTGGTTCCACGGACCGCTCACGGCTGTGTGCATGAGCCCTTACGCATACAGCTAAACTCAAACTACAATAGAAAGACCTGAACCCATGGTTGACCACCTCTCCACCAGAAAACTAGGTCATAGCTGGAGCAGATTTCAGTTAGTGAGCCAAACAGCACAAGAAACATCTAATTTATCAACAGTCTTGTGAATCTGCCCCAAACTGTTGGGTTCTCTAAAAGGTTATAAATCAGCTGATCAAGTATGAGATGACCATCTGGAGGAATAACTTTTGAACATCCATAAATAAGGACTTACTCACACGTCAATGAGTCCCGGACATGTGCTGACTGTTCTCCACGGACTGCACATGGGTTCATTGACTTTAATGTGCTTTTTCATACATCGGTTTTTCACTGACTGTGGTTCAGTAGAAAAACAACGGATACATGCACTACTTCTGTCCTTCATGAAAACCAAACAAGTGCATATAAGGCCTCATGCACACAACGGTCGTGTGCATGAGGCCTAAGGTTAGTGAAGAACCACTGACAGGATACAGATGGCATCCATGTTCTGTCAGTGGTTTTCATTGACCATTGATAGGAGATGCTTTGGAAATCTGTTTTTCAGCCTAGCAGTGCAAGTGGAACATGGATAACACATGGAGAAGAAAAAACAGACACACGAACCAACAACGGAGCCTTAAAGGGAACCTGTCACCCAAAAATCGTCTATCAAGCTGTTTACAGTACCTTATAGTGCTGTGTCCTCGTTTCTCGATGCACTTTTTCTTCGTTTTGCCGCATGTCTGCTCATTCAGAAATCGTAGTTATATTCAGCTGCTGCCCCGTGCTGCAAGTCAGGCTTGAAGTCACGGGGGCAGCGGCCTCGGCGTCTTCCATGGCCCTCTCCCCGCCCCCTGCCTCTGTGACTGACACCCGAACATCCGAATCCGGGACCGCGCTCAACGGCCGCATGCGCAGTAAAGGGCGGCAGGAGCGCGGTCCCGGCTGCCGCGCGTACTACGGGCCGTCTTACTTTCGCCGCACTGCGCATGCGCCCGACATCCTGTATCAAACGCGCCCGCGCCCGGCATCTGGGCGCGGGCGCGTTTGATACAGGATGTCGGGCGCATGCGCAGTGCGGCGAAAGTAAGACGGCGCGTAGTACGCGCGGCAGCCGGGACCGCGCTCCTGCCGCCCTTTACTGCGCATGCGGCCGTTGAGCGCGGTCCCGGATTCGGATGTTCGGGTGTCAGTCACAGAGGCAGGGGGCGGGGAGAGGGCCATGGAAGACGCCGAGGCCGCTGCCCCCGTGACTTCAAGCCTGACTTGCAGCACGGGGCAGCAGCTGAATATAACTACGATTTCTGAATGAGCAGACATGCGGCAAAACGAAGAAAAAGTGCATCGAGAAACGAGGACACAGCACTATAAGGTACTGTAAACAGCTTGATAGACGATTTTTGGGTGACAGGTTCCCTTTAAGGGCGCAACATTTTCTGTAACAATGGTTAATGGTGTTGCAGTGCCACATGCTCGGATTTTTATTTTTTGCAGCTTCCTTGCCGCAGCACGTCGCATTGCGACACCATTGATTACCCTTACAAAAAAAGGTTTTTTTGCCGCACGACACATGTGGATAGGTGCCCAGCAACCTTCTGGTAGTCATGGCAAGAATTACGGTATATTCGTGCATAATAAAGAACAAAACTCCCAATTTCATTACGGAAAACTACCCATCTGGAACTGCTGCAAGGACAACTTTTCTTTATTTAACCGCTCTATAATATTCTCTTTTTCTTGTAGCCATTCATAGAAAGAAAAAAAAAAAAGGGGGGGGAATCAACTAATTACAGAGGTCCACATAAGAAAACTACTGAAGGGGGGGGGGGGGGATTTGTCAAAACTGGCCTAGTTGCCCATAGCAACCAATCAGATTTCACCTTTCATTTTTGACAGCTCCTTGAAAAGAATGATTGGTTGCTATGGGCAACTAGGCCAGTTCTTCTTTACCCCAGTGTTCTGGTCAAGCTGCCAGTTCGGTTGATGTACTGCTCCAAATCAATGTTAAAGTATCGGTATACTGAGACAACACACAGCTGGGGGTCATAACAGGATATCTGGTTTATTGCGGAACAACAGACAATATAGGACAGGAAGGAGTAGGGGGGTGGAAGGTGGCGTGTAGCTTTTCTGTTGGCTATTAACTCAGTATTTTCTGTCACATCTATGTGCAAGAGGAAGTTCCCCCTCCCCTTTCCAGATAGGGGAAGCTGCTTGCTTGAGCTGAACGGAAACAGTCTTGTGACACATGATAAAGCAAAGAGCGGGATTCTGTTCTAGGCGTTGGCTGGGTACCTGGCCGCCATTGTAACTACAGTATAGTTCTCAACAAGCAAGTATCCCTTTTGTATTAATAGTCCATAACACCAGTTTGATAAATTACCCCAATGAGAATACATCAATGGCAAATCATGGGCTAAAAATAATTAATGCCACTCTGCCTGAAAGTGTCCTCAATCATCACGTGAATGGCCCTTTAACTTCTAGAAATGTTTCAAGGCAGCAAATAGCATAGCCTGGGGAGACAAGAAGAGTGATGGGCTGGGAGAAGAAAGCCTACACAAACCTCCCTACTGCCACGGGAGCGCATCCTGTAAGTGGGGGCCGTGGAGCCCTCCTGTATGAGCTACACACAAAATCACACTGCAAGATGCTGCAGCAGCAGGACGTGCCGGGAATAAAGCGCTCAGCGCCTTCTAGACCTCCCCCAGTGGATACGGTGTAATGCAGGGAGGGACAGGCAGGTATGCAGGAGTCAGGACAATAACACAGGTGACACATACTGAGCCGCCGCCGACTTACCCCGGAAGGACGAGCTCTTTTCCAACGCCACTCCCGTGACTTCCCGGGTACTTCCGGTCCGGACCCAGCACGTGACTAGCTCGAGCATCTGCTAGAGATCAGCGCCTTTGTGTTGTAACGTGCTCGCGCACACGCCATTGTGTTGTAGCCTGACTGCGGCCATGTTGTATTGGTCCATATTTCACGTCTAAGCATAACTGTTTTGGGCGTTTATCACAGCCTGCTGCTTTCATTTTTTTTTTTTTGGGGGGGGGGGGTTTAGTGGCTGAAGACAAGTGTATGATCCCATATTTTCCACAAGACATAACATAATTCGCGGAGGGGGGATTTGAGCATCTTTCAATAGTATTGATAAATATTCCTTGGTGAATCAAATTTCCCCATGCAAGCTGTAGGCATGGTACTGTCTAAACTCCATGCAGGTCATCATGGCCATGCAAATCTCTTGGAGGGCTTTGTAGCGGGTGCGCCCACCTTCCGACCAAACGCGTTTCGGGTTACTGCACTATCCCTTTCTCAGCTTGTTGCCTCTCTGTGCCCGCGTGGACAATGTACCAAGCTGACCTTACCTGCTCCTCTGGAGGACGTAACGTCACGTTTTTGGTAACCCGTGACCATAGCGCATCTCGTGAGCTCGACGTAGGCGACGTCAATCGGGTACGAGGTGTGGTATTCGTCACAGTGTTCTATTCTTGTACATTTTGTGGCCAAGTATAGGACATTTCTACGTGGAATGCACGCGTCCGGTATCCGTGTTTTGCGGACCACAAAACACATACGATCGTGTGCATGTGGCCTAATGAAGACAATCTGAAAATTTCACTTCCATTGAACGAAGCGTATAGTACGGTAAACGTTAGGCTGCAAAGCGTTCCCCCAAGAGAAAATCTGGGGAATCAGTACTTTATAAACTACGGTAATTCATGAAAATCACAGTACTATGGTGATCTGCCAGTACAAGACTGTAGTTCCGTGGAGCAGAAGTCCCACCCATATACAGCTGCTTACGTTGTAAACAATAGGGGCAACAAAGCAGTAGCCAATACACAAGAACGTTTTTTTTTTTTTCAGATGCCCTTCCTTAAACATGGCATGTACAAAATGTGATAAGAGCCGGCCGTGTCTGTATTGTGGTCCGCAATATACGGGCATTGTATCACAGATGCAGACCCATTCACTTGAATGGGTCTGCAATTCGGAGGATACAGAGTGTAGGCACGGAAGCACTACGGAGCACTTTCGGGACATTTGGGTCCCTGCCTCCGCTCTGCAAAAAGATAGAACATGCCCTATTTTTTTGTGGTGTGGATAGATTGCGGACCCATTCAAGTTGACGCAGGTCACACGGACCGTGTCTGTGCACTGATGCGGTCCCCAATGTGCGGCAAGCGTTCGTATGCATGAGCCCTAAATGAGACATTCGGCTGTGTTAAAGGGGTCATCCAGGAAAAGATAGTTATGACTTATCCTCAGCATAGGTCATCAGTATCAGATCTGCTGCAGGGGTGCGACACCCGGGATCCCTGTCAGGCGCCCCAGCCTCTTCCTAGGCGAATGATATCACTGTGCATCGGTCACATGGCCTAGTTGAAGCTCAGCCCCATTCAAGTTAATAGGGCTGAGCTGCAATACCAAGCACTGCTACTACACAATGGACGGCGCTGTGCTTGGAAAGCTGTTGGGAGCCGGAATCTCTCGGCAGAGCTCGGTTGAGCGCGGCAGCTCCCTGAAACAGATGATCGTGGGGACCACCGCCAATGTGATAATAATGACCGATCCGGTGTATAGGTCATCATTATCATTTCCCGGATAACCCTTTAACCCCTTCGCTACCAACGGCGTACATGTATGGTGCTGGAGAGATGTGTAAACATGGCACCCGCTCGCACGTGCAGCGGGCTCCATGGCCGGCAGATCTCTCCTGTTTCAGCTGTTGCTGTAGATGACGTGACCAAGTGAGATCACGGCATCTAAATGCGCAAAAAAAAAAACGGAAGCTTGCGCTTCTGGGCTTCCTACCGATGCCCCTTGTAGCCAATTGGGGCATGGGTAGTTGCGCCCAACACTTTCAGACTCACTGACGAGACTGAAAGTGTTCATGCTGCAATTCTTATTTTGGCCACCAGATGACAGGCCAGGATAAGAAATTAGCAATATTGAGTTTCAATGACATGTTAAAAATCCCTGATAGAACAAAATAAAAAATTTAAAAACATTATTTATAGGCTCATATATGAGCCACAAAATCATCACAAAAAATTGGTAATAAAGATATCAAAAAATAAAAAAATATATAAAAGTTTAAATCACCCCCCGTTTCTGTATAATTAAAAAATTAATGCCTAAATAATAAATATAAACATCATGGGTATCACTGCGATCGAAAACACCCATACTATTAAAATAGAAGAAAAAAAATACAATACGGCGAATGGCGTAGCTGAAAAAAGGGTCAAAATGGCCAATTTGCCATTTTTTCATTGCTTCTATTACCCAAACAAATGTAATAAAATGTGATAAAAAAGTCACACACACACTCTAAAATGGTATCAATAAAAACTACAGATTGTTCCGCAAAAATGAGCCCCTAAACAGCTCAGAAGACATAAATATAAAAAAGTTATGGGGGTCAGAATCAGAATACGGTGATGTAAAAAAGAAAAAAAATTTTATCAAAGTTTAAATTAATTTTTACACTATTAAGACATAAGGAAGCTATACATATGGGGTATCGTTGTAATCGTACTGACCCAGAGAATGAAGGGCATGGGTCAGTTTTGCCATAAACAAAATGCCGTGGGAACAAAACCCGTAAAATGGTGGAGGAATTGCATTTTTTTTTCTAATTGCATCCCATTTGGAATTTCTTTTTCCGCTTCCCACCACATTTTATGTCTCAATAAATGGTGGCATTAGACAGTACAACCTGTCCCGCAAAAAATAAGCCCCCATACAGCTATGTGACTGGAAAAAAGTTATGGCTCAAGGAAAATAGGGAAGAAAATGAAAACGCAAAAATGAAAAAAAATGTATCCTAAGGGTTAACCCATGCAGATGCTTGAAGATTCTTTAAAGGCTTATCTGCAGGATAGATGACATTAGGCATGTCTAATCAAGGCGTTTCGGGTAAATACAGCCCTTTGGTAAGAGAGAACAGGCATCTATTCTTTGGCCGTGTTGTGGTCATCAGAAGGTCATGAGATCATTGGTGAACGTCAACTGATGGTCAGGAGCTGTGGACGCCAATAAAAGCACATTGTTTTCCCAAAATGTTGATAGAACTGTATGTTTTACAGGAAGGGCGAGCATTAGTAAAAACACATAGAGTCCTCCATATTTTTAAATCATCAAAATATAAAATTAAAGGGGCTGACCTTACAGATTCCTTATTGGAAAAGGTCAAATTACCGTGCCTCACCACGGAACAACTACATTATCTTAATGGAGAGGTTAGTCTGGAAGAACTACAGTCTGTTATTAAAAAGTTAGGGAATGCAAAAGCGCCTGGCCCGGACGGGTATACAGGGGAATATTATAAGGCACTGCTAGATCAGGTATCCCCGGTTCTGGTGAAATGGTATAATGAAGTATTAAGTGGCACAGCGTCCCCAGATAAAGATAATATCTCTTATATTAAACTGCTTCCCAAGCCCGGTAAAGACCCCTTACTGCCAGGGTCTTATAGGCCAATCTCACTTATCAATGTGGATACTAAAATACTTTCAAAGATTATTGCAGATCGTTTGGCTACTATATTACCATCAATCATTGGCACAGAGCAGGTGGGATTTGTGCAGGGCAGGTCAGCAGTTACCAATATACGCACGGTATTAACGGTTCTGGATAGGGTCTGTCACCAGCCAAGACACGGGGAGACTCCAGTCATGCTCACGCTGGACACGGAGAAAGCATTCGATAATGTAAGGTGGGCATGGCTGGAGGCAGTTCTGGATAGGATGGGTTTCACTGGGACTTTCAGGGTTTTCCTTTCAAAGTTGTACAGACTCCCCAGAGCACGGGTATATACTCCGGGATTTTTATCCAATGCATTTCACCTCCAAAAGGGGACACGCCAGGGTTGCCCTCTATCACCCCTCTTGTTTAATTTGTCAATAGAGCCATTGGCTAGATTCTTATGTCATTCAGATCTATATGATGGAGTAGGGATAGGCGCTAGGCAAATAAAGGCGGCGTTGTTCGCAGACGATATATTACTATTTGTAGCTAACCCGAAAAAGCACGTGGAACGGATTTTCCTAGCATTAAACCACTTCGGATCCTATTCAGGGTACAGATTAAATGCCTCAAAATGTGAGTTGTTAGCCCTATCCCAGAAAGATTCAGGGGAATGTCAGTTGCCTAAACATTTAAACATAACAAGAGCGAAAAGGAGCATCAGGTATTTAGGCATAAACATTGGCAGAGAACCACATTCATTATATTCACTAAACTATCCCCCCCTCATTGCCAAGATTGTGCAAGAGCTAGATAGATGGCAGGGTTTGCCTTTAAATCTGGTGGGGAGATGCCATCTCATTAAAATGATGAGCATGTCCAAGCTCCTTTACCCACTCCAGACTATTCCACTTCTACTTCGTCATGCGGATATCCAGCTACTGGAAAGTAGGTTCACTCGATTCATATGGCAGGGTAAGAGGCCCAGGATATCGCTGGATAAACTTAAATTCAGAAAGGAGGAGGGGGGCCTGAATTTTACTGATCTTAGAGGTTATAACCTGACGTGTATAAGTAGGCATATTTTAGATTGGGTTAATGGGACGAATCACTACTCAAACCTGACATTAGAAAGGGAGTTGGTACGGCCATGGGAACTGGTGGCTTTGCTACATCCTAGAAGGCCCACTTTACCGGCACACATCAAATCCTCTCTTGTAGTGAGGGACACGGCGGTTGTATGGAAAAAAATTAGAACCCACTTCCACCTTCCTTACCAGATTTCCAAACACCTCCCCCTGAGGGGAAACCCTTCCTTTAAACCAGGCATTGATAATATGTTTTTCAAAGACTGGATCCTTAAGGGGATAAATAAAATAGGAGACCTGTTCCACGAATCTGAAGGGAGATGGGCGACTTTATGTGAACTAGAGGGCAAATTTGCATTAGGAAGATCCTCGTTTATGCAATACGCTCAAATAAGAAATCACTGTAGGGACTTATCTAGGGATCTGTCAAAAGAATGGAAGCAGAATGACTTTGACTGATTCCTTAGGACCTCGGCAAAGAGATCACTTTCAATGTTGCATCAGGTGCTGAGAGACAGGTGGAGAACTTTAGACCCTAAAGGAATATTTAAGAAATGGGCCCGAGAATTGGGGGTGGCAGAGATTCACGAGACAGTATGGTCGGGAATTGTAGCTTTGCGCAAGGCCATAATTAATGAAACTTGGAGGGAAACACATGTGAAGATTTTACATCATGCCGTTTACGGATTTGACATACCTACTACTCCAACCAATCTAGAGAGAATAACAGCATGCCCCAAATGCGACACTCCCAGGACTGACTTATATCATGGTCTATGGGCCTGTCAGAAACTAAACAGGTATTGGAATGAGATCAGCCAGATATTAAGCAAGATTAGTAGAGTGCGCACTGCAATTACACCATCGCTGGCAATACTACACTGTGATGTGGGTAACCAAGTTGCCAATCAGAGTTCAGAGGAGAAAGGAGATGACTTATCCAAGGTATCATTGGTGGGTCATAAACTGATAATGGTCGCTAAAAGATGCTTACTGAAACTGTGGTTGTCAACTGAGGTCCCCACTAGGGATATGGTAGTGGCACAAATGCGTAATCTATTTCATTTGGAATGGCTGGAAGCGTTAAACTGCAAGGAGGCACTAGGTCGGCGTTTTTTTCAAACTTGGAAACTGTTTACATTATCGTATGTGCCAAGTTCAGAATACACAAAAATAATTAGCCCATTTAGGTTGACGGAGTGGTATCTTAAGGAGGACCTGAAGGGAGATTTGGGGCCTTTTAAAGTATCCGGGTGAGGCCCAGTAGGTATCATTAGAAGTCGGAAGTACTGATAGGAGATAACACTTTGTTCTTTTCTCTTGCCTAGGGGATGGCACCTCTATTGGACATATGTTCCTCTGGAAATTTATGGGGCAATAAACAACATAAGTTGGGGGGGGGGGGAGAAGGGGGGATATATCAGTTTTCGGGAAAGGGTAATTGAAGGGGGGGGGTGAAAATAGAAAATGAGATTCCAACTGTAATATGTGATTTGCTTTATCATTGCTTTATTTGATTTATTGCAATACTGAATGGAAGAAAATGTAACACTTCCTATTTGCCTATTGTCATGCTGTTGTTTTGACATTGTATGGAATCTCACGAAACTTAATAAAAAGATATTTAAAAAAAAAAATTAAAGGGGATCTCCAAGGATTGGATGGGTTTCATTCGCAGAGGGGAAGGGGGCATCATTCTTTTCTTTCTTGGTTTTGTTCTTTCTTACATATCACTTACCCTGTGATGGATGTTTTGCATCATACTTTTTAGGCTACTTTCACACTTGCGGTAGCGGGGTCCGGTGGGGGAACAGCCTGCCGGATTCATGCTAACGCTAGCCCACCGTGCCGCCGGAAGTCCGCTCCGGCCCCATTCACTATAATTGGGGCAGGTCGGAGGTCCGGCCACAGCACGGAAAACATGCCAGACAAAAACTACAGCATGCTGCGTTTTTTGTCCGGCCGCCTCTCGGCTTGTTTGCTGTGCTGCGACCGGACTTCTGGCCTGCCCCATTATATCTCCGGCGGCACGGTAGGCTAGTGTTAGCATGGATCCGGCGGGGTAAATCTTCTGCCACCAGGGTGAAAATAGCCTTAAAAAACAAATAAAAATTATGTTTAAAAAAATTATTACTGCCATTAGGTTGCAGGGAACTTGATATCTGCCCTGCTATATTGTCAGATTGCTCATAGTCATAATCGAGAAGTATTTTGGGGAATTGCTCATTATGCAATTGTCTAATATAGAAGTTTAATTCCGGGATCTTATTTGGATCCCACTAATGTCTCCTTTATTTCCAGCACTGGTCAAGCATCCTGAGAGATGATTTATTATGTTTTTTTAGTTTGGTCTTGTGCTGTTTATATCCTGATGACGGAATCAGAAGGGGAGGGACAGACACAATGAGATCTATAAGAGGACCTGCTCCTCGCATCCCTGGATCTGAGAGAGAGAGAAGGTCTGCAGATCAGATCATTATGTGGATTCCATGGTTTCCTGTGATCTGGACGGTGGTCGCCTTCTCTGCTGCTGACAATTCATGTCCAGGTGAGGCTTTCCTACATTTACACTGGTTTTCTGCTTTAGCCAGTAATAAAAGTACTGGTGTTGAATCCATGAACTGGAATAGCGCATTTCTGTATGTGCGCTCAGGCAATAGTATTACTGAAGGTTTTTTCCGGAATACAGACTATACAGTGGACAGAACTGGAAGCACAAGCATCCATTGTAAAGTTTCTGGTGCCATCCCCAAAACAACTGCTCGGTGGTGGTGCCATGTGCCAGACCCCCACCAACCTGATATTAAAGGGGTTGATCCCATCTAGGGGTGCACCACCAATGAGGCCAGGTGAGGCGATCTCCTCAGGCAGCATCAGTTAGGGGCAAGAGAGGGGCAGCCAAAGGGCCATGGGCTAAAAGGAAGGGCATTAGGGAGGGAGGGGCAACATTTCAGTTTTCGCCTCAGGCAGCAGAAAGGCTAGGTGCACCCCTGGTCCCATCTCGTACATATTGCTAGGATATGCCACCAATGTCTAGAACGCTGGCTCGGCTATTTCTGTCAGCCCCATAGAAGTGGATGGAACGGCTGCCGCTCTTGCGTGGTGCGCTTCCCATCCATTTCTATGGGGCTTCTGCTTTCTTTTCTATGGGACTGCTGGCTATTTTCGGCAGTCCCATAGAAATGAAAGGAGGGTGGCTGCGCAAGAGCAGCCACCACTCTATGGGGCTGGCGGAAATAACCGAGCCAGCGCCCCATCTTTCAGACATAGGTGGCATATCCTAGCAATATGCCACCAATGTATGAGAAGGGACCAACCCCTTTAATGAACTATCCCAATGCCAAGCCATCAATATTGAAGTACTGGAGACCCCCGTTGAAATATCATGTTATTTATCAGTGGCGTAACTATAACTGACTGGGCCCCACACCAAATTATTGAATGAGCAACTTCTTCACAACCCCCCCTCCCCCTATGCAAGCCCCAGTCCTGCAGCTAGTCAAAATCACTCACTCAGACCAGGCCCTGCTGCGACTTTGTCCGTTTCCCGCACATATACTGCATATCATGTCACTGTAATTAATACTATTGTGGGGGCCCTTTTACAATTTAGTCCTCATCTCAGGTGCGCCCCTTTTGAGTTCAGGCCCCGCAGTAGCTGCGTCCCCTGCTTCCACTATAGGTACGCTCCTGCCTTTCACAATATTACAGCTATACACACGATACAATGCCAATAAAAGGTTTGTTACCATAATTACAAGAAAAATGCAAAAAAAAAGTACTCAAAACAAATATAATTAGGGAGAGTTTACATTTCCGTTTTATTTTCCATTCTTCTAATGTGTCAGAAGAACAAAGAAAAAAAAATGGAAGCTCCAGGGAGATTTTTTAAGGTAGCAGCATAAGCTGCTGCTGACAAGAGCTGCTGTTATCTTCAGTGCGGCCCTCCACTATACGCTGCCTGTGAGGCCAGAAGTTTACATCATAGTACATGCAACCCTGCCCTGCTCACACCCCTGCTACTGCTCCCGGGCCCCTTCTAAGCTCGGGGACCCCAAGCAGCTGCTTCCCCTGCTTCCCTGATAGTTACGCCCCTGTTATTTATCATGTGTGGTGAACAATATAAAGGCCAAAAAAATCTCCAACGCCAGAATTGTTTTTTTTAATCACCTTTTTTATTGCCTTCACCCAAAAAATTATCAAAAAGTTGTATGCACGCAAAAATGGTATCAATAAAAACTACTCCTTGCCGCCCCAAAAAACAAGTCCTCACACACCTTCATTGGCGAAAACTAAAAAAAGCTATCTATTATATTTTATTTTTTAGAGGATTTTTTATTTTTGCTAAAATATTAAAAACATAATAAAGATTATGTATGTTTGGAATCGTTGTAATCGCACTGACCCATGAAATAAATGCTTTATGTCATTTTTACTGCACCATTAACTCTGTAAAAACGAAAATCCCAAAAATAAGGCATACAGTTTTTTTCATTTCCACCCCACAGATTTTTTTTTCCAGTTTTTCAGTACATTATATGAAACATTAGTCCTCATGCACAAGGCCGTAAGAGTTTTGCGGTCCGCAAATCACGGATCCACAAAGGACAGATCCCAGTTGTGAGCATGCCTTCTTTCCTTCCTCGTTCCCCTCTCCCCTATCTAGAGAAAAGTCTTATTCTTGTCTGCAAAACGGACAAGAATTGAAAATGTTCTATTTTTTTGCGGGGTCGCGAAGATGAATGGATCCGCAAAAAAATGTGGATTGGATGCAGACTGAAACTAGAGCCATGTTCATGAGGCCTTAAGCCTTTTCCACATCTGTCAGCAGTTTTGTACCTATGAAGCCGGCTGACCTGTTACATGTGCGCTTGGCCGCTGAAGACATCTGTGTTGGTCCCATGTTCATATGTTCCCGCATTGCTGAGAAAAATGAAGTTGTAATATATGCAAATGAGCCTCTAAGAGCAACGGGGGCATTACCATTACACCTAGAGGCTCTGCTCTCGCTGCAACTGCCACACCCTCTGCACTTTGATTGACAGGATCAGGTGTGATGACGTTTACACTGCCTGGCCCTGTCAATCAAAGTGGAGAGGGCGCAGCAGTTGCAGAGAGAGCTCAGCCTTTTGGTGTAACGACAGCGCCCCTGTTGCTCCTAGAGGCTCATTTGCATATATTAAAACATAATTTTTCTCAGCAATGCAGGCACATGTGAACGTGGGACCAACACAGATGTCTTCAGCTGCCAAGCGCACATATATCTATATGACTCTTTGAATCCAGGGGAGGTAAAAACAAAAGCATTGTCTCAAAAATTTGCTTGGTCTAGGGTTAATGTTGACCATCTCTATGTCTGGTCACAGAAGTGAAGATTTTAGGAATTGGAGACTCCGACAAACTGACCATACTCAGAGGGTGCCCAGGCTTTCCTGGATCTCCTGGCCAAAAAGGAGAAGTTGGGTCACCTGGAGTAAAAGGTAAGTGGCATCCCGACCTGGATAGTCTATACAGATTATAGACTGGTGGTATGTATTGTACCCAGGATTTATACATATCACCTACCCACTGCTAAGACCCCCATCTGATCCTAAGAATGAAGGTCTTGTGTCCTCCACCTGTATAAATGAGGTGGAGTTCATGTAGGCACACTCGGTTTCTTTTCAGTAGTTCCATCGAGATGAATGGAGCAGCAGCAGTATGCACGCTCAACTGTTTCTCCATTCACATGGGGGGGGCGGGGGGCAAAGGATCCTTGTTTTAATGATTAGTGGGTGTCCCAGCAAGCATACTTTTGTGACCTACCCTGGGGATTAATTTAAATCTTAGGAGAACCCCTATGATTTATGATTGCATTTAACTCATTTTGGGCTGAAAAATATATTTTTCAGTTGGTCTTTATTAAAAATGTTCAGGCATTTCTGAGTTACAGGGTTAAAAATCAGTCTGTTTGCAGTTTATTTAATACCCCCATCATTTGATGGCTCATATGTAGCTCTTATCTCTGATGTCTTGACCTCATAAACACCTATTTAATCCATATTCTTATCAAAGCTATTTGGAGTGTTTATGAAGTCAGGAGATCAGAGACAAGAGCTAAACATGACCCATCAGGGATTCAAAGAAAAGAGAAACTGACAGACTAATTTGTAACCCTGTATCTCAGAAACGACTGGGGTTGTCCCGCGGAAAATATTCTACAGTTTTCAAATCAGCGCCTGGATCTGAATACTTTTATAATTGCATGTAATTAAAAATTTGGCATAGCCACTGAGATATTCTGTAAAATGTATCTGTATAGCGCCACCTGCTGTTTCTTATTTCTTTGACCCGCTCACAGAGAGGGCCACACATGCTCAGTTTCAACCTTCAACTGCTTCCTGAGCTGTGATAGGGAGAGCATGGACACGCCCCCTTAGAAAAGACACTCCCCTTGATATAAATCTAGCAAAGCAATGACTGTGGAGATCTCTGGATCCATGTGAGGTACAGGGTTGGTTCTAGCTTTGTTAGAAAGAGATTGCCATGTACTATATGATATCTGATTTCCTGAAACACACTGCAAATACTGTGATTGTGTTTCATGTAACTTGTGCTTGTATATCAGTTTCAATGAAGTTGCATAGGGAGAGGGAGGTACCAACAAGCCTCCCAGGGCTGACTCCGCCCTACACACAGCACAGAGAAGGAGAAGAAGGTCAGTGTGTGTGATGTCTGACCTCAGCAGCCATTTGGGAGAGTTATTCAAACTCCATAGTTAGTTCTATGAACCAGCTCATAGAAGGAAAAGATTGCAGAGGAACCAGGCAACTCAGAGTGGGAGTGAGAATATTGGCAAAGGAAGGTAACTGTCGTTTATCAGACTCTAGTCTCCTTTGCATTAGGAGAGATTCTAAGCTACAAGCAGCCCACCATAACCAAGGACAGAAAGGCCATCAGTCAGAATATAGTATTCCTAGAGAGGATACAGAAGTATATGATTATACAGTACAGCAGAGATAGTCCATCCCTCCAGCCCGGAGAAACAAGGGAGAAAGATCGACTGTCATAGAAAACTGCCCCTTATGCAACTTCTGGGAACTAATCTGAATCACTGTAAAAGCTGCCTTGCTGTAAATTACTTTTGCATACATTGATGACCATTGGATCAGCTTCAGTAAAGTCTCCTTATTCTATATCATCTCAACATTTGCACCTTACGGTGCTGGCATCACAAACAACGACACAGGGGCCCAGCCGCAAAAGCACCATAAACACCTATACCATCAAGGGCAACTCAACTTCCATCTGGCCGGTGTTCCCTGCAATAGAGAGTGCCCCGGAGGATTTAGTGCTGTCTTCCTCTTCACTGCACGCCGGCCCAGGGAGGCTCTGCTAACCATGAGCACAAACTACTACTACTCCCATCGGCCCACCGTAGCCTCACATGTTGCCCCTGCGGACCCGGTTGCTGCAAATAATCAAGGCATAAAGACCTACCAAATAAAAACAAAAAATGATTTTAGCCCAAAATGAGTAAAATGCAGTCATAATTTTTTTTTTTAAAGATGTCCATAGTTTTTAATGCTTCATCTACACAACCATAATACAGGCATCTGTATCTCAACCGCAACATCTGGACCGGACCTCCCCCGGTTCCGCTGAGCCATAGGGTTCCATAGTTTGCGTTTCCACACATTGTCCCCTGAAAATTTGACTAGTATTTTTGTGTGAATTTTACCGACTTGACGCCCATTTTATTGTATGTTCTGTCAATGTTCAGGAGACAATGGACTTCAGGGACCGGGAGGGGGCTTGCAGGAGAGCTGCCGAGGGAAGCAGGGAGCTTGCATGAGCTTATTGGGGAAGCCGCTGTCGTACAACAGCAGCCAGAGCTGCCGGAGGAACGTGAAGTACCGGAGGCTGCATAACTACCTGTGCAACGTGCTGGAGAGACCCCGGGGCTGGGCATTCATCTACCACGTCTTTGTGTGAGTACCGGACACCGTGCTACTGTGTATAATGCACCGACACTCGCCACATGTGGGCATGGCTCTGGCATCCAATACATATCAGGAAAAGCTATACTGTGCATTTATAATGTGTGCAGGGTGCCAGGGGGGTCCAGCAGTGTCTGTCACTTGGAGATGTCAGGGGCAGAGCTCCTGGAGACACGACGTATCCTCATCCACACACTCTTCTGTGCGATTCATCTGCTCTGTCACATGAAGCCACATATTCTTCTCCAAAGTACAAGCCCTCCTCAGTCAATCTGATTCCCTGCCCTCTGTGGAGGCACCATGCCCAGCAGGTCCTTTGTACAGCACAGTGACACCAGGTTACATACCAAGATGTTCTCCACTCCCAGCCCCTGACAACCTATGTGACAACCTTTCACAAAGTGCTACCTCCAGCCAGAGCCCTGCTGTCAACTGCCCCAATCTCCTTGCTGTGATGCATAAAGAAGCATGTGAGGGTTACAGAGTGCCCATGGAGCCCACATCCTAGAAGCGGATCTGCCCAGCTGATGCCACTCCTGGAGAGTCCTGTAAACTGGAGACTGTATGTAAACTAATAGTATACACTACATAACCCTGACAGCCTGCACAGTCACATGTGGGCACAGCCCTGGCATCTAATACATGTCACAGAGAGCTCTCTGTGATATGTATTGGATGCCAGGGCTGTGCCCACATGTGACTGCGCAGGCTGTCAGGGTTATGTAGTGTATATTAGTGTACATACAGTCTTATAAATTATAAGACTGTATGTAAATAATATACACTACATAACCCTGACAGCCTGCCCAGTCACATGTGGGCACAGCCTGGCCCCTTATTACCCCCAGTATTTGCGGTTCCTCAAGTCCTCTCAGGGCTGTTTACATCGGCTCGGGCTCTGCTTCCGGTCTGCGGCCTGGGCCCAACATATTGAATCTGGAGGTGAGGCAGCGGGAGCCTGAGGCCACTTGCAGGAAGAGAGGGGCGGCCACACACAGGACAGCCAGCCAGGCCGGGCCAGGAGGATCACGGGCTGCCGCTCACAGCGACACCAGGTGGTCGGAGGGAGCAGTGCCGCTCCAACGGAGGCCGGCCGGCCTGCTCAGCTCCACCCACCGGCCACCACTACATGAGAGCTTTCGGATTTGGGGCACCGGCCGCCGAAAAAGTGCAGGCATATCTTAAAGCGGCCCCAGGGCCGGCGGCCTACCGGGAAATCTCCCGGTATCCCGGTAGGCCAGTCCGGCCCTGGGTGTCAGTCAGCCCACCGATCTGATACTGATGATCTTTAAGGAAACACACTATTGACAAGGGGAATGACAACGCCCAGTGGTCAATTTATTCATACATTTCCAGGAGGACTAACATAGGAACAAAACAAGGCATTGTTTTTTTTTTTCATGGGACAACCCCTTTCATTTTCGGATGGTCATCTGTTCTCTTAACGTATATATTTTTTGCTTTGGGATAGGTGTTGACGGCTCCAAAGGCGAAAAGGGGCAAAAAGGTAAGTCGTGGAGTAGTTCCAATATTTTTTAGACATTTTTGATAAATTCCCCTCCCCAATTCTTGTGTGAACGCTCCAGTGGAGAATAGAGCTTTGGCTGTCACTTTTCATTTTGAATATAAATTATAAAACGGATTCATCTGATTGGTTGCTACGGAGAGTTGCGGCAGATTTATGAAACGGTCTCAAAGAAATTCTGGCTTTGTCGCCCATAGCAACCAGAGCACAGCTTTCACTTCTAATAGTACTTCTGAAAATGAAAGATGCGCTGTAATTGGTTGCTATGGCCAATAAAAGCCAAAAGCCCTTTAACCTCTTCATGTACCGCACTAAAGATGGCGCCCAGTTATGAGCTGTTTTAAACAACAGAACCTGGTACTAATGTAGGCGCGCTTGACCACAGCATCTGAGAACGAAAAAACCCAGGAGCACGCGCTCCCGGGCCTGCAACAGCTTCCCCTAGCGAGGATCGGGGGAACTAGATGGTGAGTATGGTAACCTCGGTCCTCCTGAATGATACGAGGCTGCTGTACATTAGTTCCTCTGGAGCCCCTACCTGTGGCAGGGCTTCATAGGAACACAGGGGGTCATTTATCAAACTGGTGTAAAGTAGAACTGGCTTAGTTGCCCATAGCAACAAATCAGATTTCACCTTTCATTTTTGACAGCTCCTTTGGAAAATGAAAGGAGGAATCTGATTGGTTGCTCTGGGCAACTAAGCCAGTTCTACTTTACACCAGTTTGATAAATGACCCCAATAGTGTCATTCTCATAGATGATTGCTTGCCCTAGGGCAGTGGTGGCGAACCTATGGCACGGGTGCCAGAGGCGGCACTCAGAGTCCTCTCTATGGGCACCCACACCCAGGAAAAAGTCTGTGGTGTACCAATATGCCTTAGACATTTTCTGCCATTCGTCAGCGCAGGGCGCACTATGAACAGCACAGGCAGTGCATTAAAGGCAGGCAGCCTGTTATAGCTAAGGGTAGGTTCACGTCATCGTTATGGATTCCGTTATGGCTTTCTGTTATAACATGGTTATAACGGAAAATAACAGAATCCATAAGACGGAAGTCAAAACTCAAGACTTTAAGAGGCATTCCATTTTGATCCGTCACCATAGAAGTCTATCTGAATCATAACGGATCTGTCTGGTTCCCGTTATGCAAGATGGAAAATAAAGTCCTGTCGAAAGTCCTATGGGCAGCATAAAGGATCCGTCCTGGTTTTTGACTTCAGTCTTATGGATTCCGTTATTTTCCGTTATAACCATAACGGAATCCATAATGCTGATGTGAACCCACCCTAAATGATAAAGTACATGGAAGATATACTATACTGGTATTCAGGGTAAATTGCCGTGTTGGCACTTTGCGATAAATCAGTGGGTTTTGGGTTGCAGTTTGGGCACTCGGTCTCTAAAAGGTTCACCATCACTGCCCTAGGGGAACTATTAAAAAGTGTAAAAAATAAATAAATGATGCTGCTCGTGGCATTTTTAAATGGGTGTGGCTTCACAAAATAGGCATGGTTTAATGCAATGGGCGGGGCCTCTATGGCCTGACATATTCACCATAATTATGCTGGCGGAAATTATATCGGGAATATACACGACCCATAAATGGCATAAATTTCAGTTCCTGGTGCCCGGACAGTACAGTATTTATTAACAGGCCTGTTCCTTTAAATAAATTTGGCACATCTTTCTCCTTTTATAAACATTGATGTATGTGCATCGGGCCATGTAGTACATCGGGCCATGTAGTGAAAGGAGGACACACCCTGGCTCTGGGGCTCCTTGCTGATGTTAGCTAGGGTGCCCTTGATGTTACGTGTATGTACGGGTTGCAGGGCAGGGTGTGTAGAGTGCAATGGCCAGCGTATATTGCGTAGGAGTCAGAAAACCAGGCCAGATGTAGCAGAATAAACGTCTCTCATCACTAAAGTGCAAAATAGGAGTTGTAGTACATCCAAAGATAGCAAAACACAATTCCACAGTGAAATCCTTCACAGATAACGATGTATGGATTTAGGCAAGGATGTTATGGCTCTTTCCTCTCTATCTGTCTCAAGGCTGTTCCTGCAGAATCTATGGCATGCAATGGTTCTCTTTCAATGGTGGCTGTAGTGTCCACTGAGTGATGGAGGAGTTTTATAGATACGACTGGCCTGATTGTGTCCAAGTGTGAAGGGTGTCTTAACAGTGACCCTCACAGCAGTAAAGTCTAACTTGGCTATGCAGACTGTATGTTCTCTAGTTCTCTCCTTTATCTTACTCCTTCTGCAGATCATGCAGAGATCTGTTAGCCTCTGAAGCTATTTGGGCCTAAGAAGAGGAAGCACCAGTCACAGCTTCTTCTGCCTTCTAATGCCTGACTAATTCAGCTGGAGACAGATCCTGGATCCCCCATCCAACCACCTGCAAGTGCTGAGCTAGGATTTTTAACCTCGACTGTGCCATCCATACACGGTTATGCTGGGTGCAATACATAGCATGACATAACATTAAATAACATAATAGGGTACTGCTCTGGGGTACTGCATATAAAACAACCGTTTTTAGCAAACATGCCATTACGACTGACATTAGGACATTTATCCCCCACTGGCATCAGATGCGCCACAATTATTGAAAAGGCACATGACTCCTAAAGGGGTTATGCCATCACTAATGTAAAAAATAGAAATCAGACATCATATAGTACAGTATAGTGTATATAGTGCCCCTATTAGAGCCCCCCAGTAATATTAGTGCCCCCAGTAATAGCAATGTCCTCATTAGTGCCCCCCAGTAATAGTAATGCCCCTATCAGTGCCCTCCAGTATTAATAATGCCCCCATTAGCACCCCCAGAATTAATAATGCTCCCGTTAATGCCCCCAGTAATAGTAATGCCTCTATTAGTGCCCGTCATTAATAATAATGCCTCCATTAGTGCCCCCAAAATTAATAGTGCCCCTTTTAGAGACCCCCAGTAATAATGCTCCGATTTGTGCCCCTAATATTTATGCCCCTAATAATATTTATGCCCCAATTAGTGCCCAACAGAATTAATAATTCCCCTATTAGAGCCCCCCAGTAATATTAATTCCCCCAGTAATAGCAGTGCCCCCCAGAATTAATAGTGCCCCCATTGGTGCCCCCAGTAATAGTAATGTCGTCATTAGTGCCCCCCAGTAATAGTGATGCCCCCATTAGTGCCCTCCAGAATTAATAATACCCTCATTAGCTCCCCCCAGAATTAATAGTGCCCCCATTAGTGCCCCCAGTAATAGTAATGTGCTCATTAGTGCCCCCCAGGAATAGTAATAGTTATTGTAAAATACTGGCAATTAAAAATGAGAAAAAATTTACCACCGCCGGCAGAGTCAATAAATTATTGGCTTGGCCGGTGCATTACCGGCTGGGTGGCAACCCTAATGGCATAGTGCCACTGAGCTGGTGGATATAAACATCATTTGTGCACTACATTTTCTTTATCTGTCTATTCTTTTCAGCTGCAAAAAACTGCAAATAATTACTGGAGCGGGGTGAAGTGCTAAGTGAGTGGTGGCCAACACGGACCACATTTGGATGACGTAGGACGTCACGCTCTCGCCCTCCCTCCCGCTGCTCGGCTGCCTCCCTGATTGTTGACCACTGTTTGTGGCATCTTCGTTGCCTTCATGACTGGATCGCGTTCGGATCGCGAACTGAATTTGATCACCGGCATCTCCGCTCCTTCCTCCTGTCTCCTCGCTTGGACTGGGATTGCTTGTTAGCTAGCTGCCTATTCCTCCGCTCCCTCCTCCTGCCTTCTGTCTCTCCGCTTGGATTGCGGATTGACTGTTTGAAGTCGTCGATTGCTGGTGCTTACGCTCCTTCCTCCTGCCGACGGATCGGGATCACTCGCTAGCTACCTGGCTGTCACCTCCTGCCTTCTCGCCTCTCTCCCGGGGCGTCTCCTGGGTCCTTCTGCTTGCTGGCATTTTGGGGTATTAATTTCTCCCCTCTGGACGGATCCTGTTGCTGTGTGCTGTATGCTCCACGGGGACATTGGAGCCAGGGCGACTGTCTTCCTCTCTCCAGCCTTTCAACTGGTCCTCCGGTTTGCTTGCAGTGTGGTGATCCTCCTGATTGCGCTCCTCGTTCCTTCAAGTTGGATCTGCTGACAGCCTGAAAGTGAAGATCGGTGAGACTGTTTCCTTACTGCTTCCCCTCTAACTAATCTAGTTAATCAACTAACTATTTAACCAACTAATTAAGGGTTACTAATGTATTTCTAACCTATATCGTAGTTTGGACAACGCACGCACAGGAACTGACATACTCTGTGATAAAATTGGTCAAGGGGGGAGAGAGTGGAAAGCGGACGGGTGGAGGAGGAAAAAAGAGAATAGGAATAAAAAATAAAAATATAATAAAATAAAAGGAAAAGAAGAAGTAGGGGAGAGAGGGAAAAGGGGGAAGAAAGGGAAGGAAAGGGGAAAAGAAAAAGAAGAAAAAAAAAAGGAAAAGGAATGGCACCAAAGGCTAGTAGGCGTTCTGTGGACCTCTCTGGTCAGAAGCCGGTCGTTAAATCCTTTGAAGGAGCAAAGACAGACCATTTTTGAGGTCCTCAAGGGTGAATACGAGAGGTGGGCAAAAGGATACCAGTATCAAAAGAACTGATCATTTTGAAGCAATGGAATCCGAATGAAAAAAGCTTCTGGGTATCCCCAAGGGGAGGAGGGAATAGAGGGAGAAGATGGGACTAATGCTAATCCCTCCCCGCTAAAATAAATACTATTGGCAGTAAAGCAGAATGGGGATCTAATACAGGTCATCACAACCCAGCTATGGGCAATTCAAGCCGATGTGGGATTGATTAGGGATAATCTGTCTAAAATTCGAGAGAGTTAGTAAAGTGGAGAACTCTATGGTTACTATACAGAATGAATCTAAAAAAATAAATACTGAGATGTCCACCTTGAAGACAGACCTTAAAGGGACACTGACAGGCCCAATAAGCATATTTAGCTATATATATGACTGCACAGGTCTTCTAATGTGTATTAAAATCATTTAAGTATCTCCCCTGTCCACCTTATAAATACAGTAAACTGATGTTTTATAACCTGATAGAATCGTCTTCTTTCTGCCCAAAGGGCGACGTTTCAGCTTCACTTGCGCCCAGCCAGCCTCGCACCAACTGCAGTTTTGAAGCGCCGCCCAGCTCTGCTGTCCCCGACGTTTCCGAGATCCCATAGCTTTCTACTGGGCATGCGCGGGATCTCGGAACGTCGGGGACAGCAGAAGCCGCCCAGCGAAGTGAATGGAATGGTGGTGGATCTGGAAGATAGAACACAAAGATATCATGTGAGAATTTTGGGGATCCCAGGGGGCGCGGACGATAAGAACCCTGCCCAATCTATACAGACGATGATCCTGGAAAATTTTGGGAGGGAATATTTCCCGCCCTTGTTTCTAGTAGAAAGAGCTCACTGTGTCCCAGGTGGAAAATCTATTCCTGGGAGACAACCACAGACACTTCTTGGTAAAATGCTGGTTTCAAGGGACAGAGATATGGTACTAAGAAGGGCGAGTCTATGGAAATAGACTGGCCTTTTTCCCAGACTTCTCAAAAGATGTTCAAGAAAAGAGACGCTCGTTTATCACTGTAAAAAAGAGGCTGAGAGAAAGAGATATTAAGTATTCACTTGTTTTCCCAGATATACTCCGGATTATTTTTAAGGATACAACTATTTTCTTTGATACGCCGGATAAGGCCGCAGACTGGCTTGAACGAAATGATATATGACCTAAATGTTTTGGGCCTTGATGGGAATAACAGTTGGCAGTTGGTGATATATATTTTTCTCTTTCCTTGTTTAATTTAGCTGGGAGGTGCCGAGTGGGGGGGGGGGGGGGGGGGGATGGTCATAGAGGAGAAATATGCTGCAATATGTGGTGGATTATTTGGATTGGAGGGTTGGGAATGGGCCGCGATGTGTCCGATTGTGTTCATAATGTCAATCAGAATTCTTACCTGGAACGTTAGGGGCCTGGGGGATAGAAGAAAGAGACAAGCGGTTTTTGATTTGATGCGTACACATCTCCCAGCAATTGTATGTTTGTTAGAGACACATCTTACCGGGGAGACCTCCAGGATGGTCACCAGGGGATGGGCTGCGCACATGTACCACTCTACCTTCTCTAGCTACTCTAGGGGAGTGACAGTTTCTATTCATAGAATGATCGATTTCATGTGCGAGGCATCCTCTGTGGACCATCAGGGGAGATTTGTCTTCCTATATTGCAAGTTGGTGGGGAAGATGTGCATTCTGGCCTTCGTCTATATTCCACCCCCATTCTCTTTCTCAGTACTCAATTTTCTGCTAACATTTATGGACAAATAGCCAGAATGCTCTACATTGATCATTGGAGACTTTAACTGTGTTATTAACCCTGCGGTAGATAGGGTCTCTATGGGTGTCGAGTGAAACGCCTCTGGTGAGGGGTCCCCCCTGGCACATTTTTGTTCTGAGGCCAGATTGGAGGATATTTGGGGAACTCTGGGACAGGGGAGAAGGGTTTTCTCATGCATCAGTAAATCAGGTAGTTCTATGTCCAGAATAGACCATGCTCTGATTAATAAAAAATATTTGGGATATGTAAAACGAAGGAAGTAGGAGACCAGGTCATTCTCGAACCACCTACCCTTATCCCTCGAACTTTCTCTGACTCATGATCAACATATAGGGAGGCCCCCATTTAGACTAAACCCCTATTGGCTATCAGTAATAAAAAATCATGATATATTTGGGGATATTAACTATAGCTCAACTAAAATCCAAGTAGTATGGGATACCTTTAAGGCCTATATGAGGGGAATAATGGTCAGCAACATCGCAAACCTGAGAAAGGAGTACGGGAAAAATGAGAAAACTTTTAAAGAATTAGCGCTCTTAGCTAAACAATCTTTTTATATAAATAAGACAGAGGAAAATAGGGAAAACATACAGAAGACTACACAAGCATACTCCAACTTTCTCTTGGAAAAGGCCCAACAGAGTCTATTTTTTAAGGGTCAAAAATATTTTACAGAGTCAGGGCGGCCGGGGAAACTTTTATCTAGAGTGATCTCGAGCCAGGAATCCCCAAAATATATAGACATTATCCGATTGGCTAATGGTAGGATGGTAAGTGGACAAAAATCCATAGAGAAGGTTTTCCATGATTACTTCTCAGATCTTCACAGTGCTGACTGTGGGCTTACGGATAAAATGATGGATTCCTATCTCGATGGTATTGTTTTTCCTACTATTTCCTTGGCTCAAAAGAGGGCACTTGAGGTCAACTTCTCTATTCAGGAGCTTGAAGGGGCAATCAAACTATGCTTGGGTAACTCCACCCCCGGATCGGAGGGACTCCCATATGAATTCTATAGTAAATACAAGGAGGTCATTTTCCCTAGATTATATATATAAATTGTATGAGACGCACAGGAGTGAATGTGACCACGGGCGGAGGTGCTCACAGTAAAGAGGATTCGCCCCTCCTCTGACAAATTGAGATACTGAGATAGACAATACTCGGGCACTCTCTCTATAAGTAGAACCATGCGAAAAACAGGTATATATGGTGATAAATTGTTTATTATCATATACAATTTATATAAAGATTACATTCAATTTATTACTTAAAAATATGGATGTATAAAATATTAGCTTAAAATACCCAATTAATACATATAAGACACATAAGATAGTGGAACTACCTAAAACCATAAATAGGCATCAGTGCAACAATATATTACATCCAGATATACGAATAAATAGTAAAGCGTCAATGCAACATAAGGTGTTCTCCACTCTGCAACTTATAGCAGTTAGGTCCCAATAATGGCTAGACTAGTGGAAAAATAGGAGTATTCTTGGGGTCTAATTGTGTCCTCTGTATTCACTTCCCAAGTGTATCCCAATCTCTTAGTAAGAGAAAAGTTCCTGGATCTTTATGTAGATGAATCACAGTGAGTTTTTAGAACGGCATCCCGCTATTACTCACTGCTTGATGTCTGCTGGTGAAGCTCCGGTCCACTGTAAGTATAGAGATTCTCTCACAGGTTGCTGCTGTCGCCGGTCTAGGCTTCTCTGGGCACCGCTCCGTTACGCTGAAGAGCCGGTGTCCTCCGAGAACCTAGTCGCCTGCTACCGCTCTGGATTTGGACTGCAGTTGCGGTCTGTGATGTCCTTTTGCTGTGGTCTTAGTTATCCAGCGTGCCAGGTCTCCGTTGTTTGCAGGATATTCCGGTATTTATCACAGTCAACCTAGGGTTATTACAGCTTAGAATCGGCAGAAGTTCATATATTTTCCCTAGATTGTTGGGGTTCTTTGCTGAATCGGTGGAGGAGGGGAACCTACCGGATTCAATAATTGAAGCGGTAATAATAATAATTCCAAAAAAGATAAGGACCCCACAAATTTGGTATCCTACAGACCGATTTCACTATTGAATGCGGATGTAAAGCTCCTGGCAAGGATTCTGGCCACAAGACTCTTCGGGGTCATCTCCTCCATTGTCCATCTAGACCAGAATGGCTTCATTCCAAATAAGGGTACTCATCATAATTTTCATCGACTCTTAGATAACATACAGGCTCCTGGAGGGTCTGCCCGCTCCATCCTGTCATTAGATGCCTCTAAGGCCTTTGATAGGGTGGAGTGGCGATTTCTGTGGCGAGTTCTGGTCAGGATGGGCTTTGGGGAGAGATTCATAAATATGATTAAACTATTGTATAGATCCCCCACGGCTAAGTTGAGTCTTAACGGGAGCCTTACTACTAATTTTGATTTAAATAGGGGTACTCGCCAGGGCTGTCCATTGTCCCCACTCTTATTTGATATTTACATTGAGTCTCTAGCTCTGACTATTAGACAGGACGATCAAATTAAAGGATTTGGAACACTAGGAGTGGGAGATCGCATCTCTCTATATGCGGACGATGTTCTTTTTTTTATTGAGATATACAGAAATAACTCTCCCTAGAATTATCTGAAGGGTTAAACTATTTGGTGAGGTATCTGGTTTAGATATAAACTGGTCAAAGACCATCTTGATGCCGATAGACCTGTTATCCCAAAAGGAGTCTTTGATAGCTCAGTTGGATGTTGTTGATACTTTTCAATACTTGGGTATGACGATATCGCCCAAGGTTGAAAATTTTGTACAACTGAATCTGATTCCATTGATAATGAAAGTTAGGGAAAAAATAGGAATTTGGTTGAGACTCCCTTTATCTAGAGCTGACCAAGTCAAGATGGTGATTCTACCTCAATTCCTCTATGTTCTTAGGAATGCACCTACTTGGATAGAGGATAAATATTTTAAACCTATGGAAAGAATAATTAATGACCTAGTTTGGGGAAGAAAACGAGTGAGACTCAAATTGGAATACCTATACAAACCATTGGAGTATGGGGGTTTAAATCTCCCCTACTTCAAAGGCTATTTCATTGCTGCTCAGTTATGGATGTGTTATGAATGGCAAAATAGTACACTTTTAAGCAGCTTAGTAAGAAGTTCCTCACATAATAATATATTTACGCTCCTAGAATCCGGCCTATTGACTAACAGAGACCAAGACTACAGAGAGATCACAAAATTACTTTAACCACCTCAGCTCCCCTAGCTTAACCTCCCTTAATGACCAGACCACTTTTTACAATTCTGCACTACACTACTTTCACGGTTTATTGCTCGGTCATACAACTCACCACCCAAATGAATTTTACCTTCTTTTCTTCTCACTAATAGAGCTTTTATTTGGTGGTATTTTATTGCTGCTGACATTTTAACTTTTTTTGTTATTAATCGAAATTGACCTACATTTTTGCAAAAAAAGACATTTTTCACTTTCAGTTGTAAATTTTTTCAAATAAAACTACATTTCTATATAAATTTTTCTCAAAATTTATTGTTCTACATGTCTTAGATAAAAAAAAATGTAATAAGTGTATATTTATTGGTTTGCGCAAAAGTTATTGCGTTTACAAACTATGGTACAAAAATTTGAATTTCCGCACTTTGAAGCAGCCCTGACTTTCTGAGCACCTGTCATGTTTCCTGAGGTTCTACAATGCCCAGACAGTAGAAACACCCCACAAATAACCGCATTTCGGAAAGTAGACACCCTAAGGTATTCGCTGATGGGCATAGTGAGTTCATGGAAGTTTTTATTTTTTGTCACAAGTTAGCGGAAAATGATTTTAAGAAAAAAAATAAAATAAAGTCTCATATTCCACTAACTTGTGACAAAAATTTAAAATTTTACATCAACTAACCATACCCTTCACGAAATGGGGTCACTTATGAGGTATTTATACTGCCCTGGCATTTTAGGGGTCCTAAAGCATGAGAAGTAGTTTGGAATACAAATGCGTAAAAATGCCCTGTGAAATCCTGGAAGTACTCATTGGAATTTGGGCCCCTTTGCGCATCTTGGCTGCAAAAAAGTGTCACACATGTGGTATCCCCATACTCAGGAAAAGTAGGGCAATGTGTTTTGGGGTGTCTTTTTACATATACCCATGTTGGATGAGAGAAATATCTCTCTAAAAGACAACTTTTCCCATTTTTTTATACAAAGTTGTCATTTGACAGAGATATTTCTCTCACCCAGCATGGGTATATGTAAAAATACACCCCAAAACACATTGCCCTACTTCTCCTGAGTACGGCGATACCACATGTGTGACACTTTTTGGCAGCCTAGGTGCACAAAGGGGCCCAAATTCCAATGAGTATCTTGAGGATTTCACAGGGCATTTTTTACGCATTTGGATTCCAAATTACTTCTCAAGCTTTAGGTCCCCTGAAATGCCAGGGCAGTATAAATACCCCACATGTGACCCCATTTTGGAAAGAAGACACCCCAAGGTATTCTGTGAGGGGCATGGCGAGTTCCTAGAATTGATTTATTTTTGGCACAAGTTAGCGGAAAATTATTATTTTTATTTTTTCTTGCAAAGTCTCATATTCCACTAACTTGTGACAAAAAATAAAATTTTACATGAACTCGCCATGCCCCTCACGAAATACCTTGGGGTGTCTATTTTCCAAAATGGGGTCACTTGTGGGGTATTTATACTGCCCTGGCATTTTAGGGGACCTAAAGCGTGAGAAGTACAGTAGTTTGAAATCCAAATGCGTAAAAAATGCCCTGTAAAATCCTAAAGGTGCTCTTTAGAATTTGGGCCCCTTTACGCACCTAGGCTGCAAAAAAGTGTCACACATGTGGTATCGCTGTACTCAGAAGAAGTAGAGTAATGTGTTTTGGGGTGTATTTTTACATATACCCATACTGGGTGAGAGAAATATCTCTGTAAAAGTCAACTTTTCCCATTTTTTTATACAAAGTTGTCATCTTACAGAGATATTTCTCTCACCCAGCATGGGTATATGTAAAAAGACACACCAAAACACATTGCCCTTCTTCTCCTGAGTACGGCGATACCACATGTGTGACACTTTTTTGCAGCCTAGGTGCGCAAAGGAGCCCAAATTCCAATGAGTACCTTTTAGGAGGGCATTTTTAGACATTTGCATTCCAGACTTCTTCTCACGCTTTAGGGCCCCTAAAATGCCAGGGCAGTATAAATACCCCACATGTGACCCCATTTTGGAAAGAAGACACCCCAAGGTATTCCGTGGGGGGCATGGTGAGTTCATAGAAGTTTTTAGTTTTTTGCACAAGTTAGCGGAAATTGATTTTTTTTAGTTTTTTCTCACAGAGTCTCCCTTTCCGCTAAGTTGGGACAAAAAGTTCAATCTTTCATGGACTCAAAATGTCCCTCAGCGAATACCTTGGGGTGTCTTCTTTCCAAAATGGGGTCATTTGTAGGGGTATTTATACTGCCCTGGCATTTGAGGGTTTCCGCAATCATTACATGTATGGCCAGCATTAGGAGTTTCTGTTCAGCCTCTGGGCTGAAAGAAAAAATGAACGGCACAGATTTCTTCATTCGCATCGATCAATGTGGATGGAAAAATCTCTGCAAAAAAATGTGGAAAAAAAAAAAGGAGGGGAAAGGCGTCTGCCAGGACATAGGAGCTCCGCCCAACATCCAAACCCACTCAACTCGTATGCCCTGGCAAACCTGATTTCTCCATTCACATCAATCGATGTGGATGAATAAATCATTGCCGGAATTTTTTATTTTTTTTATAAAAAACTGCTTGCCAAAGCATATGAACACCGCCCCTCAGCTCATAAGCCTCGGCAAACGTATCTTTTTTACTGCAGAGGAGAAATCTCATCTTGCAGCGCCGCATACACCGACTTTTGTGTAATCTGACAGCAGCACAATACTTCTGTCAGAATGCACATCAGTGCTGCAGCTGGTCGATCGGTTGGTCCACCTAGAAGGTAAAAAAACTAAACAAAAAAAAAACAGGCCACAACGCAATAAATTTATTAACATTAACTTTATATAACATTTGAAACAGAACATTAACTTTTATAAACTTTATTGAACTTTTGGAACATTAACTTTTTTGCTTACCTGTGACTTTTTTTGTTTTGTTTTTTTTTTACCTTATTTTTTTATAGGACAAACCTCCTATAGGACAAACCTCTCCTTTCCCATGGGAAAATGTGCAAAGCGCAAAGCGCCCAGAGATGTGGCGAAGTACATTATGCACTTTGTCCCAGGTGAAAGGAGAGGTTTACAGCAGCTATGAGTGAAAGGGCACTAAGAGCCCTGTGTGCCTGTCCTGTGTCACGCAATCCCTATACTAATAGTGTACTTGTGTGTGGTACTTCCGGAAACACTCCCCTAAGCATAGGGCAGGGCAGTCAGGACAGAAATAGCGGGTGTCACGCCTTATTATACTCCAGCTACAGACATGACATTTTTTTCGGGGTGGCGCTTGGTTTGAGGTACCAGCAACGACATTGGGGAAATGTCGCTCATGTAGACGGCTCACTACACTGGTGGTTGGGGCCACGGAACCTCCTGGATACAGGAGGTTCTCAATGATCTCTTCCTGAAATTTGAGGAAGGATCCTGTTCTCCCAGCCTTACTGTAGAGAACAAAACTATTATACATCGCCAATTGAATTAGGTATACAGACACCTTCTTATACGAGCGTCTGGTCCTGCGGGAAAGTAAATAAGGAGCCAACATCTGGTCATTGAAGTCCACCCCTCCCATGAGCGAATTATAGTTGTGGACACAGAGGGGCTTTTCAATGACTCCAGTTGCTCGTTCAATTTCGATTGTCGTGTCTGCGTGAATGGAGGAGAGCATGTAAACGTCACGCTTGTCTCTCCATTTCACCGCTAGCAGTTCTTCGTTACACAAGGCAGCCCTCTCCCCCCTTGCAAGACAGGTGGTAATGAGCCGTTGGGGGAAGCCCCGGCGACTAGGTCGCGCTGTGCCACAGCAGCCAATCTGTTCTAGAAACAAATGCCTGAAGAGGGGCACACTTGTGTAGAAATTGTCCACATAAAGATGGTACCCCTTGCCAAATAAGGGTGACACCAAGTCCCAGACTGTCTTCCCACTGCTCCCCAGGTAGTCAGGGCAACCGACCGGCTCCAGGGTCTGATCTTTACCCTCATAGACACGAAATTTGTGCGTATAGCCTGTGGCCCTTTCACAGAGCTTATACAATTTGACCCCATACCGGGCGCGCTTGCTTGGGATTTATTGTTTGGAGCAAAGGCGCCCGGTAAAATGTATCAGGGACTCGTCTATGCAGATGTTTTGCTCAGGGGTATACAAAGCTGCAAATTTTGTGTTAAAGTGGTCTATGAGGGGCCGAATTTTGTGGAGCCGGTCAAAAGCTGGGTGGCCTCTGGGATGAGAGGTGCTGTTGTCACTAAAGTGCAGGAAACGCAGGATGGTCTCAAATCGTGTCCTGGACATGGCAGCAGAGAACATGGGCATGTGATGAATTGGGTTCATGGACCAATATGACCGCAATTCATGCTTTTTTGTCAGGCCCATGTTGAGGAGAAGGCCCAGAAAAGTTTTAAATTCGGAAACTGGGACGGGTTTCCACCGGAAAGACTGGGCATAAAAGCTTCCCGGGTTGGCGGCTATAAATTGAGCGGCATACCGGTTTGTTTCTGCCACGACTAAGTCCAAGAGCTCCGCAGTCAAGAACAGCTAAAAAAACCCCAGTACTGATCCGATCTGAGCTGTCTCAACCCGAACTCCAGACTGGGCGGTGAAAGAGGGAACTACTGGTGCGGCTGAAGTTGGGGGCTGCCAATCAGGGTTTGCCAGCACCTCAGCGACTCTAGGGGCCTGTCTGTGCGGTGGCTGTGATGGGGGAACTAATGCACGTGCCACCGTACCAGCTTCAACTGCCCTTCTGGTGCTCGCCACTTCTCCATGTTCTACGGCAGTGCTGGTACTAGGTCCAGAATGGGCTGCGCTGCTGGTGTATGCCTCACCACGTAATCCGACAGCGCCAACCCCACTCTGCTGCCCTTGAAGCGGATCCTGCGCAACCTGTGGTCTAGCAACACGGGGCCCGGTACACCTGGTGGTATCAGGGACCTCAACCTCATCGTCCGAACTTTGGGTCAGACTGCCACTGCTTTCTACAGGTTCGTATTCTGACCCGCTGGATTCGTCAGATGAGGGTTCCCATTCCTCATCCGACTGGGTCAGAAGCCTGAAGGCCTCTTTAGAAGAATACCCCTTACTTGCCATTTGGTCAACTAAATTTAGGGGTTATTCCCTGAGACTACCCAAGAAAAAAAGCAAGCCTGTCTTACAAATGGGAGGCTAGCGAAGTACAGGAAGCCGCTGCGATTGATAAAAAATATCAAAACTGATTTTTTTTATCGCCGCAGCGCTTGTGAAGTGATTGTGCAGTGATAAAAAAATAAAAGAAAATTTTGTCACTGCGGCAGGGCGGGCAAACACTGCGTTTTGGGTGAAGGGCGAGCTAAGGTGACACTAATACTATTATAGATCTGACTGTGATCAGTTCTGATCACTTACAGATACTATAAAAGTACCAACGCTAATCAGTGAATCAGTGACTGCGGTGCGGTGGGCTGGGTGCTAACCAACGCTAACTACCTAACAAAGGGGCCTAAACTATCCTAAAACCTAACAGTCAATACTGGTGAATTTTTTTTTTTTACAGTTTACACTGATCACTTTTTTCCCTTTCACTAGTGATTGACATGGGTGATCAAGGGGTTAATTGGGGTGATGGGGGGGTGATCTGGGGCTAAGTGTGTAGTGTTTGATATACTCACAGTTATCTGTGCTCCTCTGCTGGGACCAACCAAAGAAAGGGACCCAACAGAGAGCACAGCAGCCATTTAATACCTTATATTTATAAATATAGTGTTAAATGGCTTTTGATTTGATTTTTCAAAAGTCACCAGCCTGCCAGCGATGATCATTGGCTGGCAGGCTGGTGACGAACTTCTCCTGCGCCGATTTCCGGCACGCACTGCACATGTGCGGGTCGGCTATGCTCGAAATCTCGCGTCTCGCGAGAGGACGAATCGGCGCATCCAGGAGGAATAACCGGGCCGCCGGCAGGACGCAATCCTGCGTTTAGTGGTCCGGAGGTGGTTAAAAAATGTAGGGTACTACTAGAACATGGCTGGGGGTAAAGGGATCAGTTATATTCACACCTTTTTGGCATAATACTCACCTACAGACCTTAGATGGTATAGTAATGGATCAATTTTGGAAAAAGAGTGGGATTCTTTATATTACACAGGTTGTTAAGAATAGTGAGATTAAGTCGTTTTTGGACTTATCACATAATGTAGAGAACTTTTCTTGGTTTAGATACTTTCAGCTTCGGTCGGCACTTTCTAGTTTGGATGATAAATCACTGTTAGAAATAGATAATTCCTCTCTGTTAAATAAGTGGATAGGGAAGATATCACTAAGAATGAAGATTTCAAATATATATAAATTATTACTTAAGTCACGATTCTCTGAGACACAATCGCCCGGACAAAGGGTTTGGGAGTTGGATTGTCCAAATATACAATTGGTAGGGTGGAGGAGTATCTTTACTAATTTAGGTGTACTATCTCACAATTTTAATCATGTTCTAATACAGTTTAATATCTATCACAGGTTATATGTTACCCCCATCTGGTTAAACAAATCTGGATTAAGAAACACCTTTAAATGCCCTCGCACTGTAGGTGCGGATTATCTGCACATGATCTGGGTATGTCCAGAACTTAGAGAATATTGGAATGGTATTAATGATTTCCTTATTCATAAATTAAAAATACAGATTCCTCTTGATCCACAAGTGTTTCTACTGAATGATCTTTCCACAATAAGTAGTTATAAACATCCCAAAATTTTATTGGGTAGAATACTATTGCTGGCCAGACTCTTGATCAGCCGGAGCTGGTTTGCACGCCATACTCCAGAGGTAAATAATTGGATAAATCTGGTTAAGGCCTCATGCACACAACCGTTTTTTTTTAAGGTCCGCAAAAAACGGGGTCCGTAGGTCCGTGATCCGTGACCGTTTTTTCGTCCGTGGGTCTTCCTTGATTTTTGGAGGATCCACGGACATGGGAAAAAAGTCGTTTTGGTGTCCGCCTGGCCGTGCGGAGCCAAACAGATCCGTCCTGAATTACAATGCAAGTCAATGGGGATGGATCCGTTTGACGTTGACACAATATGGTGCAATTTCAAACAGATCCGTCTACCATTGACTTTCAATGTAAAGTCAGGAGTCCCTTTTATACCATCGGATCTGAGTTTTCTCCAATCTGATGGTATATTTTAACTTGAAGCGTCCCCATCACTATGGGAACACCTCTATGTTAGAATATACCATCGGATTTGAGTTAGATCGTGAAACTCAGATCCGACAGTATATTCTACTGGTGATGAGGACGCTTCAGGTTAGAATATACTCAAAGAACTGTGTACATGACTGCCCCCTGCTGCCTGGCAGCACCCGATCTCTTACAGGGGGCTGTGATCCGCACAATTAACCCCTCAGGTGCCCCCTCAATTAACCCCTCAATTAACCCCTCAGGTGCCACACCTGAAGGGGTTAATTGTGCGTATCATATCCCCCCTGTAAGAGATCAGAGGCTGCCAGGCAGCAGGGGGCAGACTTCCCTCCCTCCCCAGTTTGAATATCATTGGTGGCCAGTGTGTCTCCCCCCCCCGGCCCCCCTCCCTCTATTGTATTATCATTGGTGGCCAGTGTGCGGCCCCCCCTCCCTCCCTCTATTGTATTTATATCATTGGTGGCACAGTGTGCGGCCCCCCCGGCCCCCTCTCTGTCACGAGGGTATCGAGAACCACGCCTGACTCCGTTATACCCGGGGTCAGGAAGTCGCAGCGGTTGGCTGCACGCTCTATTTAAGATAGGGCTGTTTTCCTTATGGTAGCTTTCTGGGTTTGCTTTGCAAACCCTTTTGGCTCACTCAGGGATCCGTAGCTCCTTCTCCTCAGCTGTTCCTTGTCCAGCACTCCCAAACCTCCTTATATTCCTCTCTCACACTTCTCTGGTTGCCAGAGATAGAGCTTCCTGCCTGGACATCTATCCTGACCCACTGGAGCTGTGTTGCTGCGTTCTCTGACTGTTGATTCAGAACGCTACCCTCCGGATCCCTGTTGGACCTTTGTGGACAGTTGTTGTCGTCCACCTGGGTGTTTGTGTTTGTCTGTCCTCTCCCTGGTGTTTCCCTCTTAGTGCAGTGGTGAGGACTAGCGATCCCACCGGCCTGTTCACTATCTAGGGCTCATTTCAGGGAAAGCCAGGGTTTAGGCACGTGATCGCCGCACGGGTGAGGAACCCGTCTAGGGACGTCAGGGCAGTCAGGTGCCAGCCGCAAGGTGAGTTAGGGGTCACCACCTTTCCCTCTCCCTTAGGCAGGGCTTTCCCTGTTTTCCTCCCTGTGCGTGACACCGGTCATTACATTATCTCTGGCCCTTATTTTGTGTAGGTAAAAAAATAATAATAAAAAAAATAATAATATATATATATATTTTTTTTTTTACCTACTTAGAATCCAGTATGGATCAAATTGCTGCTCTGTCCAAACAATTTCATGGCCTGTCTTTGGAGGTGGTAGGATTGAAGGCGTCGGTCCTCCAGCAACAGCAGCAATTACAACTGACCGCAAGCCCAGCGGTTGCTACTGGTAACCAGGTTGTTGCGGAACCCAAGGTCCCTCTCCCTGACAGATTTTCTGGGGGAAGGGACAAGTTTTTGACATTCCGTGAGGCCTGTAAGTTATATTTTAAACTGCGCCCTCACTCCTCTGGTAATGAAGATCAGCGGGTGGGGGTTGTTATTTCCCTGCTGCAGGGGGACCCGCAGTCCTGGGTGTTCTCTTTACCTACTGATTCCCAGGCTCTTCGGTCAGTGGATGAGTTTTTCGGGGCCTTGGGTCTCATATATGACGACCCTGACCGAGTAGCACTGACTGAATCAAGATTACGGAGACTCTTACAAGGAGAACGGCCGGTAGAGGAGTATTGCTCTGAATTCCGTAGGTGGGCTACGGATACCCAATGGAACGACCCGGCTCTCAGGAGTCAGTTCTGCTCTGGGTTATCTGAAAGGGTTAAGGATGTGCTTGCATTATATGAGACCCCCTTTTCCCTTGATGCGGTTATGTCCCTTTCTATCCGTATAGAGAGACGCCTTAGGGACAGGTTGAAAGAACCGGAGAAATTGGTAACTCCTCTCAAGCAGCAGTTAGTCTGTACGGACTTAGACGAGCCTATGCAGCTAGGAGGAACTACTCGTCAGGTCCGTCCTCCTGAGGCTCGCCGTAGGCGTGGGGTTTGTTTTTTTTGTGGGGAGAGGGGTCATTTCATTAATGTCTGTCCTTCTTTCCTCAGAAACAAAAGATCGTCGGAAAAACTACTAACCCCAGGCTGTGTGGAGGATGTCAGCCGGGGGGTATACGTCTCCTCCATACGTACATCGCAATTTGTGTTGCCAGCGGTTATTATTTTTGGTGATAAGACGGAGACTATTTCTTTCTTTTTAGACAGTGGAGCAGGGGTAAATTTGATAGATGCCCATTTTGCCCGTACTTTGGGTTTGTCTCTCTGTACGTTACAGAGACCCATTCCCATATTTGCTATTGATTCTGCTCCCCTGTCTCAGAGAAACCTCACCCACATTGTTCATAATTTACACCTTCGGGTAGGGGACCACCATAACGAGATGCTTTCAGGTTATGTTCTGGAGGGGCTTCCCACTCCGGTGGTGCTGGGTCTTCCCTGGTTGGTAGCGCACAATCCAGTAGTGGATTGGCAGGCCAGGGAGATATTGGAGTGGAGTGAGCAGTGCAGAGAAAATTGCTTAAATAGCAATTGCTTAGTCGCCTCCATAGCTACCCTACCTACATTTATTTCGGATTTTGAGGATGTTTTTTCTGAAAAGGGTTGTCAGAAGTTACCACCTCATCGTCCTTATGATTGCCCGGTTAACCTTATTCCCGGCTCAAAATTACCCAAGACCAGGTTATATAATCTTTCGGGTCCAGAGAGACAAGCCATGAAAGATTATATCTCCGAGAGCTTGGCTAAGGGACACATCAGGCCCTCTTCTTCACCCGTGGCTGCAGGGTTTTTCTTCGTTAAAAAGAAAGATGGGGGCCTGCGTCCTTGCTTAGATTTTCGCGAATTAAATCGGATAACCATCCGAGACCCATACCCTCTTCCTCTCATTCCTGACCTGTTTAATCAGATTGCGGGTGCTAGGTGGTTCTCCAAACTTGATCTTAGGGGGGCCTACAATCTGATTCGTATTAAGGAAGGGGATGAGTGGAAGACAGCGTTTAACACCCCTGAGGGGCATTATGAAAATCTAGTTATGCCTTTCGGTCTGACTAATGCTCCTGCCGTCTTTCAACATTTCGTTAATGACATTTTTAGTCATCTAATCGGCAGGTTTGTGGTAATATACCTAGATGATATTTTAATTTATTCGTCTGATCTGAGAACACATGAGGAGCATGTCAGACAAGTACTGCAGGTCCTACGGACGAATGAATTATATGCTAAAATTGAAAAATGTGTCTTCGCCGTTCAGGAGATACAATTCCTGGGTTATTTTTTATCTGCTTCAGGTTTCCGTATGGATCCTAGGAAGGTCCAGGCAATTTTAGATTGGGATCTTCCTGAGAACCTCAAAGCACTACAACGGTTCTTGGGCTTCGCGAATTTCTATAGGAAATTCATTAAAAATTATTCACTTATTGTAAAACCGCTTACTGACATGACTAGGAAGGGGACTGATTTTTCTAAATGGTCTGACGCCGCTAAAGTTGCTTTTTCCTCTCTAAAAGAGAGGTTTACCTCAGTACCTGTACTAGTCCAACCTGATGTCTCTCAGCCTTTTATTGTTGAAGTCGATGCGTCAGAGGTGGGAGTGGGGGCGGTGCTGTCTCAGGGTCCGTCTCCTGACAAATGGCGTCCTTGTGCTTTCTTTTCGAAAAAACTATCTGCAGCAGAAAAAAACTACGATATTGGCAATAGGGAACTATTAGCTATTAAACTTGCGTTTGAGGAGTGGCGCCACTTCTTAGAGGGGGCAGTCCACCCCGTCACTGTGATTACGGACCACAAAAATCTCCTGTACCTCGAATCAGCTAAGCGTCTCACCCCTAGACAGGCTAGGTGGTCGCTATTTTTTACCAGGTTTAACTTTGTTATTACCTATCGTCCTGGGGCAAAGAACACCAAGGCTGATGCACTCTCTCGTTGTTTCCCTGGAGGGGGTAATGTGAGTGATCCGGTGCCCATTCTACAAAGAGGAGTGGATGTATTCTAGTCTCTGAGCACTTTTGTTTAGAGCTACAATGAAATTCTGGGTTGGAACCTGCTTTTGGATTCCTGGAGCAGGTAGAGCAATTGCAGAGGTGCTAAGTACATTCCATAATACCACAGAACTTTGATTGGATAACAGGTGCATTCTCATTCTGCCAGCTACAAAAATCCATAAAATGTATGGTATTTTATGATAGGTGGTGAGTTGCAGACGATAAATTGTTCTGCACCTACATTGCAGAGGCCAAAAAGCAAAAACCTTAAAAGCATAGCTACGTCGGTGGCCGCTTGTTAACCCAAAGTTGCGACAGAGGGTATAGATCGGTACTCTTGGAGTTTATCTGACCATACCGTCAGAGACAGATAAGAAGGCTTTTGTGTTCTGGGCCTGCTAATAGATGCTGGACAGTATTCCATTTTGCACAGAAGCTCCATTTTTCCTCAAACAAATCTTTCCATTAACTGACACCTTTGTTTGACACACACAAAAACGCACCCTTAAATGTTGATTGGCACCCATACCTGTTGATGTACATGGATCCACACCTGAGTGAAGAATGAAGAAACATGGCTGCTGCCGTTGCAGTTAAACAGAGCTTGCAGTGCAATGGATAAGTAATGCTGTGAAGGGTTAGGATTGCAGCCACAGTAGTCAGCATGGACGAATTCTAGTCTCTGGAAACAATTGCTTATAGCTACGATGAAATTCTGGGTTGGAACCTGCTATTGGATTCCTGGAGCAGGTAGAGCAATTGCAGAGGTGCTAAGTACATTCCATAATAGCACAGAACTTTGATTGGATAACAGGCACATTCTCATTCTGCCAGCTACAAAAATCCATAAAAGGTATGGTATCTCATGATAGGTGGTGAGTTGCAGATGATAAACTGATCTGCACCTACATTGCAGTGGCCAAAAAGTAAAAACTAGAAAAGGCATAGCTCCGTCGGTGGCCGCTTCTTAACCCAAAGTTGCGACAGAGGGTATAGATCGGTACTCTTGGAGTTTATATGACCAAACCGTCAGAAACAGATAAGAAGGCTTTTGTGTTCTGGGCCTGCTAATAGATGCTGGACAGTATTCCATTTTGCACAGAAGCTCAATTTTTTCCTCAAACAAATCTTTCCATTAACTGACACCTTTGTTTGACACACACAAAAACGCACCCTTACCTGTTGATTGGCACCCATACCTGTTGATGTGCATGGATCCACACCTGACTGAAGAATGAAGAAACATGGCTGCTGCCAGGAAGGAAAACAGCAAGGGTCCATTGTGATGTCATCATCCATGGATGCTGAAGGGTTCCGATGTGACACGCTCAGTGTTCCATCTATTGAAATTTTCATGGAGGCTGCCATATTGATTTTCTGGAGGCAGCCATTTTGTTTTACAGTTAAACAGTGCTGTCATATCAATGGATAAGAAATGCTGGGAAGGGTTAGGATTGCAGCCACAGTAGTCAGCATGGATGTATTCTAGTCTCTGATCACTTTTGTTTAGAGCTACAATGAAATTCTGGGTGAGATCCTGCTTTTGGATTCCTGGAGCAGGTAGAGCTATTGCAGAGGTGCTAAGTACATTCCATAATACCACAGAACTTTGATTGGATAACAGGTGCATTCTCATTCTGCCAGCTACAAAAATCCATAAAATCTATGGTATTTTATGATAGGTGGTGAGTTGCAGACGATAAATTGATCTACACCTACATTGCAGAGGCCAAAAA
Organism: Bufo gargarizans; assembly: GCF_014858855.1. NCBI lineage: Eukaryota > Metazoa > Chordata > Amphibia > Anura > Bufonidae > Bufo > Bufo gargarizans. Next base: position 245,872,163 of record NC_058085.1, read on the forward strand.
GCAAAAACCTTAAAAGGCATAGCTACGTCGGTGGCCGCTTGTTAACCCAAAGTTGCGACAGAGGGTATAGATCGGTACTCTTGGAGTTTATCTGACCATACCGTCAGAGACAGATAAGAAGGCTTTTGTGTTCTGGGCCTGCTAATAGATGCTGGACAGTATTCCATTTTGCACAGAAGCTCAATTTTTTCCTCAAACAAATCTTTCCATTAACTGACACCTTTGTTTGACACACACAAAAACGCACCCTTACCTGTTGATTGGCACCCATACCTGTTGATGTGCATGGATCCACACCTGACTGAAGAATGAAGAAACATGGCTGCTGCCAGAAAGGAAAACAGCAAGGGTCCATTGTGATGTCATCATCCATGGATGCTGAAGGGTTCCGATGTGACACGCTCAGTGTTCCATCTATTGAAATTTTCATGGAGGCTGCCATATTGATTTTCTGGAGGCAGCCATTTTGTTTTGCAGTTAAACCGAGCTTGCAGTACAATGGATAAGAAATGCTGTGAAGGGTTAGGATTGCAGCCACAGTAGTCAGCATGGACGAATTCTAGTCTCTGAAAACAATTGCTTATAGCTACAATAAAATTCTGGGTTGGAACCTGCTTTTGGATTCCTGGAGCAGGTAGAGCAATTGCAGAGGTGCTAAGTACATTCCATAATACCACAGAACTTTGATTGGATAACAGGTGCATTCTCATTCTGCCAGCTACAAAAATCCATAAAATGTATGGTATTTCATGATAGGTGGTGAGTTGCAGACGATAAATTGATCTGCACCTACATTGCAGAGGCCAAAAAGCAAAAACCTTTAATGGCATAGCTCCGTCGGTGGCCGCTTCTTTCCCCCAAGTTGCGACAGAGGGTATAGATCGGTACTCTTGGAGTTTATATGACCATACCATCAGGAACAGATAAGAAGGCTTTTGTGTTCTGGGCCTGCTAATAGACGCTGGACAGTATTCCATTTTGCACACAAGCTCCATTTTATCCTCAAACAAATCTTTCCATTAACTGAAACCTTTGTTTGACACACACAAAAACGCACACTTACCAGCTGATTGGCACCCATACCTGTTGATGTACATGGATCCACACCTGAGTGAAGAATGAAGAAACATGGCTGCTGCCGTTGCAGTTAAACAGAGCTTGCAGTGCAATGGATAAGTAATGCTGTGAAGGGTTAGGATTGCAGCCACAGTAGTCAGCATGGACGAATTCTAGTCTCTGGAAACAATTGCTTATAGCTACGATGAAATTCTGGGTTGGAACCTGCTTTTGGATTCCTGGAGCAGGTAGAGCAATTGCAGAGGTGCTAAGTACATTCCATAATAGCACAGAACTTTGATTGGATAACAGGCACATTCTCATTCTGCCAGCTACAAAAATCCATAAAAGGTATGGTATCTCATGATAGGTGGTGAGTTGCAGATGATAAACTGATCTGCACCTACATTGCAGTGGCGAAAAAGTAAAAACTAGAAAAGGCATAGCTCCGTCGGTGGCCGCTTCTTAACCCAAAGTTGCGACAGAGGGTATAGATCGGTACTCTTGGAGTTTATATGACCAAACCGTTAGAAACAGATAAGAAGGCTTTTGTGTTCTGGGCCTGCTAATAGATGCTGGACAGTATTCCATTTTGCACAGAAGCTCAATTTTTTCCTCAAACAAATCTTTCCATTAACTGACACCTTTGTTTGACACACACAAAAACGCACCCTTACCTGTTGATTGGCACCCATACCTGTTGATGTGCATGGATCCACACCTGACTGAAGAATGAAGAAACATTGCTGCTGCCAGGAAGGAAAACAGCAAGGGTCCATTGTGATGTCATCATCCATGGATGCTGAAGGGTTCCATTGTGACACGCTCAGTGTTCCATCTATTGAAATTTTCCTGGAGGCTGCCATATTGATTTTCTGGAGGCAGCCATTTTGTTTTACAGTTAACCACCTCCCGACCGCTGTACGCACCGATGCGTCCGGGAGGTGGTTGATTAGTTCCTCCTGGACGCATCGGCGCGTCCTCTCGCGAGACGCGAGATTACGTCACAGCCGGCCCTCGCATGCGCATCGCGGGCCGGCATTTCACTGCAGAGTATTTCGTCAGCAGCCTGCCGGCCACGATCATTGGCTGGCAGGGCTGGGTTATATGGCTGCTGTGCTCCTCTGCTCCTTCTTTTGGTCGGTTGGTTCCAGCAGAGGAGCACATCATTACTGTGAGTACCCACCACACCACATTTAGCCCCCAGATCACCCCAATTAACCCTTTGATCACCCCTTTTATCCCCCCCTGTCAATCACTAGTGAAAGGAAAAAAGTGATCAGTGCAAACTGTCACTTTTTTTTTTCACTGGTATTGACCGTTAGGTTTCAGTATAGTTTAGGCCCCTTGGTTAGGTAGTTTAGGGATCGGTTAGCGCCCAGCCCACCGCACCGCAGTCCGTTATTCGCTGATTAGCGTATCGCTAATCAGCATTTGTACTTTTATAGTATCTGGAAGTGATCAAAACTGATCACGGTCAGATCTATAATTGTACTAGTGTCACTTTAGTTCGCCCTCCACCCAAAACGCAGTGTTTGCCCGATCAGGCCTGATCGGTCGCCCACACGTGCGTACACCCACGCCCGCCCCACCGCAGTGACAAAAAAAAATTTTTTTTTTTGATCGCTGCACATTCACTTTACACGCACTGCGGCGATAAAAAAATCAGTTTTGATATTTTTTATCAACCGCAGCAGCCTCCGGTACTTCGCTAGCCTCCCATTTGTAAGACAGGCTTGCTTTTTTTTTCTTGGGTAGTCTCAGGGAATACCCCGAAATTTAGTTGCCCACATGTCTAACAGGGGGTATTCTTCTGAAGAGGCCTACAGGCTTCTGACCCAGTCGGATGAGGAGTGGGAACCCTCATCTGATGAATCCAGCGGGTCAGAATACGAACCTGTAGAAAGCAGTGGCTCTCTGACCCAAAGTTCGGACGAGGAGGCTGAGGTCCCTGATAGCACCAGGCGTACCCGGCCCCGTGTCGCTAGACCGCAGGTTGCGCAGGATCCGCTTCAAGAGCAGCAGAGTGGGGCTGGTGCTGTCGGATTACGTGGTGAGGCATACACCAGCAGCCCAGCCCTTCCTGGACCTAGTACCAGCACTGCCGTACAACCTGGTGAAGTAGCGAGCACCAGAAGGGCAGTTGAAGCTGGTACGGTGGCACGTGCAGTAGTGACCCCGTCGCAGCCACCGCAAAGACGTGCCCGTAGAGCCCCTAGAATCCCAGAGGTGCTGGCAAACCCTGATTGGCAGTCCCCAACTTCAGCCGCACCCGTAGTTTTCCCTTTCACCGCCCAGTCTGGAGTTCGGGTTGAGACAGCTCAGATCGATTCGGCCCTGGGATTTTTTGAGCTGTTCTTGACTGCGGAGCTTTTAGACTTAGTCGTGGCAGAGACAAACAGGTATGCCACACAATTTATCACCGCTAACCCGGAAAGCTTTTATGCCCAGCCTTTCCGGTGGAAACCAGTCCAAGTTTCCGAATTTAAAACTTTTCTGGGCCTCCTCCTCAACATGGGCCTGACAAAAAAGCATGAATTGAGGTCATATTGGTCCACGAACCCGATTCATCACATGCCCATGTTCTCTGCTGCTATGTCCAGGACACGATTTGAGGTCATCCTGCGTTTCCTGCACTTTAGCGACAACACCGCCTCCCGTCCCAGGGGCCACCCTGCTTTTGACCGGCTCCACAAAATTCGGCCCCTCATAGACCATTTCAACCAGAAATTTGCAGATTTGTATACCCCTGAGCAAAACATCTGCATAGACGAGTCCCTGATACATTTTACCGGGCGCCTTGGCTTCAAACAATACATCCCAAGCAAGCGCGCCCGGTATGGGGTCAAATTGTATAAGCTCTGTGAAAGGGCCACAGGCTATACCCACAAATTTCGGGTCTATGAGGGAAAAGATCAGACCCTGGAGCCGGTCGGTTGCCCTGACTACCTGGGGAGCAGTGGGAAGACAGTTTGGGACTTGGTGTCACCCTTATTCGGCAAGGGGTACCATCTTTATGTGGACAATTTCTACACAAGTGTGGCCCTCTTTAGGCATTTGTTTCTAGAACGGATTGGCGCCTGTGGTACCGCGCGAACTAGTCGCGCGGGCTTCCCCCAACGGCTCGTTAGCACCCGTCTTGCAAGGGGGCAGAGGGCCGCACTGTGTAACGAAGAACTGCTCGCGGTGAAATGGAGAGACAAGCGTGACGTTTACATGCTCTCCTCCATTCACGCAGACACGACAATACAAATTGAGCGAGCAACCCGTGTCATTGAAAAGCCCCTCTCAGTCCACGACTATAACCTCCACATGGGAGGGGTCGACTTCAATGACCAGATGTTGGCTCCGTATTTAGTTTCCCGACGCACCAGACGCTGGTATAAGAAGGTGTCTGTATATTTAATTCAATTGGCTCTGTACAATAGTTTTGTTCCTCTACAGTAAGGCTGGGAGAACTGGATCCTTCCTCAAATTTCAGGAAGAGATCATCGCGAACCTCCTGTATCCAGGAGGTTCCGTGGCCCCATCCACCAGTGTAGTTAGCCGTCTACACGAGCGACACTTCCCCAGTGTCGTTGCTGGTACCTCAAACCGACCGCCACCCCGAAAAAAATGTCGTGTCTGTAGCAGGAGTGGAATAAGGCGTGACACCCGCTATTTCTGTCCTGACTGTCCCGACCACCCTGCCCTATGCTTAGGGGAGTGTTTCCGAAAGTACCACACACAGGTACACCTAGCATAGGGATCACATCTCACCAGGATAGGCACACAGGGCTATTAGGGCCCATTCACTCACAGCTGCTGCAAACGTCTCCTTTCACATGGGACAAAGTGCATAACGCACTTCGCCACATCTTTGGGCGATTTGCGCTTTGCACATTGACCCATGGGGAAGGAGAGGTTTGTTCTATAAAGGTAAAAAACAAAAAAAAAACAAAAAAAAAAACAGGTAAGCAAACAGGTTAATGTTTAGTTCCAAAAGTTAAAGTTACATGTTCTGTTCCAAAGTTAATAAAATTATTGCGTTGTGGCCTGGTTTTTTTTTTTTTTTTTTTTTTTTTGTCTTTTTACCTTCCAGGTGGACCAACCGATCTACTAGCTGCAGCACCGATGTGCATTCTGACAGAAGTATTGCGCTGCTGTCAGATTACACGCAAGTCGGTGTATGCGGCGCTGCAAGACGGGATTTTCTCCTCTGCAGTGACAGATATGTTTGCCGAGGCATACGAGCTGAGGAGGAGGCGGCGTTCCTATGCTTTGGCAAGCACTTTGTATATATATATATATATATATATATATATAAAAAAAAATCCCGGCAATGATTTATTCATCCACATCGATTGATGCGAATGGAGAAATCTGGTTTGCCAGGGCATACGAGCTAAGTGGGTATGGATGTAGGGCGGAGCTCCTATGTCCTGACAGACGCCTTTCCCCTCCATTTTTTTTTTTTGGCAGAGATTTTTTCATCCACATTGATCGATGCGAATGAAGAAATCTGTGCCGTTCATTTTTTTCTTTCAGCCCAGAGGCTGAACGGAAAAAAAAATCTCATTACCTGTATGCTCAATATAAGGAGAATAGCAGAAACTCCTAATGCTGGCCATACATGTAATGATTGCGGAGACCCTCAAATGCCAGGGCAGTACAAACACCCCACAACTGACCCCATTTTGGAAAGAAGACACCCCAAGGTATTTGCTGAGGGGCATATTGAGTCCATGAAAGATTGAAATTTTTGTCCTAAGTTAGCGGAAAGTGAGACTTTGTGAGAAAAAACAAAAAAAAATCAATTTCCGCTAACTTATGCGAAAAAAAAAAATTTCTATGAACTTGCCAGGCCCCTCATTGGATACCTTGGGGTGTCTTCTTTCCAAAGTGGGGTCACATGTGGGGTATTTATACTGCCCTGGCTTTTTAGGGGCCCTAAAGCGTGAGAAGAAGTCTGGGATCCAAATGTCTAAAAATGCCCTCCTAAAAGGAATTTGGGCACCTTTGCGCATCTAGGCTGCAAAAAAGTGTGACACATCTGGTATCGCCGTACTCAGAAGAAGTTGGGGAATGTGTTTTGGGGTGTCATTTTACATATACCCATGCTGGGTGAGAGAAATATCTTGGTCAAATGCCAACTTTGTATAAAAAAATGGGAAAAGTTGTCTTTTGCCAACATATTTCTCTCACCCAGCATGGTTATATGTAAAATGGCACCCCAAAACACATTCCCCAACTTCTCCTGAGTACGGCGATACCAGATGTGTGACACTTTTTTGATGCCAAGGTGGGCAAAGGGGCACATATTCCAAAGTGCACCTTTCGGATTTTGCAGGCCATTTTTTACACATTTTGATTGCAAAGTACTTCTCACACATATGGGCCCCTAAATTGCCAGGGCAGTATAACTACCCCACAAGTGACCCCATTTTGGAAATAAGACACCCCAAGGTGTTCTGTGAGGGGCATGGTGAGTTCCTAGAATTTTTTATTTTTTGTCGCAAGTTAGTGGAATATGAGACTTTGTAAGAAAAAAAAAAAAACAACACATCATTTTCCGCTAACTTGTGACAAAAAATAAATAAATTCTAGGAACTCGCAGTGCCCCTCACGGAATACCTTAGGGTGTCTTCTTTCCAAAATGGGGTCACTTGTGGCGTAGTTATACTGCCCTGGCAATTTAGGGGCCCAAATGTGTGAGAAGTACCTTGCAATCAAAATGTGTAAAAAATGCCCTGCAAAATCCGAAAGGTGCACTTTGGAATATGTGCCCCTTTGCCCACCTTGGCAGCAAAAAAGTGTGACACATCTGGTATCGCCGTACTCAGGAGAAGTTGGGGAATGTGTTTTGGGGTGTCATTTTACATATACCCATGCTGGGTGAGAAAAATATCTTGGTCAAATGCCAACTTTGTATAAAAAAATGGGAAAAGTTGTCGTTTGCCAAGATATTTCTCTCACCCAGCATGGGTATATGTAAAATGACACCCCAAAACACATTCCCCAACTTCTCCTGAGTACGGCGATACCAGATGTGTGACACTTTTTTGATGCCAAGGTGGGCAAAGGGGCGCATATTCCAAAGTGCACCTTTCGGATTTCACCGGTCATTTTTTACAGCATTTTGATTGCAAAGTACTTCTCACACATATGGGCCCCTAAATTGCCAGGGCAGTATAACTACGCCACAAGTGACCCCATTTTGGAAAGAAGACACCCCAAGGTATTCCGTGAGGGGCATGGTGAGTTCCTAGAATTTTTTATTTTTTGTCGCAAGTTAGTGGAATATGAGACTTTGTAAGAAAAAAAAAAAAAAAAAAATCATCATCATTTTCCGCTAACTTGTGACAAAAAATAAAAAGTTCTATGAACTCACTATGCCCATCAGCGAATACCTTAGGGTGTCTACTTTCCGAAATGGGGTCATTTGTGGGGGTTTTCTACTGTTTGGGCATTGTAGAACCTCAGGAAACATGACAGGTGCTCAGAAAATCAGAGCCGTTTCAAAAAGCGGAAATTCACATTTTTGTACCATAGTTTGTAAATGCTATAACTTTTACCCAAACCATTTTTTTTTTGCCCAAACATTTTTTTTTATCAAAGACATGTAGAACTATAAATTTAGCGAAAAAGTTATATATGGATGTCGTTTTTTTTGCTAAATTTCACAGCTGAAAGTGAAAAATGTCATTTTTTTGCAAAAAAATCTTTACATTTTGATTAATAACAAAAAAAGTAAAAATGTCAGCAGCAATAAAATACCACCAAATGAAAGCTCCATTAGTGAGAAGAAAAGGAGGTAAAATTCATTTGGGTGGTAAGTTGCATGACCGAGCGATAAACGGTGAAAGGAGTGTAGTGCCGAAGTGTAAAAAGTGGCCTGGTCATGAAGGGGGTTTCACCTAGCGGGGCTGAAGTGGTTAAACAGTGCTGTCATTTCAATGGATAAGAAAGGCTGGGAAGGGTTAGGATTGCAGCCACAGTAGTCAGCATGGATGTATTCTAGTCTCTGAGCACTTTTGTTTAGAGCTACAATGAAATTCTGGGTGAGATCCTGCTTTTGGATTTCTGGAGCAGGTAGAGCTATTGCAGAGGTGCTAAGTACATTCCATAATACCACAGAACTTTGATTGGATAACAGGTGCAGTCTCATTCTGCCAGCTACAAAAATCCATAAAATGTATGGTATTTTATGATAGGTGGTGAGTTGCAGACGATAAATTGATCTACACCTACATTGCAGAGGCCAAAAAGCAAAAACCTTAAAAGGCATAGCTCCGTCGGTGGCCGCTTGTTAACCCAAAGTTGCGACAGAGGGTATAGATCGGTACTCTTGGAGTTTATATGACCAAACCGTCAGAAACAGATAAGAAGGCTTTTGTGTTCTGGGCCTGCTAATAGATGCTGGACAGTATTCCATTTTGCACAGAAGCTCAATTTTTTCCTCAAACAAATCTTTCCATTAACTGACACCTTTGTTTGACACACACAAAAACGCACCCTTACCTGTTGATTGGCACCCATACCTGTTGATGTGCATGGATCCACACCTGACTGAAGAATGAAGAAACATGGCTGCTGCCAGGAAGGAAAACAGCAAGGGTCCATTGTGATGTCATCATCCATGGATGCTGAACGGTTCCGTTGTGACACTCTCAGTGTTCCATCTATTGAAATTTTCATGGAGGCTGCCATATTGATTTTCTGGAGGCAGCCATTTTGTTTTGCAGTTAAACAGTGCTGTCATTTCAATGGATAAGAAATGCTGGGAAGGGTTAGGATTGCAGCCACAGTAGTCAGCATGGACGAATTCTAGTCTCTGAAAACAATTGCTTATAGCTACAATGAAATTCTGGGTTGGAACCTGCTTTTGGATTCCTGGAGCAGGTAGAGCAATTGCAGAGGTGCTAAGTACATTCCATAATACCACAGAACTTTGATTGGATAACAGGTGCATTCTCATTCTGCCAGCTACAAAAATCCATAAAATGTATGGTATTTCATGATAGGTGGTGAGTTGCAGACGATAAATTGATCTGCACCTACATTGCAGAGGCCAAAAAGCAAAAACCTTTAAAGGCATAGCTCCGTCGGTGGCCGCTTCTTTCCCCCAAGTTGCGACAGAGGGTATAGATCGGTACTCTTGGAGTTTATATGACCATACCATCAGGAACAGATAAGAAGGCTTTTGTGTTCTGGGCCTGCTAATAGACGCTGGACAGTATTCCATTTTGCACAAAAGCTCCATTTTTTCCTCAAACAAATCTTTCCATTAACTGACACCTTTGTTTGACACACACAAAAACGCACCCTTACCTGTTGATTGGCACCCATACCTGTTGATGTACATGGATCCACACCTGACTGAAGAATGAAGAAACATGGTTGCTGCCATTGCAGTTAAACAGAGCTTGCAGTACAATGGATAAGAAATGCTGTGAAGGGTTAGGATTGCAGCCACAGTAGTCAGCATGGACGAATTCTAGTCTCTGAAAACAATTGATTATAGCTACAATGAAATTCTGGGTTGGAACCTGCTTTTGGATTCCTGGAGCAGGTAGAGAAATTGCAGAGGTGCTAAGTACATTCCATAATAGCACAGAACTTTGATTGGATAACAGGCACATTCTCATTCTGCCAGCTACAAAAATCCATAAAAGGTATGGTATCTTATGATAGGTGGTGAGTTGCAGATGATAAACGGATCTGCACCTACATTGCAGTGGCCAAAAAGTAAAAACAAGAAAAGGCATAGCTCCGTCGGTGGCCGCTTCTTAACCCAAAGTTGCGACAGAGGGTATAGATCGGTACTCTTGGAGTTTATATGACCATACCGTCAGAAACAGATAAGAAGGCTTTTGTGTTCTGGGCCTGCTAATAGACGCTGGACAGTATTCCATTTTGCACACAAGCTCTATTTTATCCTCAAACAAATCTTTCCATTAACTGACACCTTTGTTTGACACACACAAAAACGCACCCTTACCTGCTGATTGGCACCCATACCTGTTGATGTACATGGATCCACACCTGACTGAAGAATGAAGAAACATGGCTGCTGCCGTTGCAGTTAAACAGAGCTTGCAGTACAATGGATAAGAAATGCTATGAAGGGTTAGAATTGCAGCCACAATAGTCAGCATGGACGAATTCTAGTCTCTGAAAACAATTACTTATAGCTTCAATGAAATTCTGGGTTGGTACCTGCTTTTGGATTCCTGGAGCAGGTAGAGCAATTGCAGAGGTGCTAAGTACATTCCATAATAGCACAGAACTTTGATTGGATAACAGGCACATTCTCATTCTGCCAGCTACAAAAATCCATAAAAGGTATGGTTTCTCATGATAGGTGATGAGTTGCAGATGATAATCTGATCTGCACCTACATTGCAGTGGCTAAAAAGTAAAAACAAGAAAAGGCATAGCTCCGTCGGTGGCCGCTTCTTAACGCAAAGTTGCGACAGAGGGTATAGATCGGTACTCTTGGAGTTTATATGACCATACCATTCAGAAGAAAATAAGAAGGCTTTTGTCTTCTGGGCCTGCTAATAGACGCTGGACAGTATTCCATTTTGCACACAAGCTCCATTTTTTCCTCAAACAAATCTTTCCATTAACTGACACCTTTGTTTGACACACACAAAAACGCACCCTTACCTGTTGATTGGCACCCATACCGGTTGATGTGCATGGATCCACACCTGACTGAAGAATGAAGAAAAATGGCTGCTGCCAGGAAGAAAAACAGCAAGGGTCCATTGTGATGTCATCATCCATGGATGCTGAAGGGTTCCGTTGTGACACGCTCAGTGTTTATTCTATTGAAATTTTCATGGAGGCTGCCATATTGATTTTCTGGAGGCAGCCATTTTGTTTTGCAGTTAAACAGTGCTGTCATTTCAATGGATAAGAAATGCTGGGAAGGGTTAGGATTGCAGCCACAGTAGTCAGCATGGATGTATACTAGTCTCTGAGCACTTTTGTTTAGAGCTACAATGAAATTCTGGGTGAGAACCTGCTTTTGGATTCCTGGAGCAGGTAGAGCAATTGCAGAGGTGCTAAGTACATTCCATAATAGCACAGAACTTTGATTGGATAACAGGCACATTCTCATTCTGCCAGCTACAAAAATCCATAAAAGGTATGGTATCTCATGATAGGTGGTGAGTTGCAGATGATAAACTGATCTGCACCTACATTGCAGTGGCCAAAAAGTAAAAACAAGAAAAGGCATAGCTCCGTCGGTGGCCGCTTCTGTCCCCCAAATTGCGACAGAGGGTATAGATCGGTACTCTTGGAGTTTATATGACCATACCGTCAGAAACAGATAAGAAGGCTTTTGTGTTCTGGGCCTGCTAATAGACGCTGGACAGTATTCCATTTTGCACACAAGTTCTATTTTATCTTCAAACAAATCTTTCCATTAACTGACACCTTTATTTGACACACACAAAAACGCACCCTTACCTGTTGATTGGCTCCCATACCTGTTGATGTACATGGATCCACACCTGACTGAAGAATAAGGAAACATGGCTGCTGCCGTTGCAGTTAAACAGAGCTTGCAGTACAATGGATAAGAAATGCTGTGAAGGGTTAGGATTGCAGCCACAGTAGTCAGCATGGACGAATTCTAGTCTCTGAAAACAATTGCTTATAGCTACAATGAAATTCTGGGTTGGAACCTGCTTTTGTATTCCTGGAGCAGGTAGAGCAATTTCAGAGGTGCTAAGTATATTCCATAATAGCACAGAACTTTGATTGGATACCAGGCACATTCTCATTCTGCCAGCTACAAAAATCCATAAAAGGTATGGTATCTCATGATAGGTGGTGAGTTGCAGATGATAAACTGATCTGCACCTACATTGCAGTGGCCAAAAAGTAAAAACAAGAAAAGGCATAGCTCCGTCAGTGGCCGCTTCTGTCCCCCAAATTGCGACAGAGGGTATAGAACGGTACTCTTGGAGTTTATATGACTATACCGTCAGAAACAGATAAGAAGGCTTTTGTGTTCTGGGCCTGCTAATAGACGCTGGACAGTATTCCATTTTGCACACAAGCTCTATTTTTTTCTCAAACAAATCTTTCCATTACCTGACTTCTTTGTTTGACACTCACAAAAACGCACCCTTACCTGTTGATTGGCACCCATACCTGTTGATGTGCATGGATCCACACCTGACTAAAGAATGAAGAAACATGGCTGCTGCCAGGAAGGAAAACATCAAGGGTCCATTGTGATGTCATCATCCCTGGATGCTGAAGGGTTCCGTTGTGACACGCTCAGTGTTCCATCTATTGAAATTTTCATGGAGGCAGTTATAATGATTTTCTGGAGGCAGCCATTTTGTTTTGCAGTTACAGTGCTGTCATTTCAATGGATAAGAAATGCTGGGAAGGGTTAGGATTGCAGCCACAGTAGTCAGCATGGATGTATTCTTGTCTCTGAGCACTATTGTTTAGAGCTACAATGAAATTCTGGGTGAGAACCTGCTTTTGGATTCCTGGAGCAGGTAGAGCAATTGCAGAGGTGCTGAGTACATTCCATAATAGCACAGAACTTTGATTGGATAACAGGCACATTCTCATTCTGCCAGCTACAAAAATCCATAAAAGGTATGGTATCTCATGATAGGTGGTGAGTTGCAGATGATAAACTGATCTGCATCTACATTGCAGTGGCCAAAAAGTAAAAACATGAAAAGGCATAGCTCCGTCAGTGTCCGCTTCTTAACACAAATTTGCGACAGAGGGTATAGATCGGTACTCTTGCAGTTTATATGACCATACCGTCAGAAACAGATAAGAAAGCTTTTGTATTCTGGGCCTGCTAATAGATGCTGGACAGTATTCCATTTTGCAAACAAGCTCCATTTTTTCCTCAAACAAATCTTTCCATTAACTGACACTTTTGTTTGACACACACAAAAACGCACCCTTACCTGTTGATTGGCACCCATACCTGTTGATGTGCATGGATCCACACCTGACTGAAGAATGAAGAAACATGGCTGCTGCCAGGAAGGAAAACAGCAAGGGTCCATTGTGATGTCATCATCCATGGATGTTGGAGGGTTCCGTTGTGACACGCTCAGTGTTCCATCTATTGAAATTTTCATGGAGGCTGCCATATTGATTTTCTGGAGGCAGCCATTTTTTTTTGCAGTTAAACAGTGTTGTCATTTCAATGGATAAGAAATGCTGGGAAGGGTTAGGATTGCTGCCACAGTAGTCAGCATGGATGTATTCTAGTCTCTGAGCACTATTGTTTAGAGCTACAATGAATTTCTGGATGAGAACCTGCTTTTGGATTCCTGGAGCAGGTAGAGCAATTGCAGAGGTGCTGAGTACATTCCATAATACCACAGAACTTTGATTGGATAACAGGTGCATTCTCATTCTGCCAGCTACAAAAATCAATAAAAGGTATGTTATTTCATGATAGGTGATGAGTTGCAGACGATAAATTGATCTGCACCTACATTGCAGAGGCCAAAAAGCAAAAACCTTAAAAGGCATAGCTACGTCGGTGGCCGCTTCTTTCCCCCAAGTTGCGACAGAGGGTATAGATCGGTACTTTTGGAGTTTATATGACCATACCGTCAGAAACAGATAAGAAGGCTTTTGTGTTCTGGGCCTGCTAATAGACGCTGGACAGTATTCCATTTTGCACAGAAGCTCCATTTTATCCTCAAACAAATCTTTCCATTAACTGACACCTTTGTTTGACACACACAAAAACGCACCCTTACCTGTTGATTGGCACCCATACCTGTTGATGTGCATGGATCCACACCTGACTGAAGAATGAAGAAACATGGCTGCTGCCAGGAAGTAATATAGCAAGGTCTCTTGCCCCTCAGAGAAATTGTTTGTACCGTTGAACCTACGTTTTGAATTATTAAAGGAACATCATAATACGGCACTTGCTGGGCACCCGGGTAGTAAAGCAACCTTGGAGCTATTGTCTCGTCGTTTTTGGTGGCCAAGGTTGCGTCAGAATGTATTGGATTTTGTGTCTTCTTGTTCTACCTGTGCGCGCGCAAAAGTTTCACATACACGTCCTGCAGGGTCTCTATTACCACTCTTCATTCCCAATAGACCGTGGACACATCTGTCAATGGATTTTATCACTGACTTACCTTTGTCTGCGGGTAAAACAGTGATTTTGGTAGTAGTGGACAGGTTTAGCAAAATGGTACACTTCATTGCGTTACCCGCACTACCTAATGCTAAGACTCTTGCTCAGGTATTCGGCAATGAAATCGTGAAGCTTCACGGGGTCCCCTCCGATGTTGTTTCGGATCGGGGTACCCAGTTTATTTCTAAATTTTGGAAAGCTTTTTGTTCCCGTTTGGGGGTACACTTGTCCTTTTCCTCAGCTTTCCATCCTCAGTCGAATGGACAGACTGAGTGAACCAACCAAAACCTTGAGACATATCTAAGATGTTTTGTGTCTGAAAACCAAGAGTTGTGGTCATCATATTTACCGTTAGCTGAGTTTGCCATAAATAATCGTCGTCAGGAATCCACTGGCAAGTCACCATTTCTTGGTGCATATGGTTTTCATCCCCAATTCTGTACTTTCAAAGAGGGGGGGTCTTCTGGGGTTCCCGAAGAGGAACGTTTTTCGTCATCTCTTTCATCGGTATGGCAGAAGGTGCAAGCTAACTTGAAAAATATGGGAGGTAAATACAAATGCATGGCTGATAAGAGACGGTCGCCAGGTCCGGACCTAGGAGTGAATGACTATGTGTGGTTGTCTACTAGGAATATTAAATTGAAGGTTCCCTCTTGGAAACTGGTTCCTAGGTTTATTGGCCCTTACAAAATTGTAGCCATCATCAACCCCGTGGCTTTTCGCCTGGAGTTACCTCAGACTTTTAAAATTCATAATGTCTTTCATAAGTCGTTACTCAAAAAATATGTTCCACCTCTAGAACCATCACCCGCTGCCACCCCCTCCTGTTGTCGTGGATGGTAATCTAGAATTTCAGATATCCAAAATTGTTAATTCTCGTCGGGTCCGCCGCTCTCTTCAATATCTGGTGCATTGGAGAGGTTACGGTCCCGAGGAAAGAATGTGGGTTCCTGCGTCTAAGGTAAACGCAGACAGGTTTGTTCGGGTTTTTCATGCCTCTCATCCTGAGAGACCTGGTCCTGAGTGTCCGGAGGCCCCTCGTAGAGAGGGGGGTACTGTCACGAGGGTATCGAGAACCACGCCTGACTCAGTTATACCCGGGGTCAGGAAGTCGCAGCGGTTGTCTGCACGCTCTATTTAAGATAGGGCTGTTTTCCTTATGGTAGCTTTCTGGGTTTGCTTTGCAAACCCTTTTGGCTCACTCAGGGATCTGTAGCTCCTTCTCCTCAGCTGTTCCTTGTCCAGCACTCCCAAACCTCCTTATATTCCTCTCTCACACTTCTCTGGTGGCCAGAGATAGAGCTTCCTGCCTGGACATCTATCCTGACCCACTGGAGCTGTGTTGCTGCATTCTCTGACTGTTGATTCAGAACGCTACCCTCCGGATCCCTGTTGGACCTTTGTGGACAGTTGTTGTCGTCCACCTGGGTGTTTGTGTTTGTCTGTCCTCTCCCTGGTGTTTCCCTCTTAGTGCAGTGGCGAGGACTAGCGATCCCACCGGCCTGTTCACTATCTAGGGCTCATTTCAGGGAAAGCCAGGGTTTAGGCACGTGATCGCCGCACGTGAGGAACCCGTCTAGGGACGTCAGGGCAGTCAGGTGCCAGCCGCAAGGTGAGTTAGGGGTCACCACCTTTCCCTCTCCCTTAGGCAGGGCTTTCCCTGTTTTCCTCCCTGTGCGTGACACCGGTCATTACACCCTCCCTCTATTGTATTTATATCATTGGTGGCACAGTGTGCGCCCCCCCCCCCCAGCCCCCCCCCTCCCTCTATTGTATTATCATTGGTGGCCAGTATGCGGCCCCCCCTCCCTCCCTCTATTGTATTTATATCATTGGTGGCACAGTGTGCGCCCCCCCGGCCCCCCTCCCTCCCTCTATTGTATTATCATTGGTGGCCAGTGTGCGGCCCCCCCTCCCTCCCTCCCTCTATTGTATTTATATCATTGGTGGCACAGTGTGCGCCCCCCCCCGGCCCCCCTCCCTCCATTGTATTTATATCATTGGTGGCACAGTGTGCGGCCTCCCCTCCCCCCCCCCCATCATTGGTGGCAACGGAGAGTTCCGATCGGAGTCCCAGTTTAACCGCTGGGGCTCCGATCGGTAACCATGGCAACCAGGACGCTACTGCAGTCCTGGTTGCCATGGTTACTTAGCAATATTAGAAGCATCATACTTACCTGCTGGCTGCTGCGCTGTCTGTGACCGGTCGGGAGCTCCTCCTACTGGTAAGTGACAGGTCTGTGCGGCGCATTGCTTAATGATCTGTCACTTACCAGTAGGAGCTCCCGGCCGGTCACAGACAGCGCAGCAGCCAGCAGGTAAGTATGATGCTTCTCATATTGCTAAGTAACCATGGCAACCAGGACTGCAGTAGCGTCCTGGTTGCCATGGTTACCGATCGGAGCCCCAGCGAATAAACTGGGACTCCGATCGGAACTCTCCGCTGCTACCAATGATGGTGGGGGGAGAGGGGAGACTGCACACTGTGCCACCAATGATATAAATACAATAGGGAGAGGGAGGGGGGGCCGGGGGGCGGCCACACACTGTGCCACCAATGATATTAATACAATAGAGGGAGGGAGGGGGGGCCGCACACTGTGCCACCAATGAAATTAAAACTGGAGAGGGAGGGGGGCCTGCTGCCTGGCAGCCCCGGATCTCTTACAGGGGGGTATGATACGCACAGTTAACCCCTTCAGGTGCGGCACATGAGGGTTAATTGTTCGGATCACAGCCCCTGTAAGAGATCGGGTGCTGCCAGGCAGCAGGGGGCAGTCATGTACACAGTTCATAGTATATTCTAACTAGAAGCGTCCCCATCACTATGGGAACGACTCTGTGTTAGAATATACTGTCGGATCTGAGTTTTCACAAAGTGAAAACTCAGCTCTGAAAAAGCTTTTATGCAGACGGATCTTCGGATCCGTCTGTATGAAAGTAACCTACGGCCACGGATCACGGACACGGATGCCAATCTTGTGTGCATCCGTGTTTTTTCACGGACCCATTGACTTGAATGGGTCCGTGAACCGTTGTCCGTCAAAAAAATAGGACAGGTCATATTTTTTGGACGGACAGGATACACGGATCACGGAGGCGGATGACAAACGGTGCATTTTCCGAGTTTTCAACGGACCCATTGAAAGTCAAGGATCCGCAGAAAATCACGGAAAACGGAACAACGGCCACGGGTGCACACAACGGTCGTGTGCATGAGGCCTAATAAGGTTAAAAACTATGAACGGATTCTTTATAGGCAGAGAGATGTATTTGAGAAATGGATTAAGATTTGGGATGGTTGGAAGATCTGATCTGATTGTATTTGGAATTTTAAAAAAAAAAAAAATCTTTTTTTTTCTTTTCTCTTCTCCTTCTCCTTATCTCCTTCTGAGGGATGTTGGTGGGGTGGGGGTGGGAGTAAGGGGTGGACATATCGTGGGGTTGGTGTGGGGGGAGGGGTCAAATGGTACTAATTATATTGAGTTGTACTCTAATGTTTTTTGTATATCTGTTTTATATACCAATAAAGATGTTAAATAAAAAAATTTTTAAAAAGCGCTAAGTGACTGGTGCACAATATACCCAAAGAGCCAGAAGCCGCTAAAGGTTCTGTGTGATATGCATACTGATGGGGGCGGCTGGATTGTAAGTATATTTCATAATTAAAGGGGATGTCCAAGATTAGAAAAGCATGGCTGCTTTATTCCAAAAACAGCACAACCTCTGTTGTCTGGTAGTCCACCTCAGCTCCTTTCAAGCGAATGGGGCTGAGCTGCAATACCACACACAACCTGTGCACCGGTGTTGTGCTGTTTTTGGAAAGAAGTAACCATGCTCTTCTAATCCTGGACATCCCCTTTAAAGAGTTAGTATGCTTTCTGTACAGTTATTATATTTCATTTACTAGAGAATGGTGAAACTAGAAAATTTCTAAATAATTTAATTTAAAAAATATACCTGCACCCACTGAAAAAAAGCTGTAATGTCATGACCACTAGGGGTCTCACTTCCACCTAATTTGCAGTCCAGTGCCTGTTGTCAGGCAAGATCTGTCCCTGGTAACAGAGACTCAGAGGATGCTGAGCTGCTGAGCCTGATAGAAGCACTGTCTCTACACAGCTTTTATAGGAGCCTCCTGTGTGTCTATAATGTGATTTCCTCCTTCTTATCTGTGAGCTCCAGAGCATAGTAGGAAGTAAGAGAAAGGATGTCACAGCAGTACAGTGCTGACAGACCTCACAGAAGGGAAATGCCCCCTGCTTCTGAGTGAAATGCATGTAGCTGTGCAGCTGAAGAGGGGAATAATATGGCTGAAAAAGACTTTAGGGGAGCTAAAAAAAAAAATACCTGTTCCTTCACAGTTATAACTCTACAATGATGCACAGCCATTATGGCAATTTCTTTATTTTATTTTTTTTATCTCAGGCACGCCCTCTCTGTGGTGTTCAGGTTTTCTAGAGGCGCTAGGATGGCTCTGTTGACTTTTTCCGGGACTGGAACTCATACAAGAATGGATTTGGCAGTCGTCTGAATGAGTTTTGGCTTGGAAATTACAACCTTTATATGCTGACATCGTCAGGTAATAACAGATAGTTATCTCAGGCTACCATTAGTTTTACAAAATTAAAGGGGTTCTCTTGCTTGTTTTATTTTTTTTTTTAAATCCCCAAATCTCCAATCTTGTGGACAAAAGATATTTTTTTCAGTACAAAAGTCTGGAGATCCCCTTTAGAGGAGTTATCAGGGACCCCCTTTCATATGGCCAGGCAGGGTGCAGGGGTAAAAAAAAAAAAAAAAGACATACAGGTCCTTCTAAAAAAAATTAGCATATTGTGATAGTTTATTACTTTCTGTAATGTGCTGATAAACATTAGACTTTCATTATTTTAGATTCATTACACACAACTGAAGTAGTTCAAGCCTTTTATTGTTTTAATATTGATGATTTTGGCATACATCTCATGAAAACCCGAATTTCTGTCATGGAACCATGAACCAGACGTACAACAAGAGATAAGTGGAAATAAGAAGGCTTTATTGAAAAACAAGCTGTAAGGCAAAAGTCCAAACGGATGGCTAAACCGAAGCAGGGTCTTGCGAAGCCAGAGGTCAGGAACCAGAAGGGTAGTCAGACGAAGCCTGGATCAGGAACCAGCAGGGTAGTCAGACGAAGCCAGGATCAGGAACCAGCAGGGTAGTCAGACGAAGCCAGGATCAGGAACCAGCAGGGTAGTCAGACGAAGCCAGGATCAGGAACCAGAAGCAGCAGCAGTCTTAGAAGCATGTGAACACAGGAGGACCAAGCAAGGAACTGAAGCCACAGACCTCCTATATACAGGTCCTTCTAAAAAATTAGCATATTGTGATAAAGTTCATTATTTTCTGTAATGTACTGATAAACATTAGACTTTCATATATTTTAGATTCATTACACACCAACTGAAGTAGTTCAAGCCTTTTATTGTTTTAATA
Organism: Bufo gargarizans; assembly: GCF_014858855.1. Taxonomy (NCBI): domain Eukaryota; kingdom Metazoa; phylum Chordata; class Amphibia; order Anura; family Bufonidae; genus Bufo; species Bufo gargarizans. The sequence continues at coordinate 245,891,832 of NC_058085.1, forward strand.
TTGATGATTTTGGCATACAGCTCATGAAAACCCCAAATTCCTATCTAAAAAAATTAGCATATCATGAAAAGGTTCTCTAAACGAGCTATTAACCTAATCATCTGAATCAACTAATTAACTCTAAACACCTGCAAAAGATTCCTGAGGCTTTTAAAAACTCCCAGCCTTGTTCATTACTCAAACCGCAATCATGGGTAAGACTGCCGACCTGACTGCTGTCCAGAAGGCCATCATTGACACCCTCAAGCAAGGGGGTAAGACACAAAGAAATTTCTGAACGAATAGGCTGTTCCCAGAGTGCTGTATCAAGGCACCTCAGTGGGAAGTCTGTGGGAAGGAAAAAGTGTGGCAGAAAACGCTGCACAACGAGAAGAGGTGACCGGACCCTGAGGAAGATTGTGGAGAAGGACCGATTCCAGACCTTGGGGGACCTGCGGAAGCAGTGGACTGAGTCTGGAGTAGAAACATCCAGAGCCACCGTGTACAGGCGTGTGCAGGAAATGGGCTACAGGTGCCGCATTCCCCAGGTCAAGCCACTTTTGAACCAGAAACAGCGGCAGAAGCGCCTGACCTGGGCTACAGAGAAGCAGCACTGGACTGTTGCATGTCATTCGGAAATCAAGGTGCCAGAATCTGGAGGAAGACTGGGGAGAGGGAAATGCCAAAATGCCTGAAGTCCAGTGTCAAGTACCCACAGTCAGTGATGGTCTGGGGTGCCATGTCAGCTGCTGGTGTTGGTCCACTGTGTTTTATCAAGGGCAGGGTCAATGCAGCTAGCTATCAGGAGATTTTGGAGCACTTCATGCTTCCATCTGCTGAAAAGCTTTATGGAGATGAAGATTTCATTTTTCAGCACGACCTGGCACCTGCTCACAGTGCCAAAACCACTGGTAAATGGTTTACTGACCATGGTATTACTGTGCTCAATTGGCCTGCCAACTCTCCTGACCTGAACCCCATAGAGAATCTGTGGGATATTGGGAAGAGAAAGTTGAGAGACGCAAGACCCAACACTCTGGATGAGCTTAAGGCCGCTATCGAAGTATCCTGGGCCTCCATAACACCTCAGCAGTGCCACAGGCTGATTGCCTCCATGCCACGCCGCATTGAAGCAGTGATTTCTGCAAAAGGATTCCCGACCAAGTATTGAGTGCATAACTGAACATAATTATTTGAAGGTTGACTTTTTTTGTATTAAAAACACTTTTCTTTTATTGGTCGGATGAAATATGCTAATTTTTTGAAATAGGAAATTTGGGTTTTCATGAGCTGTATGCCAAAATCATCAATATTAAAACAATAAAAGGCTTGAACTACTTCAGTTGTGTGTAATGAATCTAAAATATATGAAAGTCTAATGTTTATCAGTACATTACAGAAAATAATGAACTTTATCACAATATGCTAATTTTTTGAGAAGGACCTGTATATGAGCTAGGCATCCAGCTCCTCCCAGTGGGAAGGAGAAGCCGCAGGGTGGGAGGCTACAAGAAACCCAGAAACCAAGATGGCCGCCAGCACATGTCAAACGAAGGAGAACAGCAAGAAGGTAAGACCATGACAGTACCTCCCCCTCAAGGGCCCCTCCTCCGCGGAGTAAAGAACGGTTTCTGAGGGAAGCGTGCGTGGAAGGCTTGGAGCAAGGCAGGAGCATGGACATCTGCGGAGGGAACCCAGGAACGCTCCTCTGGACCATAACCACGCCAATGGACCAAAAACTGCACCCGACCGCGGACCAGGCGTGAGTCCAGGATATTGCTCACCTCATACTCCTCACGATTGCCCACTTGGACCGGACGAGGCCGAGGAACCGAGGAAGTGAAACGATTACACACCAGTGGCTTCAACAGGGAGACATGAAACACGTTGGAGATCCGCATGCCAGGAGGAAGCGCAAGGGCATAGGCTACCGGGTTTACCCTGCGAAGCACTCGGAAGGGACCAACAAAGCGAGGCGCCAGCTTGGGAGTGGGCACTCGAAGGTTGAGGTTGCGGGTGGACAACCATACGCGGTCTCCGACCTGGTAGGAAGGAGCGGGCGCTCGTCTGCGATCAGCCTGGAGTCTCTGGCGCTGCGCAGAGACCTCAAGGGACCTCTGGATCTGTACCCAAGAAGCACGTAGGACGGAAAGGTGATCCTCCACAGCCGGAATATCCTGGGGAGAGAATACCTCCGGTAACACGGCAGGTTGGAACCCATAATTGGCCATGAAGGGAGACGTCCCAGAGGAAGAGTTCACCGCCGTGTTCCTGGCAAACTCAGCCCAAGGCAGGAGGTCAACCCAATTGTCTTGGTGATCGGAGACATAGCAACGAAGGAATTGCTCCAAGGCCTGATTGGATCGTTCTGCGGCCCCATTGGACTGAGGGTGGTAGGCCGAGGAGAAAGAGAGATGAATCCCCAACTGGGAGCAAAAGGAGCGCCAGAACCTGGACACAAACTGACTCCCCCGATCCGACACAATCTCCTTGGGCAAACCGTGCAACCGGAAGACCTCCCTGGCAAAAATCGTGGCCAACTCTTGTGCAGAGGGTAACTTCTTGAGAGGAACACAGTGGCACATTTTGGAAAACCGATCCACAATCATGAGAATGACCGTATGGCCTCGGGATGCAGGGAGGTCCACAATGAAATCCATCCCCAGGTGTGACCATGGACGCTCCCCGGTGGCTATGGGTTGCAAAAGGCCCAACGGACGGTGCCGAGGGGACTTACTCTGGGCACAAACGGAGCATGCCGCTACATATGCGGCGATGTCGGAACGTAGAGAAGGCCACCAGAACAGACGTGAAACAGCCCAGGACAGCTGATTCTTTCCAGGATGCCCCGCGGCCTTGGAGTTATGGTAGGTTCGCAACAACCGAGTGCGCAACTCCTCAGGCACAAAACATCTGCCGTTGGGTCTCCCAGAGGGAGCACCAGATTGAGCCGCCAAAATCTGCTCACCCAGGGGAGAGGTCAGGCTGGTGCGAATGGCGGCCAGGATCTGATTCGGAGGTATGACCGAAGTCGGAATCGACTCCTCCCCGGACAGCTCGGAGTACTGCCGTGATAAGGCATCCGCTCTGATGTTCTTGGAACCGGGTAGGTAGGAGACCACGTAATTAAAACGTGACAAGAACAGAGCCCATCTGGCCTGACGTGGTGTCAATCTCTTGGCCTCAGAGAGGTAGGTCAGATTCTTGTGGTCCGTCAGGATGAGAACCGGAACCACGAGCCCTCGAGCAAGTGCCTCCATTCTTTAAGGGCCTGCACGATGGCCAATAACTCCCTGTCACCAATCTGATAGTTGCACTCCGCGGAAGACAGTTTCCAGGAGTAAAACCCACAAGGCAGCAGAGGGCCCTCTGGTGTTCTACGCTGAGACAGAAGGGCGCCTACTCCCGTCTCAGACGCGTCCACCTCGAGGACAAAAGGCAACCCAGGGTTGGGATGCGACAGAATCGGAGCCGACACAAAGGCGGACTTTAGAGCCTCAAAAGCTCGGATGGCCTCGAGCGGCCAGACCTGGGGATTACTGCCCTTCCTGGTCAGATCCGTGAGAGGCTTGGCTAGCATGGAAAAGTCCCTGATGAACTTCCGATAATAATTGGCGAAGCCCAAAAAGCGCTGCAGGGCACGAAGACCACTGGGCTGGGGCCACTGTAAGACAGCCGAAACCTTCTCAGGATCCATGGAGAACCCCTCAGCGGAAATGATGTAACCTAAGAAGGTTACCTGGGATCGGTGAAATTCGCATTTCTCAAGCTTACCGAACAGCTTGTTCTCTCGTAACCGTTGCAACACTCGTCTGACATCCAGAATGTGGGCCTCCATGGATTCAGAATATACCAAGATGTCATCCAAATAGACCACCACACACTGCTGCAACAGGTCACGGAAAACATAGTTGATGAATTCCTGGAAGACTGCGGGCGCATTGCACAACCCAAAGGGCATAACCAAGGATTCATAATGACCGGTCCTGGTGTTAAACGCGGTCTTCCACTCATCGCCCGCCTTGATCCTTACCAGGTTATATGCCGCCCTCAGGTCGAGTTTGGTAAAGACCGTGGCCCCTTTGAGGCGATCGAACAGCTAGGAAATCAAGGGTATCGGGTAAGCGTTCTTGATCGTGATGCGATTGAGACCCCTGTAATCGATGCAAGGCCTCAACTCACCGCCCTTCTTTTTCACAAAGAAAAATCCAGCCCCTGCCGGGGACGAGGATTTGCGAATGTGTCCGCGTGAAAGCGCCTCCCTCACGTACTCCTCCATGGCCTCATTCTCCGCTACCGACAGTGGATAGACTTTGCCACGAGGAGGAACGGCACCAGATTGTAACTCTATGGCACAATCGTATGGGCGGTGCGGAGGTAGGGCAACCGCACGCACCTTATCGAATACATCCCGGTACTCCTCGTATTCAGGAGGCAACAGAGAGTCCGAGGAAGTACACAGCAACTTGACAGGCCCATGGATGCAACTAGCCCCACACTGCGGTGACCACGAGAGGATCTCGGCCGATCTCCAATCGAAAGTCGGATTATGCTTCTGGAGCCAGGGGTACCCCAAGACCACCGAGTAGTGTGGAGACTAAATAACCTGGAGACAGACCGACTCTCTGTGAACGGCACCAATGGCCATCCCCACTGGAAGGGTCTCATGAGTCACGTGTGGCGGCAGAAGGGGTCTGCCGTCTATCGCCTCAAGAGCCAGTGGGGAACCTCGAGGCTGCAGAGGAATGGAATTGGCGGCAGCGAACACACTATCAATGAACAAACCACCAGCACCAGAGTCCACCAACGCCTGGGTCGTCACCGAGCCCCCGACCCAGGAGAGGACAACAGTAATCAGTGGTTTGTCAACACGGGAAACCGGGGACGAGGAGACTCCACCCAAGATCTGCCCCCGACAGGATCACAGGTGCGAGCGTTTCCCGGACGGTTCGGGCATGCCAACCGAAAATGCCCACCAAGACCACAGTACATGCATCGGCCCTCGCGTCTCCGGAGTGCCCTCTCCCCCTCGGACAGGCGAGCAAACCCCAGCTGCATGGGTTCACCCCCAGACAAGTCATCCCCAGGAGGCGTGGGAGGAGAGGGAGGCACGGGTGGGACAGCAAACGTAGGCGCCAATCTGTTAGAAGGCCTCCGCAGGCTTTCCTTAAAGGAAGGTCTCTCCCTGAGTCTGGTGTCAATCAAAATCAGGAAAGAAATAAGAGACTCGAGCTCCACTGGTAGGTCCTTAGCTGCAACCTCATCCTTCAAGGCATCCGAGAGACCATGAGAGAAAGCAGCGACCAGAGCCTCATTATTCCAGCCCACCTCTGCTGCCAGGGTACGAAACTCAATGGTGTATTCAGCTACGGATCGTGAACCCTGTCTGATGGACATAAGGAGCTTCGCAGCAGAGGCAGCACGAGCCGGCACATCGAATACCTTCCGAAGAGAAGCAAAACCAGAAAACTCGGCAACCACCGGATTGTTGTTCTCCCATAAAGGGCTGGCCCAGGCCAAGGCCTTGTCCGAGAGCAGCGAGATCAAGAAGCCCACCTTTGATCTCTCAGTAGGAAAGGCATGTGGCAGCAACTCGAAATAAATGCCCACCTGGTTAAGGAAACCTCGGCACTGAGTTGGCTCTCCCCCAAAGCGCTGTGGAAGGGGGGCAGAACCGGTCATACCCCGAAACACCGCAGGCGCAGCAACAGGTGTCGGGGTAGACTCTGGCGCAACAACCGGAGCGGCAGTAGGAGCGGGCCCAGGAGCGACAACCGACCCATCGGCAACGGAAGCTAAATGAGCCATGCGTTCAAGCAGGGTTTGCAACGCCACAGCGAACCGACCCAACAGGTGATCCTGCTGATCAAGTCTGGCAACCAGCGTAGGTAGCGAGGATGGCCCTGTACCGTCAGAATTCATGGCTTGGTCCTAATGTCATGGAACCATGAACCAGACGTACAACAAGAGATAAGTGGAAATAAGAAGGCTTTATTGAAAAACAAGCTGTAAGGCAAAAGTCCAAACGGATGGCTAAACCGAAGCAGGGTCTTGCGAAGCCAGAGGTCAGGAACCAGAAGGGTAGTCAGACGAAGCCTGGATCAGGAACCAGCAGGGTAGTCAGACGAAGCCAGGATCAGGAACCAGCAGGGTAGTCAGACGAAGCCAGGATCAGGAACCAGAAGCAGCAGTAGTCTTAGAAGCATGTGAACACAGGAGGACCAAGCAAGGAACTGAAGCCACAGACCTCCTATATATATATGAGCTAGGCATCCAGCTCCTCCCAGTGGGAAGGAGAAGCCGCAGGGTGGGAGGCTACAAGAAACCCAGAAACCAAGATGGCCGCCAGCACATGTCAAACGAAGGAGAACAGCAAGAAGGTAAGACCATGACAATTTCCTATCTCAAAAAATTAGCATATTTCATCCGACCAATAAAAGAAAAGTGTTTTTAATACAAAAAAAAGTCAACCTTAAAATAATTATGTTCAGTTATGCACTCAATACTTGGTCGGGAATCCTTTTGCAGAAATGACTGCTTCAAAGCGGCGTGGCATGGAGGCAATCAGCCTGTGGCACTGCTGAGGTGTTATGGAGGCCCAGGATGCTTCGATAGCGGCCTTAAGCTCATCCAGAGTGTTGGGTCTTGCGTCTCTCAACTTTCTCTTCCCAATATCCCACAGATTCTCTATGGGGTTCAGGTTAGGAGAGTTGGCAGGCCAATTGAGCACAGTAATACCATGGTCAGTAAACCATTTACCTGTGGTTTTGGCACTGTGAGCAGGTGCCAGGTCGTGCTGAAAAATGAAATCTTCATCTCCATAAAGCTTTTCAGCAGATGGAAGCATAACCCTGCCCTTGATAAAACACAGTGGACCAACACCAGCAGCTGACATGGCACCCCAGACCATCACTGACTGTGGGTACTTGACACTGGACTTCAGGCATTTTGGCATTTCCCTCTCCCCAGTCTTCCTCCAGACTCTGGCACCTTGATTTCCGAATGACATGCAAAATTTGCTTTCATCCGAAAAAAGTACTTTGGACCACTGAGCAACAGTCCAGTGCTACTTCTCTGTAGCCCAGGTCAGGCGCTTCTGCCGCTGTTTCTGGTTCAAAAGTGGCTTGACCTGGGGAATGCGGCACCTGTAGCCCATTTCCTGCACACGCCTGTACACGGTGGCTCTGGATGTTTCTACTCCAGACTCAGTCCACTGCTTCTGCAGGTCCCCCAAGTTCTGGAATCGGTCCTTCTCCACAATCTTCCTCAGGGTCCGGTCACCTCTTCTCGTTCTCGTGCAGCGTTTTCTGCCACACTTTTTCCTTCCCACAGACTTCCCACTGAGGTGCCTTGACACAGCACTCTGGGAACAGCCTATTCGGTCAGAAATTTCTTTCTGTGTCTTACCCTCTTGCTTGAGGGTGTCAATGATGGCCTTCTGGACAGCAGTCAGGTCGGCAGTCTTACCCATGATTGCGGTTTTGAGTAATGAACCAGGCTGGGAGTTTTTAAAAGCCTCAGGAATCTTTTGCAGGTGTTTAGAGTTAATTAGTTGATTCAGATGATTAGGTTAATAGCTCGTTTAGAGAACCTTTTCATGATATGCTAATTTTTGTAGATAGGAATTTTGGGTTTTCATGAGCTGTATGCCAAAATCATCAATATTAAAACAATAAAAGGCTTGAACTACTTCAGTTGGTGTGTAATGAATCTAAAATATATGAAAGTCTAATGTTTATCAGTACATTACAGAAAATAATGAACTTTATCACAATATGCAAATTTTTTTTTAGAAGGACCTGTATTTCACCAGTGCTCTGGTTCCAACTGAGCTCCTTTCTCCTACGCTTTGAGTGTCAACCCCCCCCCCCCCCCCCCCGTCAAAACTGCTTGATGAAATCATATTAAAAGAGTACTTGCAACCGTCTCACCATATATATACAGTATCTATTTTAATTTTTTTATGCTTAACACAAGATTTATTGAGAGCAAAAGAAAATCATAAATTACTGCTTAAACTGCTAAATGCAGGCAGAGTGGTAGAGGAGAACTGCAGTATAAAGGAAGGCAATACCCTTAGAAGAGTAGTCATTTAATACAATCATCAATAATGTGCAAAACCAAAAAACTGTCATGTTAGCATTTAATAGCTAACTAAAACCCAATCACAGCAGGTCTCAACTAGCACACACAAGTAAATGTACAAAAATCAAGTAACATAAAACCTGATTCAAAGCATAGATGACAAGGCGGATTACTGTATACTGTACATAAAATGTATGGAGGTTGCACCATGCCCGACAATATAACCTCTGTGCCATGCTGTACAATAAACAGTATAACCCCTACACAATGTAGAGGTATACTGTATATCAAGCATGTCAAACTCAAAGGCTAACATGGGCCAAAAAAAACAAAATTTAAGTTTATGTGGGCCGCATAAAAATAAATAAATTTTTACAATATAATGCAGACGGATCCGTTCTGAACGCAAGTGTGAAAGTAGCCTTAGGGGCGAGAACCTGGGATCTTTCATCCCTTGTCCTATTCAGCTCTATCAGGGTGAATAGGACTTCACACTGTCCCTGCTGCCCTGTGCCTTGTGCACACAGCATCAGGGATGTTACCAGGGCTTCTGTAGCGTCCTGGCTGCCATGGTAACTGATCGGAGCCCCAGGCTTACACAGCTGGGGCTCCAATCAGAAGCTGCCTCTGCACCACCAATGAGGGGGAGGGGAGAGGTCCCTGTGGCCACTGCCACCAATGATTTTAATACTGGGGGGGTTGAGAGGGGCTGGCGCACTGTGCCACCAATGATTTTAATGGGATGGGGGGTTGAGGGGGGGGGGCACACTGCACCACCAATGATAAATTACCCCTTTATACAGGAGGCTGGTACTGGCAGATCAGCAGTTAACCCCTCAGGTGCGGCACCTAAGGGGTTAACTGCCTCTGATCGCAGCTCCCTGTCAGCGGCAGGGTGCCGGCAATGCGATTCTGCTGACGGCACCTGCCTCCTGTATTGTGTTAAAGACTGACTTTCACTATCAGGCCACACAGAGTGGCGCCCAGCGATGTCTCAGCACTCACCATTAGTCCTGGGCGCCGCTCCGTTCGCCCGCAGTGCTCCATTACTGTCTCCTCTCCTGCTCCACATGCTGCTGATTACTATCGGAGCGATGGGAGGAGACATCAGCTTCACTAGTGGGCGTTCCTTCTTCCTGGCTGTAGCGCTGTCCAATCGCAGCGCAGGGAGAAGGAACGCCCACTAGTGAAGCTGATGTCTCCTCCCATCGCTCCGATAGTAATCAGCAGCATGTGGAGCAGGAGAGGAGACAGTAATGTGGCACTGCGGGCGAATGGAGCGGCGCCCAGGACTAATGGTGAGTGCTGAGACATCGCTGGGCGCCGCTCTGTGTGGGAAATGGGAATAGTCCTATCATTGGTCGCTCAGTGCGCCCGCCCCTCCTCCCCCCCCCCCTCTCTTCTCATTGGTGGCAGCGGCAGCAGCACAGGGGGAGGGAGGACAGCTTCCTTCTCCCTGTGCTGCTGAGAGAACATGAGCGCGCCGATAGCAGAGCGCTCATGTTCAGAGATACTAGACTGCCGGGCCGCAAAGATATTCATGTTTGACACCCATGCTGTATATTGTGTGGCTCAGTGTAGGCTATATGTGTATAACATAAACATACTCCACATGAAAACTTAAAAAAAAAATTGGCTTGGCCCTTGGGGATCTCGGACGCCACTTCAACACTGGCTGGGGGGCTCGGCGGAGCTGATGTTGTGCTTTATCCTAATGAGAAAGATTTCATAATAAGGATTTGGAGAAGGGGCAAAGGGATAGCAGAGCAGGGAGAGGCTGGTGCTGCTACTAGGGGGTAATACCATGGGGAAGTAATAATGCCCCCCCAGTAGAAATAATTCTCCTTATAATGTGCAAAACATACCCCCTTGTAATGCCCCCAGTTGAGCTAATGTTCCCATAATGTGCCAATATAAAATACCCCTTCTCAGTGCCCCCATAGATGACCCCATAGTACTCCTCTCCCCCCTTCCCCATAGTACCCACCATAATGTGTTCCAGTATAAAATGCCCCTATACAGAGCCCCCCATAAAAATATCCCTTTTTTGGCCTCAGTAGATGCCCCTATAGTGCCACTCAATAATGTGCCAGTAATAAGTGCTTCAATAGATGCCCCCCAATCATGTGCCAGTAAGATGTGCCCCCTGTAAGAAGGAACAAGGAGCAGTCTTTGACGGAAGATACGTGTCACCGAGGTTCCTGGCCTCGGTGAGGTAAGAACCGGGTTTTTTCCTGAAGTGTCAGGTCTGTAGTGCAATCTGACACTTCAACTGTTAGAATGGCTGTAAAGCCAATCCGGGCCGGTTCTTATTGGGAGCAGCCAAAGAGCAGGGTGGGTGGCTGTTCCCCACGGTTCCAGGCCGGGTTTTGGCTGGAATATAAAAAACCCAGCCAGCATGTTCAGGTGGTGGATTATCCTCCATGACAGAGGAGCTGAGGAGTCTGTGGTTTGGAGACACTGAGTCATCTGTTTGTGTGAGCCATAGGCTGGAGAAACAGGCCACTAAAGACTGCTGCGGACTCTGGGTGAAAATCATCTGCTGACCAGGTGACGTCTTTTTTGCACTGTGAACTTTGTGTGGTGTGAACAGGCACCAAAACTGAACACTTTCTTTTGGCTTGTTTTCTTGCTATGTGTGAATAAACACTGAACTTTGATTTAAACCTTGTTTTTGCCTCTGTACTGCGTCCGCTTACCCTGCCTACCAAAGCGAATCCCCACACCCCATAGATGACCCCTAATCATGTGCCGCCATAGATGCCCCTAATCATGTTCCCCCATAGATGCCCCCTAATCATGTGCCAGTAGCCAGAGTGCCCCCCTATCATGTGCCAGTAGCCTCCTATCATGTGCCAGTAGCCTCCTATCATGTGCCAGTAGTCCCCCCTTATGTGCCAGTAGTCCCCCCTTATGTGCCAGTAGTCCCCCCTTATGTGCCAGTAGTCCCCCCTTATGTGCCAGTAGTCCCCCCTTATGTGCCAGTAGTCCCCCCTTATGTGCCAGTAGTCCCCCCTTATGTGCCAGTAGTCCCCCCCTTATGTGCCAGTAACCCCCCTTATGTCTCCACCGATGCGATGCAGGCCTCTTCCAGCCTGTGTCCCTCGCTGGCCCAGGCGGCGCAATGACGTCTGCACCAGCCTCTGATAGGCTGCCAGCACTAGGCCGGCAGCCTATCAGATGAACAGGGAGGGGACACACCTCTCCCTCCCCAGCTGAAGCACAGACATTTGTATACAGATGACTATGGAGATGAGTGAGCGCTTCCACAATGGAAGTGCAGCGTTCATCTCCTGCTGTGCCCTGCCAGCGCCCCCCTTCTGACAGCGCCCCGGGCGGCCAACTGGCCCACCCGGTCCAAGAAACGGCCCTGGCTTTGACCACAGCTGAACTGGAAGTGTGACGTTCCAATCAGTGGCCTCAGCAGTCATGTGCCAGGCCTACACGTCTCTGACGGGCAGTGGTGACGTGTGTGTCAATAGCTTGTCACACTTCTAGTCCAGCGGGGACCAGAAGAGGAGGAGAATGGAGCTCAGTGCTGGAACCGGAGCACCAGTGACAGGTGAGTCTATTTTTGCATCCTGCTTAGCCATATGAAAGGGGATTCCCAGTCTCGGAGAATCCCTTTAATGTCATAATGTATCTTGAGAAGGGTCAGAGATTGTTTCCTGTGTTGAGAGAGACCAGGGTCTCATCTTCTTTCATTATTTTAAAAGAAATCTGTGACCTTGATGGCTTGAAGTTGGCTTGCGGTAATGGTCAGAATGCCCCATGCAAAGCATGGCGCCGGTACTTTATTCTGGGCATGGACAGTTTTTCCAGAACTCTACCCGCTTTTCCTGTGTAGGGCTACCTCTTTAGTCACACCCATTTTTGTGACTCTGCACGCCCCATCACAGCATGTATGGGCACTAGGAAAGTGTACAGTTGAAACTAATGGAGGGCAGTCCTCCATTCGCTGCATGAGAAATTTGCCAACTCTTTCGAGGGTCTTTTTTTTTCTGGGAGCTAACCAGAAATTGTGATTAAAGGGCATCTGACAGCAGTTTTGTGCCTTTTGAAACTGACTGACCTGTTACATGTGCGCTTGGCAGCTGAAGGCATCTGTTTTGGTCCCATGTCCATATGTGCCCGCATTGCTGAGAAAAGAGCCTCTAGGAGCAACGAGGGCATTGCCGTTACACCTAGAGGTTTTGCTCTCTCTGCAACTGCTGTTCCCTCTCCATTTTGATTGACAGGACCAGATAGTGTAAATGTCATCAAAACTGGCCCTGGGTTATCCTAAAGTCAAAGTGGAGAGGGCGCGACAGTTGCAGAGAGAGCAGGGCCTCTAGGTGTAATGGCAACGCCCCCGTTGCTCTTAGAGGCTCATTTGCATATATTACCACTTCATTTTTCTCAGCAATGCGGGCACATAGGAACATGGGACCAACACAGATGCCTTCAGCTGCCAAGAGAACATGTAACAGGTCAGCCAGTTTCATAGGAACAAAACTGCTGACAGATGCCATTTAAGCACTATTAGTTGCAGTACTACATGAGTATTACTGCTGACATGGAGTCTGAATTGCTACTTTATGTATCTATACTCCTACACCCCGTTCCACTGCAAAATCCGCTGCACGCACATACATAATAGAGAGAACCTCCTAAGTGGAAGCTCATGGGTCCTCTCAATGTATTATACAACAAAGGTTTGCGGCGGCACAACAGAGGAACAGGGGGAAGGGAGTATTGCTGCCATCAGTGATACTCACGTAAGGGTCCATTCACACATCCGTGCACCTGCAATGTGCGATCAGCAATTTGCGGACCGCACATCACAGACACTATAATAGAAAATGCCTTTTCTGGTCCGCAATTGCGGACAACAATAGGACATGTTCTATTTTTTTCAGGAACGGAATTGCGGATCCCGAAAAAAACTGATCCCGAAAAAACGGATGTGGATCCCAAAAATGCAGATGCGGATTCCGTTCCGTAATAGGGACAAAGCAGTAGCAGAAGGGACACTCTCCCTGAGCTGTGATAGGGAGAGAGCTGCAGCAGATCCTGAGCTGTGATAGGGAGAGAGCTGCAGCAGAAAGGGCACAACCCCCTGAGCTGTGATAGGGATAGAGCTGCAGTAGAAAGGACACATCCCCTGAGCTATGATAGGGACAAAGCAGCAGCAGAAAGGACACACCCCCTGAGGTGTGATAGGGACAAAGCAGCAGCAGAAAGGACACACCCCCTGAGGTGTGATAGGGACAAAGCAGCAGCAGAAAGGACACACCCCCTGAGGTGTGATAGGAAGAGAGTTGGAGCCTAAAGAACATATTCCTTGAGCTATAATAGGGAGTGACCTGCAGCAGAAAAGACACCCACCCTTAGAAAGGACATGCCCCTGCCAGTCTGAAGAGAATCTAGCAGAGCAATTGGAGCAAAAGGATCTCTGGATCTATATGAGGTACAGGGCTGGTTCTAGCTTTGTTAGAAAAAGATTATCATGTACTAGATGATGCTTTATCAATCATGGCAAAACCCTTTTTAAGCCATTTGCCTGCCAGACAACCCCTTTAAAGGGGTGTTCCCATTTCAGGCAATGGGGGCATATCGCTAGGATATGCCCCATTGTCTGATAGATGCGGGTCCCACTTAAAAGAAAGCCAAACACAAGGCCGGCAAAGTGGTGACTGGCAGTGCTGTGTCCGGCCACCACCAAGCCTTCCGATTGGTCCGCCGTAAATAGCAATAGCAAAGATGACGCAACCCCTTTAACTCTAGGTCTATGCAGAGGTTTTGGAGCCATGTATCAGAAAAAGTGCTGCAGGTAGCGCCGATTTACCTCCCCCTTGTGAGTTATGAAATGTATTAACACCAGCTCCACCATGGTTTTACGTCATATTAGTCCATTCACCTGCAACGTCCGGTATATGTTTCCTAGTATTTAGCGCCCTGTAACATCTGCCATTATCTTCTCACAGGCACATGGGAAATGCGGATTGATTTTCAAGATTTTGAAAACACAAAGCATTACGCCAAGTATGCGTCTTTCCAAGTCCTGGGAGAAGATAAAAGTTATAAGTTGTTACTTGGGGACTTCAAAGAAGGCAACGTCGGTAAGAAGCTGTGGAGTAAGGTCGCGTTTCTACGAAACAAATGTCATAGGGACACAGATTTTTTTGGGGCCAACCTTTTTACCCAAGATAACTTTGGTGGCAGGGGCAGTATGAGATTAGCTCCTTAGCCTGTGCCCCCATGCTTTGTGCTCTGGTGGCCCAGTGTTGCCATAGGACAGAGCACAGCGGAGAGTTTTATCTTCGTTCTATATTTAAAGAGCATTCATCAGCAGGATCAACCCACCGGAACCAGATATAGACAGTTGGGGTTGACCCTGCTTAGTAAACAATGCCATATTTATCTCTTTGCGTCCAGAGTTATGTTTTTGTTAGTATTCAGATTAACCTATTGATGCACCAAGGGGCGGCCCGAGCCTTTCAGAGCAGCAGAACTTTATCGCCCTGGACCTATGGCATCCCCCACTTTCTCCTTCATTGACAGGGCCAGGCATCTTGTGCCCAAGCCATAGATTGTTATTTGGTGCATGCGCAGAGCAACACCTTCTGTTTGCCCACAAGCGCCGATGAGTGCTGCGCATGCACCAATACATTAAACTACGCCACAGGCATAAGATTACAGGGTCATGCAGTCCTCCATGTACTTTAAATGTATGTAGTGTTGAGATGCTATGTCATTAGATGCAGCCCTTGCACACGAGTGTGCCTAGAGGGGGTGGGGGCACAGAAGGGGTAGGGTGGTGCACAAAAAGGGTCAGGGACTGTTAAGAGGGCAAGGCAATGGAAAAATATGCCAGTGACACACTTAGCGCGTACCATGACCCCCTGTCTCTTACAGACTACGATCAAGGTTGACTGATGCAATCAAGATGTTATTGTCATTGCCCCTACACTGCAATAACTGGAGCACTGCCATCTAGATTTGTACCGCAACTCAGATCCATGAGCACCACAGACCCTTCTTTCTGCTGAACCCCCAAATTTACACATTGATAGTCTATATATACACAAGGTGGATGGAAATTTGGATGTGTCATTATGACAACACTAAGCCACCTGGTTATAAGACAGGCATTGTTATCAGAGGGGCCCAGACATGGTGTAACAGGCAGTGGGGTCGGAAGTTTGCTGCAGGGAACCAACCAGACTGCTACCTCCTGGAGTAGTCCTGGTGTAGTTGACAGCTGACCCACGGGGATCAGACACCAGTGCGAAGCACCAAGGGATCAGGCAAAAGGTGTAGTCTGAACACAGTACAAGATCAGGGCAGACATTTGAAGTCCAGGTAGCAGTTCCAAGGTCACAAGGAGCAGAATTAATGGACATGCAAGACACGGTACACAGGTAGTTAGACAAAAGATCACACCTTTGCTGGTTACTGGATACCAGAAAACTTCAAAGCTCAGGCAAGGAGGTGAAGCAACAACCTAGCTAAATCGGGAGGCTGATCAGCTCCTTAGTCAGCAGCTGGACAGGGGGATTAACTCTCACAGTGCTGAAAGGAAGTGCAGTGAGTACTAGTCCCAAAGCACACAGGGAAAGTGGCACAACAGCCGTGCCCGCCTGAGACAGGTGGACACGGACCACCAGCCTTATACATGGATGGCAAATTCAGTCTCTTAGACCCCAGTGAAATGTTATATAGCACTCAGAAGAATTAAATTATATTAAATTACAATATACATATAATATAAATATAATTATAATAGAAATCATAATATAAATTACAATCTTAATGAGTCACTACAGTTTTTTTCAGGTAATGCAATGGATGTTCACATAGACCAGCCATTTACCACAAAGGATAAAGATTTAACTGCAGAAAAATGTGCTGCCCTATACAAAGGCGGCTGGTGGCACTACAAGTGCCATCACTCAAACCTAAATGGACTTTATCTGGGCGGACAGCACGCCTCGTATGCCAATGGAATCAACTGGGCCTATGGAATACAATTACTCCTATAAATTCTCGGAAATGAAGATCATACCCGTCCAGTAAGATCACACCAATATAAAGTGGAAAAAAACAAAACAAGGCAAGAACTGAAAGGAGGACCTCCAGCTGAAAACATGTTAGATTGCAATATGTTGATATACAGACCCAGATTTACTAATGTCTCTGCCAAAAATTAGTCCATAAAGTGGCACAATCTAGAGCTTAATCTGGGGCTTTAAAAAAGGGAGGGGCCTAATATTCACTATTTTGCCCCCAAATTGCGTCACAATTCCTGCATAAACATTTGTCTCAGCATAAACAACCAATAGTTGGTACAGAGTCAGAGAAGAGTGTCTATCCCTGCTCCCTGCATTTATCATCTAGCCTTAGCGAATGTGCCACCTTAGCCGCCTATCTAAGCTTACGCCATCATTTAAATTAGTAAATCTGGGCCACAGTGTCTTGTTACTTAAAGGCTAGGTACACCTTTGGGGGCAATTTTTTTATTTGTTCATTATACTCACTATGAGCTAAAATAGTTTTCACAATTGATCTTTATTAAGAATATGGAATCCTTTTTTCTGTACAGAGCTTAGATGCTCTAATAAAGGTATCTGGATTTTCTGTCTTTTCCGTCAGTTGGGGAGCTGACAGGCTCCTTATCTCTGATCTCTCACATTATGAACACTCATTATAGCTCAGTTCTTATCATTCTGATAAAAATGTGGCTTAATTAAGTGTTTATGACCTCTTAGTAAATTAGAGATAAGGGTAATTAGAGGTCAAGCACAAAATGAAAGTGAAAGTAGGATTCACACAACTAGAAAAACAGTTAACCCTTTGTAACAGAACGGCTCAATATTTTTAATACAGACCAATGGAAAAAATGTTTTTTAGCCCCAAATGAGTAAAATGTGATCATAAAAAAAAATTGGCCCCAAAGGTGTACATAGCCTTTAAGGAGTAATTATGCCATGTTGTAATAAAAGATGGGGAAATATGCATCGGAAATATGTTGTTTTTTTTTTATTACTTAATTATTTTTTATTTATTTTTTCATTGGTTTTATACTAGCCAGTATATCCCTATGTACTGCAGTTGTAGCTCGATAGTTAGAAATAATCACTTGCACTACAAAAACTGGGCTGTGATTGTGCAGTCAAACTAGTCCCATATAGTGCACTGCTAATAATGGAAACAAGATGGCGAAAGAGGCCCTGATTCATAGGAGTTGTCACCTTTCCTAACATGTCCATTTCAGTAATTACTTGCATTCTCCCATGTAATAACAATTCTGGAGCATCTATTCCCATTCTTCTATTATTCCTACTAGAGTAGTTTGCAGTGAAGGTCGAGAGGGGTGTTACCAGTTAGAGGTGTGCCCCTGCACAATCTGACACTATCCAATCAGTGCTGCCAGTGTCAGACTGTGCAGGGACACATCCCCAACTAGTAACACCCCGTTGGACCTTTATTGTAGACTGCTAGCTATTCATTCATAACTTCTAGTATGAATAGTAGAGGAATAGTACAGCATAGAGTCATAAGAAGAGATGCTCCACAATTACTAACATAGGGAATCCAAGTAGTTACTAAATCAGAAATGGGGACTGGTCCTCTTTAACTGAACCTTTAAGGGATGTTCACACTACTCTTTGTTTCCAATGGGAGGCTGCGCTGTCATTCATGCGGCTGCAGTTTATAGCAGAAAGGACATGTCCTTTATTGGTTCGGTTGTAAACCACGGCCTTCCTTTGAAAATGACAGGAGGCGGATTTCACGTGGTGGCTGGTAGCTTTTTGGTGTAGCACAGGGCCTGTTCCTGCTAATTTTTCTAGTGATGTGAGTGAGAAAAATACAGAACGCACAGAGTCTAAGCATATTTTGCCCATCTGATTTTTGCAGACTAAAATATAGATACGGTCCTAAGCATGAAGCCTGAGATTCTATTCTGTCTCAGCAGAGGCCAAAACTACTGTCTTGTCAATCCCCATGCTTTACACTACAGCTCTGCTTGTTTGGGTTGTCTTCTGTGTATGGGCACCCCTGCTCTACTCAGTTTCCCAGTATGTGTGCATCAGTCACTCCTAGGCAATGCATAATGCAATGGGCAATGCCCCATATTTCTGATAAATTGATATCTTATTATTTATAATTATAACATTGTAATAAAAAAGTCATTCCACTTTATTGCT
This sequence comes from Bufo gargarizans, assembly GCF_014858855.1. Lineage (NCBI taxonomy): Eukaryota > Metazoa > Chordata > Amphibia > Anura > Bufonidae > Bufo > Bufo gargarizans. Next base: position 245,910,086 of record NC_058085.1, read on the forward strand.
GAATTCCATATTCCTTAAAGGGACACTGACAGGGCCAATAAGCATATTGAGGTATATATGTCACTACAGGTCTTATAATGGGTATTACAATCATATAAGTATCCCCCAAGTCCACATTATACAAACAGTAAACTTTAAGTTTTATAACCTGCTCCAACGGTCTGCAATCTGCCCAAGGGGCGGCGTTTCACTTCTCTTGCGCCCAGCCAGCCTCCCCAACTGCCGATTTGAAGCGCCGCCCAGCTCATGAATATTCAGTTTGCTGGGCGGCTTCTGCGGTCCCCGCTCTGAAGCGCTGCGCTGAACAGTGCCCTGCGCATGCGCCGGATCTTGTGAAGTCGGGGACAGTAAGCGCCACCCAGCGAAGTGAATATTGATGAGCTGGGCGGCGCTTACTGTACCAGACTTCACAAGATCCGGCGCATGCGCCGGGCACTGTTAAGCGAAGCGCTTCAGAGTGGGGACCGCAGAAGCCGCCCAGCAAACTGAATATTCATGAGCTGGGCGGCGCTTCAAATCGGCAGTTGGGGAGGCTGGCTGGGCGCAAGAGAAGTGAAACGCCGCCCCTTGGGCAGATTGCAGACCGTTGGAGCAGGTTATAAAACTTAAAGTTTACTGTTTGTATAATGTGGACAGGGGGGATACTTATATCATTGTAATACCCATTATAAGACCTGTAGTGACATATATATACCTCAATATGCTTACTGGCCCTGTCAGTGTCCCTTTAAACCGTTAGAAATACATTTGATAAATCTCTTGCTTCCCTTCTATTACACATCTGGCTGCCTGCAGCCACCACTAGGGAGAGCTCAGTGCATAGGAATGGAAGATGTAATTATCTGTTTGCGCTGATCTCCCCCTAGTGGTCGCATGCATGAAAAGGCAGTGTTTTTACAATAATGAGATAAAGTTCAGTGCCCGCGCCGCCTGGTCTGCCTCCATTGAAGACAGTAACTAGGTAGAATTGGCATTCTGAACCATGTGGGCTGTATACATAGTCATACAGATGTAGATTGATGACTGATCATCAATCACTGATCACGTAAACGGAGGCCCTGTACAACTGCAACCCTCCTGAAATGAACGGAGTGGCCGGTCACACATGTGCACAGACCGCTCCATTCATTTCTATGGAATTTCCCGGGATAGATGTCTAGAGTACTCTGCTATCTCCGGAACTCCCATAGAAATGAATGGAGCTGCTGTGTGCATGTGTGACAGGCTGCTCCGTTCATTTCAGGTGGGCTGCAGGGGGTATAGGACCCCCGTTCTTGTGATTGTGGGGGTTCCAGCGGTAGGACCCCCACCGATCTAATACTTACCCTTTATCCTGTGGATAGGGGATAGTTTAAAACAATCGGGATGCCCCTTTAAAGACATAACCAGGGTGATAGATGTGGTCTACTGCTGAATATGAATTAAGCCCCCTAATGGTGGCTACAGAAACAGTTTTACTTACCTTACATACAATGTAATAAACAAATGAGAATAATGTATGATATGCTGTGGCTTATTCAGCGTCTGTGTAATAATTGCATGGGCACCCCGTTGTCATGATCAGTGGGGTCCCAGCGGTAGGACCCACACCTGTGGATAACGTGAAATAACTGGAATACCCCTTTAAGGACTAGTGCTAACATTGCAGAGCTGTTTCAGGACCCTGGAGAGGGCCCAACAGCCATCGAGCCTACAACAGGAGAAACAGTTGACGGCATGAGGTACTATATGAAGTATTAGGGTAACCACAATGCCTTTCAGCAGCATATACCTTATGTATCTCATGTTTCTGTGAGGCTATAGGGCAGTCCATGGACCTTCTGGCAGTACCCCAGTGTTTACCCACAGACTTTTATAGCAAGGCAGTTTCAGTTCCATGATATCAAATCTATTGAAAATTGCATTCACAGACATGAAACTCAGTGCATTGTTATAGAGGAGAACCATCGTAATACACTTGCTGTATATATCTATAAAGGGGATAAAGGGATTGTCCAGTTTTGAAAAACATGTCTGCTTTTTTTTTTATTTTTTTTTTTTTTTATAGAAACCTGGCCACAGGTTACATCTGGTATTGCAGCTCAGGCGCAGTGACATGAATGGGTATGAGCTGCAATACCACAGACAACCTATTCACAGGGGTGGCACTGTATTTTTTAAATCCTGTACAACCCCTTTAAAAGATATTCCAAATTAAAAATATTTTCTAGGCTTCCGGTTCCGGCGCCGGCATGGTGAGAAGCGCGCACTAAGAGCTCCGCTCCGACAGACGCCGCTTTCCACAAAAATCCCTTGCAAACGGTCTGGGCAGCGGCGCAGATCGGACAAACGAGTGACTGCTTAAATACAGATCCGGTCGATGGACCGTTACGTTGTACAAATGGGGAGTAAATCTAAGAAAACCACGGCGAAGCCTGGAAAGGCGCCAACTGCCACTAATATGGCACAGCCACCAGAGGAGGAAATGCCAGCTATGTCACAAGCGGAGGAGAGAGAAGGTGCAGGCGCTCTAACTACTCACGAGGAAAAACTAGTCATTGACTATAAATTCCTGGCAGTGGAGGTGGCGACACGAATTTTACCTGATCTACAGGAAGCCTTGTCATCCACAGTGGTGGTATCGTTTAACGAGTTAAAGGCAGAGGTCACGCAGCATGACACGCGGCTGGAGACGCTGGAGACAAGGATGGCAGAGATGGAAGGCGAATATGAGGAGGTGCGTAAGCAACTTAAGAGGGCTTTAATGGAGAATGCCAGATTATGGGATAAAGTGGACGATCTTGAAAACCGCTCAAGTAGGAGCAACCTGAGGGTAGTCGGCCTCCCAGAAGCGGTAATGGCAAAGGACATAGAAGCCATATGTGCCGAGAAATACTGGAGGCGCTTGGGCCTAGGAACCAGCTGTAAAGTCGAGAGGGCTCATAGAGTCGGCCCATATAATGCACAGCAGGGGCATGAGAGAAGTGGCAAAGATGCAAGCGCGCCTAAAACCAAAGCCAGGGCACGCCAAGTAATTGTCAAGTACCTGAATTACGCCGATAAGGCGGCCATATTAAGGGCGTTTAAACAAACCGGCAAGGCCATTGATATAAGAGGCCACCGGGTGTTAATTTTTGGAGATTTCTCGGTGGAGGTATCCAAACGCAGGAGCGCCTTTGCTCCAATATGCTCCGCGCTATTCAAAAATCAGACAAGATTTTCCCTGCTGTATCCTGCGACGCTGAGGGGTTTCTTCCCTAACAACAAGATGGAGTCGTACACGGATCCGGAGGAGGCAGAAATCACTTTGCAAGGTGTTCTTACAAAAAGACGAAGAGTACCAGCGATCACCTATAAGGATGCAGAGCATACGTCCCCACCAGAGAACATGGAACATTCCTTGTTTGAATCCGAGACGGTGAGAAGATCGCCTCGGGAGGACACAGTCGCGGACTGATCGATTGATTTCCTCGCATGCCTGAGGGACTGATACGTATACTACGGTTTTCAGCTACAATTGAGTTTCTCGTTGCTAACGTAATAGTTGGACATTGCTGGGTTATGTTACAGTATGTTATAGCAGCTAATGCAGGGGTTCTTAATTCGGACAGTGACACCAGAAAGTGAGAGGTTACCCTGTCATTGGTCAGAAAGGAAGGAGCTGCCGGGCGAGAGAGAGGCATATTACTAGCAATGGTGGTTTGTGTTATCATTGTTCTTCTTTCTTTTTTGGTATTTACTTAATGTACACAGGTGTCTAGGACGGAGGAGATCAGGAAACTGAGTAGTTTCTCTCTATTGCTGGAAAAAAGTGAAGCCAAAACTTAAATGCTTCTCAGAGGTTTAAAGCAATGGCTAGTTAGAGGGTACAGTTCATCCTGGGTTGTTCCATTGCCAAGGCATCTTATGGGTATAGTTTTACATAAGAGAGGGATGGGGGTGGGGGGAGGGCACCAGTTCATCACTAAGGGTCTACAGGAATATTTAATCGATAGTAGATACTCTAATGGATAGCCGTATAAAAATCGCCTCCTGGAATGTCAAGGGGCTGAGGTCTCCTAAAAAACTAAGGTTGATCCTGAAACATCTTAAAAGAATGGGGGCCGATATTGCCCTTTTGCAAGAAACTCATCTCCCGGTCGAGGAATTAGGAAGGATGAAAAAGCTATGGGTAGGGGAGGTATATGGCTCAGGAGCTGCGGGTAAGAGAGCAGGAGTGCTGACAGTGTTAAAGAAAGGTCTGCCATATAAAGTGATAGGTCACACACATGAAAAGCAGGGTAGGGTTTCCAGGCTGCATCTCACAGATGGAGGGAAAGAGATCAGTATTTTTAATGTATATGGGCCTAATGAATGCGACCGACCTTTTTTCAATGCGCTTACCAGAGACATATCCACAGAGCCGACGAAACTGAAAATATTCGCTGGGGACATGAACGCTGTGTTAGATGAGAATGAAGACAGGAGAAGGGGCCCAGGGTGTCACGGAAGGTGTACAGGAAACAAGACAATGCAAAAATGAATATATGACTCACTGGATCCAAAATTAAGGAACAAAGGGGAGACCCCTGCATAAGACCTGGCACTCTCCCTGACTCTGATCAGCCTATGCAAACACCCCAATGGAGGATGATCGCATAGCCTCGAACCTCGACTATATAACACCTGAACACCCTACAATAGTGAGGGGACACAACCACCGGCTCCCTACACTAGACACGGAGGGAGTCAGGGTCACCTGGGATCCAGCAAACATAAAATCACAAATGAATGTGCAACACTTATCTTGTAGAAGACTGGAAAAAGGATCAGCATGCACACACACTCCAGGAAGTTGTATAAACCGCACACTAATGCATTATGGGGAGGAATTTAAAGGGATGCAATCAGTCCAACTACAAGACAGCTGAGAGAGGCTAACGAGATGAGGAACTGAAAACCAAAACAAAGAAGCTCAAGGAGGAGGTTCTGAAAGGCATCTGTCAGAGCTTCTCAGATGTCTGGTTGTGACACAGGGAAAGGTGGGGGGGGGGGGGAAGGATCTGTTGATAATAGACTAGCGCAACTCATAGCTGACGCAGATATGGTTGACTTGTGGAGGACCCGAAACCCAGAAGGAAGGGAATTCACACACTATTCACATGCCCACCAGTCGTGGTCGCGACTCGACTATATACTTTGCGATAAATCAGGTTCGCGATACGTTTCAGATCCACACATAGAAGATGGTGGGAGGCGCACCTATACCGTTATGGCAACAAGGCGGGTAGATTATTGGCAAGGTTAGCGAAGGGGCAAAGATTGATTTCTACAATTCATTCCCTTAAAGGGAAAAACGGGATAGTGACCTCACACCCGGGAGAGATCAATAAAATACTGGGAGATTTTTACGCGGATTTATATGCGGCAAACTCTTCTCAAGGTAGAGAGGGTAGTAACTGTTTAAATGGAATTCAAATGCCTAAACTATCAGCGGAGGACAGAGAGATGTTGAATGCCCCAGTTTCTACTGAAACAGTTGTCACGTATATAAAGAACTTGCCCCTAGAGAAGGCACCGGGGCCAGATGGGTACAGTGGAGAATTTTATAAAATTATAGCTCAGGATATAGCGCCGATTCTCTCACAGATCTACTCAGGGTATATGAAAGGGGATCCAATACCGTCATTGACTAACACGGCTCATATTAAGGTCCTTCCAAAACCCGGGAGAGATCCCACGAATCCAGCCTCATACCGTCCAATTTCCCTCATCAATGTCGATCTCAAAATCATTTCTAAAATCCTAGCCGATAGGCTCTCAAACTTACTGCCTAAATTGATATCATCTGCCCAGGTTGGTTTTATCCAGGGTAGATCGGCAGTGATGAATATCCGAAAAGTACTGTTGGCATTAGATAAGGTAATACTCAGACCCGCCTCCCATTCATCTCCAGCCATAATAACCATTGATGCGGAAAAAGCGTTCGACAATGTGGACTGGGGATGGATGGGAAAGGTGTTGGACAGAATGGGCTTTGAGGGACCATTCAGAAGTTTCTTGAATGGAATATATTCAAATCCTCAAGCTAGAGTAGCCACACCAGGTTTCTTGTCTAGACCCATACACTTAGGCAAGGGGACGAGACAGGGATGTCCGCTTTCCCCGCTTCTTTCCAACCTGGCATTAGAGCTTCTGTCTAAGCAGATTGAGAGAGATCCTAAATTGGAGGGGATCAAAATGGGTAAATCTGGAAAAAGGGCAATAAAACACGCGCTCTTTGCCGATGACTTGTTAGTGTTCTTGGAAAAGCCACATAGAGACATAGGTCACCTGTTGAGGCTGCTGGAAACGTTTGGCTCTTTTTCGGGATTCAAAGTGAATACTGATAAATCGGAATTGATGTTCATAGGACCCCAGACGAAAAAGTCCCAAAAAAGGTTGCTAGGATTTCCCCTACAGATAGCTAATCGCTCGATTAAATACTTGGGTATTCACATAGGAAATACTCCTGAGTCCTTATACTCATTAAATTACCCACCACTAATCAAAAAAATCCTTGCGGATATCGGGAGGTGGTCGTCCCTTCCGCTGTCCCTGGGAGGGAGATGTCAACTCTTAAAAATTATGAGTGTGGCCCAACTCCTATATCCCATTCAAACGATCCCCATCCTACTTAAGCATAAGGACATAGAAGCCTTGGAAAAGGCGTTTAGATCATTTCTTTGGAGGGGGAAAAAATTTAGAATTTCTCTGGCTAAATTGCAACTACCCAAAATTATAGGGGGGCTAAACTTTCCGGACATAGGAGCATACAATTTAGCTAGTCTCCTAAGACACAGTCTAGACTGGATATTTAGAACACACTATTACACTAATACCAATCTGGAGGAGCAATTGGTGGCACCTTGGTCACTGACAGTTCTGCTACACACTAAATATGGGGCCATGCCTTCTGAGGTTAAAGGGAGTCTTTTAATAATACTGGGGTGAGCTGGAAAGCAATCCGTAAACTGTTTTCACTGCCTTTCACTTTATCTAAACACATGAGCATTTCGGGTCACCCAGAATTCCCAGCAGGGAGCGAAGCTAAACACTTTCAAAAATGGAAACAGTTGGGGATTGGTAATATTAGGGACCTGTGGGATACACAGACAGGGAGATACCTCAAATATGAAGAACTCATAGAGAGATTCCCAATGTTACATAACCAACACCCGTTGGCATTCTCACAAGTCAAAGATTTCCTAACTAAGAGGGTCATGAATCTAACCAGGGAAATGGGGATGAAAGACTTTGACCTACTTATGGGTCAGGGACTTAGGAAAAAGTCACTCTCAGAGTTATATGGGTGTTTGAGGGATATGAAGCAGAGGCAGGTAGCTGAAAGCCTCTTCTCACAATGGAGAAAAGAATTCCCATCAATAGACATAAAACAAATCATTCTGAAGGGGTGGGAGACAATTAGGAAAGTGAACCAAATGAGGGATGAAGGGAGACGTACTTTAGAATGATACACAAAGCTATTTATGGCTTTCGTTTTGCCTCTCGGGTGCCTCAAACGGACAAACCATGGTCTGTATCATGGTGTGTGGTCCTGTCCGAAGACGATAAAGTTTTGGAAAGCGGTCATTTTCCAACTTAAAAGCCACCTAAAAGTGGAAATCTCGTTTGTTCCAGAGCTTCTAATATTTCAGGTGGCCCCCGAGGGGCAAAAGGTAACTCCGTTGGTGCATTTATTGCTACTAGCAGCCAAAAGATGTCTCTTCAGGGAATGGCTTCAGCCTACAATGCCTTCAGTGAGTGAGGTTTTTTCACACACTAAGTCGTGTTTCCTACTTGAGAGGGCAGAGGCAGAACATTTCAAGGGGGAAGTGGGTCAATGTTTTTTTTGATAGATGGGAACCATTCATAAGAGTAGCTCTAAGTCAGGCATGTCCAAACTGCGGCCCTCCAGCTGTTCCAAAACGACAACTCCCAGCATTCCTGGGTAGCTTACAGCTATTAGAGCATGCTGGGAGTTGTAGTTTTGCAACAGCTGGAGGGCCGCAGTTTGGACATGCCTGCTCTAAGTAGTGCTGAGGTGGCGGAGACTATGTAACCCTTCATAGGCTCAGAGTGGTATTTGAAAAGGAGATTAATGAACACCCTTGGGGCGTTGCAGGTGGATTGAAAGACGAGGCAAATCCAGTAATTAGGACATTAGGGAAGGTGTTGGAGTATACAAAAGACCTGAAAGTGAAGGGGGGAGGGGGGGGAGGGACAGTTGGGGTCTGTTAAATAGAAATTGTGGGTTGTGTCTACATAAAGAATAAAAATAGATAGAGTCATACAGATAATAAGATATTACAGCGCAAATGTGTATAACATCAAGATATGCAACAAATGTAATGTTAGTGATGTACAATGTATGTAATACTTCATCAATGATGTTGTAACCACTTGTATTGAAATGAATCAATTAGATACGATTTATCTATCTTAATAAAGATGATATTTGAAAAAAAAAAGAAAATATATATTTTCTAGATTCCCCAAGAGGCATTTACTTTATCTCCATCACCAACTAAGTTTAGGCTAAGAGAATAATATGTTTGGGACATGACCAACTAATTAAGTCAAATTTTTATAATAAACTTATTTTTTATAGATTTTGTTGATGATTTTTCATTTTCCACATCATTATATATTTTTACACCCTAATCATTGAGCCTCATCATAGGCTGACACTGACCGTTTTGTAGATATCATCTTTCAGCAGTCATCTCATTATCACCACATCAGATCACAATTACAGGTAACACCAATACAGATAATAAAGGATCCACCGTTTACAATACTCGATGCAAGATCAAGATAGATTCAAATTCAGCACAGAGCTAAGGGGAAGCTGTGAGAGGGAGGGAGGAGTTTTCGCCGGGTGACCAGGTGACAGAAACATTATCACTATGCAAGACAGAATGGTTGACAGGTTCTTCTTTCCACAGTCAAGCTGTGTGATCTTATATTACAGATACCTTTAAATGGAGTCTGCTGGGGAGATCAGTTCTAACATAGCTTTCTCGCCCATTCCATTGGGGGACACAGACCATGGGTATAGCTTAGGCCATTACTAGGAGGAGACACTATGCAAATAAGAAAAACAGCTCCTCCTCCACTGGCTATACCCCCATACTCCAACAGGAGGACCTCAGTTTTAGCTTAGTGTCGGATAAGGAGGTGACACTCCTGCAGGATTGTCCCTGTAGTTTTTTCTACTCCTGTTTGTTTTTTACTCAACAGAGGACGCAGGGTCGCATGGTGCGTCCCTGGTCTCTCAGTGGAGCGAGCGACGAGGTCCAATGGACGTCCCCGGCTACCTCCATTTCCCCCCCAGAAGATAGGTGGAACTGGGCTCGACCTGCAGCTCCGGCGGCCTACCAGATTCCAGGGTCACCTACTCCTACCCTCTATCCAGATCACTGCCACTCCTTGTGCCAGCTGACTGAAGAGGTGAACCCTACTGGTCTGGAGCAGAGGGTGAAGACTGCAGGACACAGATAAGTACATTTGGCTCTCCTGCAACCCCCCCCCCCCCCCCCCCGTGCTCCCTGTGTGACTCGGTTTCTTAGGGCTTGCCGGTAGATCAGGGAGGACGTGCTGGGTTGAGAGGGAGGAGGGATTCCTTCTTGGGGCAGTGGCTATTCCTTTTTACTCCGCAGTGCCAGGCTGCTGCGCCCCTCAGTTCTCCCCCGTTCGGCTCGGAGGGCCCGTTTACCTCTGCACCTCTGGCGGCAGATGCCATTTTCGGAGACGGGGTCTGCCTTTTTCAAACTTTCCGCAAGCGCGTGGGTTCCGCGCGATCTGTGATGCAACCTGGGAGCGGAGCCTATCGCGTCAGCTCCGGCGCTTCCACTTTGCCTCAGCGCTTCTCCATGCGTGGCTGCTCCTCCAGCTCCTCACAGGTCACGGTAGGACAGATTTAGCGTTCTGCAAAACGGTAGGAGACCCTGACTCCGGGATTGTCGCTATCATACCAAAACCTGGGGCCTCCCAAAAATCTAAGGCGGCAACTCGGGCCCCACTGGGACCCTGTAAGGTATGCTGCTCGCCACTATCGGTCACAGGATCCTGTGACTCTTGCCTTGCCTCGGGACAGGATCATCCTCCTCCCCCCTCTCCTCCCCCAAACCAGCTCAGTCCCCCTTCCGCCCCTCCTGGGCCACAGGCCATATCTAGGGCGGCCGGGGACTTAGCCCAAGTCTCGTGTGCCACCATGGCCTTTATGGAACACATGGCGGCCAAGGATCCTGTGGTTAGCACCGCTCCACCTACCGGTGCCCCCCACAGAGGACGCTCAACCGTTAAGAGGCAGCGTTCCAGCTCGGACGAGGACACGGAGCTGGAACCCTCGCCTAAGCTCTCCACCATGGTGGCAGACTTGGTCACGGCGGTCCATGACACTTTTGACATCCAGGGGGAACCTCCTTCCTCTAGTAGCCAGGAATTCCCCCTGTTCAATTCCAGGAAACCAGAGGCAGTCACTTTCCCCATTCATGGCGAGTGACATATTGAAGCTCCGCCTCCTGGGCACTTGCAAGAGCAGAACCTGGCAGAATAAAAGCTCATGTTTTCACCACTCCTGATAACAAAAGCTTCACAAAATGTATGCTTGTACTACACTCCCCAGCTCCTACCTAGTGCTCCTCACCATCAAATACTGGTTTTATAATGAACCAAAATTCATTACAGTGTGTTCTATGACTCTTTTGTTAGTTCACAATAATATAACTGAGGGATGTGCCAGATTATATAAAAATGGATACAGCGCTACTTTGTATCCAGTGTTGTAGCTCGGCCACATATGTAATACCAGGTGTAGCCTGTTGACAAGAGTGGTGCTGTTTCTGGAAAAAAAGCAGGACCTATTTTCTAATTCTGGACACCATCATGATAGGTCCAGGAACTAATGTCTCTAGATGCTTTAGCTAAAAAACATCCCTGCAGCGTACTGATGTTCAGCGTGAACACTGAGGCCTGTAGGGTATTTGTGAATAGAGTCACACTCCATAATACCTGAATCTTCCTACAGAGATAGAACAAGTGCCGTTCCTTGATCAGTCACATCGTGTAATGACCTGTCGGCCTGGCTGTCCTAGTTATTCCTGGAATATGAAGAATATCTCAAGAATCCCCTGAGGAAACAGCAGAGAGCATAAACCTTATTCTCCTAAAAGGGACAGCTTTGCATATAGTGCAACATCAAAGTAAACCGATCCTGGATGTAAAACATCCAAAAATTCCAACCATCCCGGTTCAGGCAGTCACAGTGATGTCATTATTTCATGACCGCTTGTACTGGCTCATAGGCTTCAGGCTTAGTGGCCTATGGCCTATGACAGTGAACATGGTTCTATAGTAATACAGGTCCTTCTAAAAAAATTAGCATATTGTGATAAAGTTCATTATTTTCTGTAATGTACTGATAAACATTTGACTTTCATATATTTTAGATTCATTACACACCAACTGAAGTAGTTCAAGCCTTTTATTGTTTTAATATTGATGATTTTGGCATACAGCTCATGAAAACCCAAATTTCCTATCTAAAAAAATTAGCATATTTCATCCGACCAATAAAAGAAAAGTGTTTTTAATACAAAAAAAGTCAACCTTCAAATAATTATGTTCAGTTATGCACTCAATACTTGGTCGGGAATCCTTTTGCAGAAATCACTGCTTCAATGCGGCGTGGCATGGAGGCAATCAGCCTGTGGCACTGCTGAGGTGTTATGGAGGCCCAGGATGCTTCGATAGCGGCCTTAAGCTCATCCAGAGTGTTGGGTCTTGCGTCTCTCAACTTTCTCTTCCCAATATCCCACAGATTCTCTATGGGGTTTAGGTCAGGAGAGTTGGCAGGCCAATTGAGCACAGTAATACCATGGTCAGTAAACCATTTACCAGTGGTTTTGGCACTGTGAGCAGGTGCCAGGTCGTGCTGAAAAATGAAATCTTCATCTCCATAAAGCTGTTCAGCAGATGGAAGCATGAAGTGCTCCAAAATCTCCTGATAGCTAGCTGCATTGACCCTGCCCTTGATAAAACACAGCGGACCAACACCAGCAACTGACATGGCACCCCAGACCATCACTGACTGTGGGTACTTGACACTGGACTTCAGGCATTTGGCATTTCCCTCTCCCCAGTCTTCCTCCAGACTCTGGCACCTTGATTTCCAAATGACATGCAACAGTCCAGTGCTGCTTCTCTGTAGCCCAGGTCAGGCGCTTCTGCCGCCGTTTCTGGTTCAAAAGTGGCTTGACCTGGGGAATGCGGCACCTGTAGCCCATTTCCTGCACACGCCTGTACACGGTGGCTCTGGATGTTTCTACTCCAGACTCAGTCCACTGCTTCCGCAGGTCCCCCAGGGTCTGGAATCGGTCCTTCTCCACAATCTTCCTCAGGGTCCGGTCACCTCTTCTCGTTGTGCAGTGTTTTCTGCCACACTTTTTCCTTCCCACAGACTTCCCACTGAGGTGCCTTGATACAGCACTCTGGGAACAGCCTATTCGTTCAGAAATTTCTTTCTGTGTCTTACCCTCTTGCTTGAGGGTGTCAATGATGGCCTTCTGGACAGCAGTCAGGTCGGCAGTCTTACCCATGATTGCGGTTTTGAGTAATGAACCAGGCTGGGAGTTTTTAAAAGCCTCAGGAATCTTTTGCAGGTGTTTAGAGTTAATTAGTTGATTCAGATGATTAGGTTAATAGCTCGTTTAGAGAACCTTTTCATGATATGCTAATTTTTTGAGATAGGAATTTGGGGTTTTCATGAGCTGTATGCCAAAATCATCAATATTAAAACAATAAAAGGCTTGAACTACTTCAGTTGGTGTGTAATGAATCTAAAATATATGAAAGTCTAATGTTTATCAGTATATTACAGAAAATAATGAACTTTATCACAATATGCTAATTTTTTTAGAAGGACCTGTATAGTACTCTATAGTACTATGGCCTATAACATGGTTATAACGGAAAATAATAGCATCTTAAAACAGAATGCTAAATAAAATGTCTACTGAGGGGTTAAAAATGAAGAAAAAAAAAACTCACCTCATCCACTTGATCACGCAGCCGGTATCTTCTTTTCTTCAGGACCTGCTTTGACGTCACCACAGGTCCTGCTTAATGAAGATAGAAGGACCTGCGGTGATGTCACCGCGCTCACCATGGGAAAATAATAAATTGAAGTTCGGGTCGCCATTGACTTAAATAAGTTCGGGGTTTAGTGTGAAGTTAGGGCCCTGAACCCGAAATTTGACCTGAAGTTTGGCCAAACCCGGCAAACCAGAACTTCCACGTGTTCGCTCAACCCTAGTCATGTCTATAGAAGACATAATAAACCGGATCCATTCATGATGGATGCATGCAGTTGTATTATTGTAATGGAAGCGTTTTTGCAGATCCGAGACGGATCCTCCAATAATGCTAATGTGAAAGTAGCGCTATTCAGTTTAAAAAAAGATGACTGAGGGGAGATCTAATAACTATGTATAAATATATCAGGGGTCAGTACAGAGATCTCTCCCATCATCTATTTATCCCCAGGACGAGAGAAGGAAAGAAGGTTTATACACAATTATAGAAGAGGATTCTTTACGGTAAGAGCAGTGAGACTATGGAACTATCTGCCTGAGGAGCTGGTGATTGTGGAGTCACTAAAAGATTTCAAGAGGGGCCTGGATGTATTTCTGGAGTGTAATAATATTACAGGCTATAGTTACTAGAGAGGGGTCGTTGATCCAGGGAGTTATTCTGATTGCCTGATTGGAAGGAATTTTCCCCCCTAAAATAAGGAAAATTGGCTTTCACCTTGTAGTTTTTTATTTGTCTTCCTGTGGATCAACTTGAGGGATAACAGGCTGAACTAGATGGACGTATGTAGCACATGGCCGTTGCCAGGCTTGACCCCTTATTGCGGCCCACAAACAGCAGGTCCGCAATATGCGGGCACCGGCCATGTGCTCACCACATCACGGATGCAGACTCATTCACTTGAATGGGTCCGCAATCCAGAAGGTGTGGTGCGGAACGGAGGCACGGAAACCCATGGAAGCATTATGGGTTTTCTGTCCGTGCTTCTGCGCCGCATAAAAATAGAACTTGTTCTATTTTTTTATGTCGTGGACGGATCACGGACCTAATTAAGTTGAATGGGTCTGAATCCATCTCGGGAGTCGCACGGATAGTGCCCATGTCTTGGGGACCTCAAATTGCGGTCCCCAATGCATGGAACGGTCGTGTGCATGAGGCTTTAGAATCTGGGATGAGGGGTGGGATATATGACCCCAGAGGACTTTGGTCACTGTAGCAGCCAAGCACAGTGCAGATTTCATTTCGTATTCTGCTCTTGGAAAATAAAAGCTGCGCTGTGATTAGTCGCTATGGGCAACAAGGACTGTTTTTCTTTTTGACCATTTCACCACATCTCTCCCATCTCCATCTAAATCTCTCAACCTCTCAGGTTTTCACTAATAAAATTGCTTTGGACAAATGAAAGCTGCGCTGTGATTGGTTGCTAGGGATTGTTTTACTGTTAATCTGACCCGATTTGTGAGATGATGGGAGTAATAGATTGTGTGAGATGATAGGAGTAATACATTGTGAGATGATGGGAGTGATATATTGTGTATGAGAAATAGATGACGGGAGTGATACATTGTGAGATGGTGGGAATCAGTGGTGTAGGGATCGCCATAGCAGCCATAGCAATGGCTATGGGGCCCTACGCCACTGGGGGCCCGGGCTGCCGACTGAGGATAAAAAAATAAAAATTAAAGTGGCGGTGCGATCGGTGCGACAGTGTAATGCTGGGGCTCTGATCGGCTACCATGGCAGCCTGGACGCTATAGATTTCCTGGCTGCCATGGCCAGTTACTCTGCAGAATACTTACATGCGCTGTGGCCATCGGGCGCGCCTCCTTCTTGTAACTTGTCATAGGTCTGTGCGGCGCATTGCTATAAGCATGACGAGTTACAAGATGAAGGAGCGCCAGGCGGCCACAGTGCATGTAAGTATGCTGCAGAGTAACTGACCAACTGCGGCTGACACCACTGATGGGGGGGCTGGAGGGCACACTGCCCACCAATGATTTTAATACCGGGGGAGGGCACACTGTCCACCAATGAATGCTTTTAATACAGGGGAGGGGGGGCACACTGCCCACCAATGATTTTAATACCGGGGGGGGGGGGGCACACTGCACACCAAATAATGATTTTAATACAGGGGAAGGGGGGGCACACTGCCCACCAACGAATGATTTTAATACAGGGGAAGGGGGGGCACACTGCCCACCAATGATTTTAATACCGGGGGAGGCACACTGCCCACCAATGATTTTAACACCGGGGGAGGCACACTGCCCACCAATATATTATTTTGATACCGGGAGGGGGGGTTTTGGGAGGGCACACTGCCCACCAATGATTTTAATACCGGGGAGGGCGCACTGGGGGCTGATGGAGAGGCTACTGGGGGCTGATGGAGAGGCTACTGGGGGCTGATGGAGAGGCTACTGGGGGCTGATGGAGAGGCTACTGGGGGCTGATGGAGAGGCTACTGGGGGCTGATGGAGAGGCTACTGGGGGCTGATGGAGAGGCTACTGGGGGCTGATGGAGAGGCTACTGGGGGCTGCTATGAGATATGGGGCTCTTATCTGAGGTCTGATTGGGGGTCATTTATATAGGGGTCTGAGCTGAGGTGTGATCTGAGGTCTTATTGGGGTCTTATTAACATTGGTGATCTTAATGGGGCTGTCAGCTGAGGTCTGATTAACATTGGGGGTCTGACCCGAGGTGTAATTGCATTTTTTTTTTTCTGGAGCAGCTTGGAGAGTAAAAAGCCTCACAGTCTCCCACACTCCTTCTGCCCGGCCAAGCCAGCCAGCACCCCTGAGGCCAGGCCAGCCAGCACCCCTGAGGCCAGGCCAGCCAGCACCCCTGAGGCCAGGCCAGCCAGCACCCCTGAGGCCAGGCCAGCCAGCACCCCTGAGGCCAGGCCAGCCAGCACCCCTGAGGCCAGGCCAGCCAGCACCCCTGAGGCTAGGCCAGCCAGCACCCCTGAGGCCAGGCCAGCCAGCACCCCTGAGGCCAGGCCAGCCAGCACCCCTGAGGCCAGGCCAGCCAGCACCCCTGAGGCCAGGCCAGCCAGCACCCCTGACTCTTCAGAACTGTAAGTAAATTACATATAAGGGGAGCTTATAATATGAAAGAGACTAATTATGTCAGAGCAGCTCTTCACCTACATGTGTATCAGCACTAGATATATACCCCTTACTCTCCCTAATACCCAAACTACACAAGATACATATCTCTACCTTCTGTCTAATACACATACACACCCCACGATATGTTCTTTCACCTTCTTGTGTTACAGACCCCTGTACAATTTAACAATCGTTAATACACAGACATTTAGATTCATACATTTCCTACACTGGCCCAAATGTATTGCCAGTGACCAACTAACCGTCGCAAGTGCATGAGGAGCTGCGGATGTGGTGGCGCGGTCCAAGAGGTATGTGGGGGTGGGGGCATAATTTTTGCTATGGGGCCCAGTCATTTCTAGCTACGCCCCTGGATACTGGTTGTGTTTTTGTTGGTTATAGCTTACAAGTTTGTTAGTATAAGGGGGCACACACACACACATGCCGTTGCTGGTTTGTTGTCTAACAACCCTGCAGCGTTTAAAGTAGCAACATAGTTGATAAGATTTGAACTTATCTCTTCAACCAGCTGTGAAAAATAGTGGCAATATTTCGTTTTTATATTTTCAGCATGTCAATTTATGCTTTGGCTTGCCGTGTTGCGATGCAGACGTTGTGGCAGCTTTGTGGATTAAGGACCCTTACTATATGCAGGGCTGAATATTTGCAGCTGGTATTTCTTTGCAGAAAACCTGTGTGTGTGTGTGCACACCCTAAGGGTAAATTCGCACTTCATGATCACATTGATCCGGATTTACTAATGGTGTCTAATTCTTAAACAATGTGCTATACAGTCTTAAAATACATATTGATAATAAATCTCATTTCGTCTAATTTTTGGATTGTCCAGTCTAAGTATACACCAGCATACATCAGCTAGCTTAGTTATCTAAAATAACCGCTTTTCTATAGACCATAACCCCCTGTCGAATGAGTTGGAAACTGAGTGAAAAAGTGTCTAAGACAAGTATTAAGTGTACTGAAACCCCTGTATACCAAAATGTGTAGCACGAATTTGGGTTCAGCTGTTTTAGTAAATCTGGGCCATCATGTTAGAATTGTTCCCATTTTGTCATAAAGCATCAAATATTTTGTGTATATTTTAAATTAGATTTCAGTTGATACAGAAAAAAGAAAAAAATTATTCAAGAAATTAAAATTTGAGCTTTCAAAGAATGTAGACACGGACTTCCGGTTCCGGCGCTGGGATGCTAGCAGCGGAGTGAAAGAGCTCCGGCACCCGCTCGACTACAGACCGGTTCCCCGCTGTTACCAAAACGCGGGGAGGACAATAACAGAGCGCCTAAGGCCTGCCACTGATCCCTGAGCTCCGTACATGGAGCGATACCTTCTGTGGAGCGGCAGCAATAAATCGACTAAGGGGGTCAGCGCGGGAGAGTCACGCAGCAAGATGGCGGAGACAGATACCCCGGTGCAAGATCCTGTAACTGAATCACAGGCAGCACATGAAGAGGGTGAGTCACCTACAGTTCACCAGGCGGTGCTCTCAACGCAGAGCATTGATTACAAGTCGCTGGCAATTGAGGTGGCTACCTACCTGGCTCCTGATATCAGGGATACGCTGACGAAGACGTTGTCGGCGTCCCTGCAACAGATACATGAGGCAATCCACCAGCATGATGCCAAGCTGGAAGAATTAGAACAGAGGGCTCAGTTGCTGGAAAGTGAGAATGCTAATCAAGCGCGCACCCTGAGCGACCTGTCCAAGCAGAATATGATTTTGTTTGACAGGGTGGAAGACCTAGAAAATAGGTCGCGACGGAGCAATCTCCGCTTGATCGGTTTGCCAGAATCGGTTAAAGCAATAGAGTTGAAGGAACTCTGAGTTAGATCTGCCGAGAGCCCTGGGTCTTGATGGCCGGCATAAAAGTTGAGAGGGCACATAGAATTGGCCCCAGGAGGATTCAAATCTGAAAAGAGCGGGAGGGTCTCACAACCTAACCGCAAAGCCGCGCCAAGCGATCATGAAATATTTGGACTACTGTGATAAGGAGGCCATATTGAGAGCTTTCAGGAATAGGAAAAGTCCTCACAAACTGCGAGGAAAGACTATATTATTGTTTGCGGATTACTCGGCGGCAGTTGCCAAGAAAAGGAAGGAGTTCAGCCATGTTTGCCCTTTGCTGCACCAAAGACATATTAGATTCCAACTAATGTATCCGGCGAAACTGCGAGTCACACATGCTGATGGATCGGTGGTCATATTTCATGAACCGTCAGCGGCGGAGGAAATGGTGGAGACCTTGCAGAACAGAAGACAGGAGAGAGAAATAGAGAGCAGCCAGAGGCCTATATCACCACGTCAGAACAGGAATGAAGAACGGCGAAAGACGGACTCGCAAGATCCTGACCGGGAACGACAGAGAGGGCCGATCAAGGATAACTGCCAATCATTCTTCTAAGAGAGAACGGCAGTCATACCAGAGAAGGTGACATTTTCTTATGATAATAGGCATTGTAACATCAGCGCATGTACTAGCCATATATATGGGACTCAAAAGTTAACAGCGAGAGTTCTCCTTTAATGTCACACTGAGAAGGAGGGATGAAGTGGGGCAGTGTGATGGATGTTATCAGTTTATGTTCAGTAGATAATGTTAATGACTGATCCCTGACATATGCGGCCTTTAGGTTCATAAGCCATTGGTTAGGAAGGTGAGCGGGTGTCGCAACCCAGAAAAAAGGAAGTCTAGACAGAATAACTAAAGTTAGAGGCTGCTCTAACGATTAGGGATAGGGAATTAAGGAGTTGTGAGGAGACTCCTTTTTAAGGAGTTATTGTGTTTTATCTAATTTGCAATTTTTGTATAGTCTGAACATCTATCTTTACCGGCTACAAGGACTAGTATCTAGCAATACAGTGAGATGAAAGTCATTTCTTGGAACATAAAGGATCTGAGGTCACCCCCACAAAAGATGGATGATCCTTAGACACTTAAAAAAAACTCAAGCCTGATGTTGTTCTCCTTCAGGAAACCCACCTGGAGGAGAAGGAATTCGATAGGATGAAAAAATTATGGGTGGGCTCTGTTTTCGGTGCACCAGCTTATAACAGGAAAGCGGGTGTTATAACAATGTTAAACAAACAACTTAACTGTACTGTCGTAAGTCACACTGCAGATACACGAGGTAGGTGGGTACAAGTACTTATTCAGGTTCAGGACACTCAATATAGCATTTATAATGTTTATGGCCCTAACACAAATAATGGAATATTCTTTAAAGAGTTAGAGACCAAGGTGTTGGGAGATGCAAGCCATCACAAGATTGTTGGGGGGGGGGGGGATTTCAATTCTGTGGTCAGAGGTGGTGAGGACAGGAGACGAGAAGGAGACAGGACTGGGATTGACGGACCCCAAGATAACAGGATGCAACCTCTTATGGGAGGGGCTGGTCTGGTAGACCCATGGCGCCAGTTACATCCGGATGATCGGAGTTTTACTTTTTACTCAAACTCACAGTCCTCATGGTCACGGATTGATTATATACTTATTTCCCACTCACTGTCACAGAGGGTGGAGGGGGCTGAGATTGGTGCTATGGTTATATCAGATCACGCCCCTATAACACTAGTACTTGCTGATACATTCCCAAAAGGAGTAGATTATATATGGCGCTTCCCCTCATATTTGTGTACAAGAGAGGAATTTGTGGAAAAGTTGTCCATTTGGTGGGAGGAGTTTAAATCTGATAATGAGGGACATTTGGGAGACCCACAGTTGTTTTGGAACACGGCAAAGGTAGTGATAAGACGAAGGATTATGGGATATGAGAGCAGTTTTAAGAAAAAGGCACATCTTTCCTTTAAGGAAGCGAGCCAGAAGTTAGGGAGGCTTATTCAGAGTTCTTGAGTAGTCCGTCAGAGGAATACCAAACAAAAATGGGTTACTGAGCGTCAAACCTTTGAGAAATGTGTGAAAGACAGGGAGTCCCTGAGACAATCAGAAGTGGAAGCGAAATTGTATAAATTTGGTAATAAATCAGGAAGGTTACTAGCTAACCTAGCCAAAGGGATGAGAAGTCCCCAGTATATAACATGCTTGGCGGACAAAGGAAAATTGAGACATGACCCAGCTACAATTAGTAACATAGTGGGCTCATACTATGAAGCATTATAAAAGGAAGAGGGGACGGGCGACTTGACGGACACTATATTGGACAGGGTAAAACTACCGAAATTGTCTGAGGAACAACTCCTTACTCTAAATTCGGACATAACATTACAAGAGCTGCAGGAAACCATGAAACACTTGGGTAACTCCAAAGCCCCAGGCCCGGATGGATTTACCGGGGAGTTCTACAAAGCTATGTTACCTCAGGATTCTCCGGTTTTACTAGAATTATTTAATGGAGTATTCCAGGGCCGTATGAGACTGGACAATGAAAACATGTCATATATCAAGTTGCTACCCAAACCAGGGAAAGATCCTGTGTCCCCGGGTTCTTACAGACCCATCTCACTAATAAATGTGGACGCGAAATTATTGGCAAAGATTGTAGCAGACCGTTTGGCCACATCCCTTCCCCAGTTAGTAGGGAGGGAACAGGTGGGATTTGTGAAAGGCAGGTCAGCAGTAACAAACATAAGGACTGTCTTGACGGTCCTGGATCGGGTCCAGAATCTTCCTGTTGAGGGGAATCCCCAGCCATGCTCACTTTGGATGCGGAAAAGGCATTTGACAATGTAAGGTGGGCATGGCTGGGAGCAGTATTGGATAGGATGGGGTTCCAAGGGGCTTTCAGGACATATATATCCCAAATGTACCAGAACCCGAGAGCGAGGGTGTATACCCAAGGTTTTCTGTCTAAGCCCTTTCAGCTGCAAAAGGGCACTCGGCAGGGGTGCCCACTGTCCCCACTCCTATTTAATTTAGCGCTAGAGCCACTAGCCAGAGGATTGTGCGATTCTAGTGTCTTTGAAGGTATCAAAGTGGGGGGGGATGTCAGGCAAAAGCGGCCTTGTTCGCTGATGACATAATTCTATTTCTAGCCCGTCCGGAACAACAAATAGGAAGGGTGATGGATTTACTTAGTGAATTTGGGAAATACTCGGGGTACTTCAGTAAATAGGACTAAATGTGAAGTGCTTCCCTTGGCACAAGGAGATGATGGAGAGAATATTGACACTGGGAAATTTGGTATAGCCAAACCATCGACCCAAATTACCTATCTAGGGATCAAAATAGGGAAGTTGCCGCATTCCTTATATAGGTTGAATTATCCCACCCTTGTTTGCCAAAATTAAAAAAGATTTAGATAGGTGGAAGAATTTGCCCTTGTCTTTAATGGGCAGGTGCCAATTGATAAAGATGATGGGAGCATCGAAGCTAATGTATCCTCTGCAAACGATTCCTGTCCTCTTACGTCACGCTGATGTAGGGAATCTGGAGAAGAAATTTACTCAATTCCTGTGGAGAGGTAGGAGGGCAAGAATAGCGCTAAAAAGTTAAAACTCAAGAAGGAACAGGGGGTCCTTAATTTTCCAGATCTGCGAGGCTATAATCTAGCATGCCTCAGTCGACACATACTGGATTGGGTCAACAAGACTGCATTCTACTCAAATATATGAGTGGAGTGCCAGTTAGCATCACCGTGGAATTTGGCAGCACTACTGCATACTAAAAATATCAAAACTGCCAGTTATAGCAAAGAGGTCTCTTATCCTCAGGGACACAATTATCACGTGGAAGAATGTGAGGAAATTGTGGAACTTGCCGTTTTTGTTTTTTGTTTTTGTTTTCCAAACATCTACCTTTACAGGGTAATCCCAATTTCCCTGCAGGTCAGTGAGAAATCTTTTCAAGAATGGGCGTGTAAAGGAGTGACTAAGGCAGGAGATTTGTTCCATGAGAAGGAAATCAGATGGGCATCGCTGGGTGAGCTAACAGAGGTGGAATCTTAAGAAACTGGCACAGTTCCAATATATTCAGGTTCTTAGCTATGTAAAGAGCGTTATCAGTGATTTAGCCAAGGAGGGGCAGAGAAACAAATTTGATTCCCTTTTAGGGCATAAGTGTAGAATGTCCATTTCAGAAATTTATATGATACTAAGGACAACCTGGGAAGATCAGTTAGCAGTCAATTTGTTTAAAAAAATGGGAGAATCAGCTGGGGGTTGAGGAACTGGAATCGATTGCCCGAACAGGTATCCAGGCGCTCTATAAAGCAGTACCAAATGAACAGATGAGAGAAACACACTTCAAGATACTTACATAGGGCTATTATGGATTTAATTTACCGCACTCCCCGGCTAAACCTGATAGAATGACTGCATGCCCAAAGTGCAACACCCAGGGACGGATTTGCTTCATGGGATTTGGTCTTGCCCTAGTCTGAAGAGCTTCTGGTCTCAGGTGCTTACAACTATGAAGAAGCTAGGCAATAAACGCAGGGAATTATCGCCCCTTTTGGTTATATTCCAGGCAGAGGGACAGCAACCTTCTGAAGTGGGAAGAGGCAGTGAGAGGAAGGGCCTGAATACTCTTGAACATAAGATGATGTTAGAGGCAAAGAGGTGCATATTAACAAAGTGGCTATCGACAGACGTCCCTAGTGTGGAAATGTGGTTGAGTAGAGTTAGACGCTTATTTCATCTTGAATGGTGTGAGGCTGTGACCAGGAAAGAACTGCTGGGGAAGAAATTGTACAAGGTATGGAGGGGGTTCATGGTACATTCCCAATTCAGAATATCCCTTATTGATGGGACCCTTCAAACTTACAGCGTGGTATCTGCAGGAGGACCTGAAGGGCCAGTTAGGAGATCTGAAAGTGTGAAAAACTGAAATAAATGGTCTTAAGTAAAAATAGCGAGACGTTCTTGGTAACCGAGATGTTCAGATTAGACAAAAAAAAAATGGGGATTGGGAGGGGAAGGGGAAAGGAGATACAGGGGAGGGGGTAGGGAAGCCGGGGGGAAGGAATAAGACAGTATTAAAGCAAGTTCATGCGCTTTTGATTTGTTGAGACAAAGATTTATTTCCAGCCGGAATGGCTATTTATAGAATTAAAGTGCTAAAGGGTGAATATTGGCTTTTATATATGCAGAATATATTGGCGACTATGGGGGGGGGGGGGGGGGGGGGGGAGAGAAGGAATTAAAGGGGAAAAAATGGGAAGAAAGAGGATATCTGCTTGTCATTAATAGAATGCCAAATGTATGTATGCATGTATCTACTTTTTTTCCCGAAATAAAAGCTTATTTAAAAAAAAAAAAAAAAAGAATGTAGACACTGTAAAAGCTAGTCATGGATATGTAGCCAGATTTCCAGTGGAGTCTGACCATAAATTTCATGCAACTACTGGAGAGGTATGTTTTAGATGTCTGGAATGTAAATTGAATTATGTGGTATTTAAGGGAATGTGTCATCCATATTTTTTTTATAATACCAAATAGTGAAGCGTGTTACTTTCTTTCCATTTTATGATGGTTGATTTTTTTATTTTACATTATGAACATGATCATGGGGCAGCCATCTTAACAGCATTGCAAGATATTCTTTACAGCAGCCTCATGATCATCTACACTAAAAGACTGGAGGGGACCAATTGATGTCTATACCAGAGTGTAATAGACATGTTCAGTGACCTGTGTGGAGGTCATTGTGTAGGATGGGGCAGTGATATCACCTATTGTGAGGTAGTGTTATCTATATAATGTAGTTGTTATCTGTCATTGTCCCTCTGTCTGATATGATAATGAGATGACTGCTGAGAAGTGATCTTTACAAAACAGGACATGGCAGTCTATTATCAGGACTAGTGGCCATAGTGAGATGAAACCTTTTCGTATAGCAAAAATAAACATTATAATCATGATTGACTAGCTTGATTAGCTGCTTTGTAATATATAGAAGGACAGAATGCCATGGGATGAAAGACAAAGGCCTTTCACATAGCATCATCTCTTATGTGCCACTTATATATCTGTGAAATGCATAAGTTTAGTTTACTCTTTTTATTAAACAAAAGTATTCTGAATATAAAAGCTTCATTGCTATTCGTACAACTCCCTCAGTGTGCCTGCGCCGATGACGTCATCGGCGCAGGCGCACTGAGGGAGTTCTGAGGAGGCGAGCCTCCTCATCTCAGAGCGCCTGCGCCGAATGAACACAGGCGCGCGATTTTTGAAATGCTGACAGGGCCGGCCGGAGGAGATCACGGCTGGCCCTGTCAATCAACACGACGAGGGGGGCGTTTTTTTGCGGCGGCTACCAGCAAGAAACTGCTGAAGGAAAGTAAGTAACACCATTATATTTTCATATATATCGCAGTATAAGGAATTTAACTAGCCCCAAAAAAAAATATTACTTTAGGGGGGTGACAGAAGCCCTTTAAACCAATATTTATCAAGCATATATCTTGAGTACATTATAACCTTAGTTATTATGCTTTCTATTGCTGTTTTTAGATAGGCAGAATCTCTATAGTATAGTAAGACAATATTATATAGTATGAGACTATAATACAGTATAAAAAATAGTAATGAGGCTCCTGTGTATGTGTGCAATACATATTTCTCCTGCACTGGAGGAATTTCCTTTAGGATAATATAATGTAGTACAATATAGTGTAATGCAGTATAATATAGTATGGAGGCTTCTGTACCCTCTCTAACACACAAATCTTAAAGGGAACCTGTCATCGACTTTATGCCATCTGTACAAACTGAAAATGATAATTTTTTTTTATATTTTTGATTTTTTTTTTTTTTTTTAAGTATAAAAAAAATAAAAATACAAGCTTGGTATCGGCGTAATCATACCGACCAGTAGCATAAAGTTGGTCAATTTTACTGGAAAAGGTACACAGCAAAAACAAGACCACAAAACGTTTGCACCTTTACCATTTTTATTTTACCAAATAAATAATGTATTTTCTAGCTTTCCAATTGCATATTTGAAACATTAAATGGTACTATTTGAAAGTATGACTCTTCACACAAAAAATATGTAGTCATACTACTGTACGTTAATGGGAAAATAAAAAAATATAGCATTTGTAAGGCTACTTTCAGACTCATGTTTTGGCTTTCCATGTGTGAGATCCGTTCAGGGCTCTCACAAGCGGTCCAAAACGGATCAGTTTAGCCCCAATGCATTCTGAATGGAAAAGGATCCGCTCAGAATGCATCAGTTTGCCTCCGATCAGTCTCCATTCCGCTCTGGAAGCGGACACCAAAATGATGCCTGCAGTGTTTTGCTGTCCGCCTAACGAAGCGGAGCCAAACAGATCTGTCCTGACACACAATGTAAGGGCTCATGCACATGACCATATGCCCTCTGAGACACACGGTCCGTGAGCGGGCCATATGTCCCGGAGCTGCATAGATCGTGTGCACGGGAGCACACAGCATCATAGATTACTATGATGCTGTGCGCATTGGGCGCATTGGGCACCCGTGGGACTTTTGTCCTGCTCTCATATGATCATCATTGTGGCTATTGAAATGTTTCCAGGTACAGATCCACCTGTGGAATATCAACACTTCTATCCCGCTAGGAAAGATATTTGTAATATCTTGGCTAAAGACAAATCAATAACAAAAAATTCTTCAATCGATCAATCTAATCTACTTCAGATTTTAAATGCATGGCAGAAAGAAAGTTCTAATCTTAATATTCATTGTCGACCAAACACAGCCAATGATGAATGCTCTGCCACTGTTTTTCCTATGTGTAAGGGCAAATGTTTGTTATGTAGTAGTAGGCACCTTTGTCACCCAGTATGAAAATTCGGAAAGCATTCTGGAGGCGCTAATAATTTTTAAGTCCTGAAATGAGAATTGTAATCCATCTTGCTTTCTTGTTGATTTCTGCCTAGAAGAGATAAATGCGATCACAAAAGTATTTCCTGGTAAGTAAATAGAATTATGACATTGTATACCAAATCCATAAGAATACAAAAAAGCAGACATTTTCTTGTTTGTTTTTAATTATTCTCACCTTGAGACCGGACACACACCATATTATGTGTCTGTTGGTACCAACTGGTAGGCCAGGATTCCACACAAATATTCAGTGTGCATTTGTGGCTTTAATTTGCGGTGTGAAGCTGGTGAAAGACTGGATTTGCACAGCATATTTGCAGCAAAAAAGCACAGCAGTGAATTTTAGACCCAACCAGACAACAAGCTCTATCTCTACACTTCACCCTGTTCTGCTGGCAGCCATGGCGGCGCTTCACATGTGTGTGAATCCAGCCTAAGGCCACAAACGTATTGGTTCCGTTCCGTGCGGTCCCCGATGCACAAAGAATGTTCACAAGGAGTTTTTACGGCATGTAAGTGCACCAGGTACACACCTGTGATTTAAAAAACCATATGTCTCTATGATAACGCTGGTTCACTCCTGCTGTGCCAGCACTTCACTCCCATATGCACTCCAATAACGCTGTGAAGCCGGTTTAAGACTAAGGGCGCATGCACACAAATGTGGAGGTTTAATGTGCAGATTAAAAAAAAATTTTTACGTGCAAATGTTTTTTTCTTTACCTCCGTTAACTTTCATTGTGGAGAAAATAAAATTCACACGTTACATAATTAACAGGATTTTTTATTATCAACAATGAAAGTCAATGGAGGGGAGGAAAACAGGTGACATACTTTTTCTCACCACAATAAATGTCAACATTCGTGTGCATGAGAACTAAAACAAATGTGATAGTAGTTTCAGGTGTATTGTTAGGGTAGCATTATAATGCTTTATATTTAATACAGTACGTCTTTGAATTAAACTTTTTGATGTAGATTTCAATATATTACTTTGTGATTTCCATCGCGAGAAAGCTTGGACGGAATGGGTTACAAAAAAAAAAGATCTAAGTTCGAGAATTTCGGAAAGGTGTTTTGCAAATGCTTTGTGACATAGCAAATGCCAGAAGTATGGAGGAACATAATGTTGCTCTTCAAACTTTGACCAATTCAACTGTATGGAAAACTTCAAATGGAGGCCTGGATTTGCCTGAATCACAGCAGATGTTACTGCTTTATATACCAGCATTCCACATGATCTAGCTTTGATATCCCTTCGCTGGTTCCTTAACAGATATAGTGATTATTCAGATGGACTCCAAGAATATATGGTTATAGTGGTGGAGTTCCTCCTCCTGCACAATTTTTTCATGTCCATTTCTGTTTTCTATCTACAGATTTGGGGGGTGTCGATGGGGTAGTGGTATGGTTGCTACATCGATGACCTGCTGATTGTATGGTCTGGTGATGTGGCGGCCATACCACTGTTCCTTGACTACATCAATTCATGTCTGGAGTCTATTTCCTTTAGCCGCCAACATCATAGTATACGTATATGTTTTCTAGACTTGTGTTTGGAGGGGGACTGCACTACTTCCTAAGTTATCACCACTACATATAGAAAGGAACTAGCAGGAAACACGATCTTGCATGCCTCCTCGTGTCATCCACCTCACACAAAACGTAACATCCCTAAGGGTGAATTAATTCGAGCCGCCGCAACTGTTCAAATACTTATTTGTTCGCACAAGAGGCGAAAAATATTCAGGTTGACTGGCAGGTCTTATTCTCACAAATGTATTTCCTCCTCTGTCACTGAAGTTTCAGCAATGGATAGGGTTTCTAATTTTTTTCCGGAAGCAAAATCACTGGCCCAGGTGGATGCCACATCCAAACACAAAAGCGGTTTTACCTCCTTTGTGACACAATACAGCTTGGAATATGATCGCATATGTAAAATCATCAAGAAATATCTTCCACTGTTATCATGCGATAATCAGTGGATGGATATTGTCGCGGAGGGAGTGAAATGTGTAGCAAGAAGGGCTCCAACTTTGGGAAATTTTCTGAGTCCTAGTTTGTTCTCTGAAAAAACGGTGCAGAGTTCAACCTGGCTCAATAACAAGGGCAGTTACAAATGTGGCCATGCTAAGTGTATTTGTTGTGAACATACTAGACCCACCAGGAATTTTAGATCTGCTGCTAACGATGCAAACTTTGTTAATAGTATGGCCGGGCTGGAGGGCGTAGCCTTAGGGTAGGCCAGCATGACGAGGTGGGGCGGCGGCGAGTTAGGATAGGGGGGATAGGAGTTTCTTTTAGAAGTAGGGGCGGAGGAAAAAGAGGGGAGGTCTTAAATAGGTGCAGTGTTATCCCCCAACCTGAGCCTACCGTCATGTCTGAGGTCGAGGAGTTGATTAGGCAGCTCAGGTCGAGAGCGGAAGCGCAGGGCCCACAATGGTTGCAGGCGCAGCTTCAAGGCCTGCTAGGAGTGGACAGGTGCGAGGAGTGTGGGGTCGGGCCCTTGCAGCAGGAGACGCGCCAGCCACAGCGTACTCGCCCGCCGGTGCGCCTGAGTCCGGAGTTGACCCCAAGAGTCCGGTGCCGGGTCTGGAGCCCCTCCAGGGACCTTCCACGCCGAGCGGCTGTGCGGAAGCCTCCCATTCTGCCGTCCCGCCGCGGGAGGAATCCTCGTGTACGACGGGACTCCAGCAGAGCGCAGACAGGTGTTAGCGCTCCCCCTGCTGGTGTAAGCACTGGAAATGGAGCAGGTTTGGCAGTTCCTATGGTGCCCCTGTGGGAAGCTGCCCAGCATGTTAGAGGCAATAAGGAGATGGATGTTTCCCCCTGCAGTTGTGGGGGGTGAGCAGGCTAGAGAGCCTTAGCGGGCAGCAGGACACTGGCCCTATCCTCTTCTGTTCCGGTGCTGGCGGGGTATCAGATTCTGGAAACGGGCAGCAGGACGCTGGCCTTGCGGCATCCGGAAGCAGCGACAAAGCATCTACCCCTCCCCCGCTAGGATTGGCATCGTTGGTCAGTCTCTCGACTGATGGCTACCGGATCCATGGTTGGACGAGCTGCGGGATCTGCGACTGGAAGGGACTCGAGTTCCGGCTGGTGGGATCACAGCGCCCAGGCAGCCTGGTGAGTTCAACTGGGGACCATTATCATCTATATTTAGTGCCCTGGGGGGTGAGGCCAGGGGACCCACGGGGGAGTTAGGGCGGGGGCTTCTTACCGTGTTGGGGGCTTGGCATCAATGGCACCGTTTGGGGGGGTGCGCAAGGGGGTTCCCCGCTCCCCACCTGGGGGGGGGGGGGGAGATGGGACCTGGGGCTAACCAGTTACAAAATGGGGGCGGTTCAAACCCAAGTAACAGCTGCGGTTGGGAACGCGGAGTCGTTGGCGGGAACGAGCTTGGTGTCAGTGCAGACAGGCGGGGAGGGGACAGTTAGTGTGGATGACGCAGCTCGGGGGGAGTTGTATGTCTGTTTTGAAGGGGCTCACTTGAAGCAGGACATGAGGGAGTGGATTTGGAAGGGTGAGTATGTGGAAATTTTTTCACTACTCCCTTTAGAACATTTTAATTTGGACAGGGCTAAAAAAGATGATGGTAAGAGGAGGAGGAAAAGCGCCAGTATCGGTTAATCCTGCGCACGTTTGTCAACTGGCTACAAGCCTTCGCCATATTCATGAGTATTATTGGGGAGAAAGAGCCCGAATGCTGTTTGCCGCTTTTCTGTTATCAAGATGCGATCGGGGAGGCGTACCTGGTTTATCTGGCTTTGCTTGAGCTCCTTTCCAATCCTAGTGTCGGTTTTCTTGTGGGGGGAGAGATTTCGCAATAGGAAAGTGCGTTTCCATTGTGACAATCTGAGTGTCAATTCTTTGTCGGCATCGTCGCCACAGGTAGTTCAGTTGTTGCAACGTTTGGTCCTTGAGTTTCTGGCGTTGAACGCTTGGGTGGTGGCAGTTCATGTTCCAGGGGTTCAGAACTGTATAGCTGACGCACTCTCGTTTCCAGTGGGAGCGTTTTCGGATGGCGCCGGAAGCGGAGGAGTACCCCTTGTCCTGTCCAACCTTTCTTTTTGAGCTGCTGGAGGAGCGGTAGCAGGGTTGATCAGATCGTCGTTGGCCCCAAGGACGTGGGATTCGTATGCTAGGGCTTGGGAGGATTGGAAGGGTTGGTGTCAAACGATAAGAGTGGATGTTGTGGTGTGGGGGTTGAGCTAGAAGCCCTTATGTTATTGTATATTGGGCACGGTAGGGATGAGGGTTGGTCGTTGCCAAGATAAATAAAATAGCTGGTTTAGTCTTTGGTTTACGTTTACGGAGATTAAGGGACGTTACAAAATGTTTTCTTGCGAGTCAGGCGTTGAAGGGTTGGAGGCGGAAAAGGGGAGCAGAAGATTGCAGGTGTCCAGTGTCCTTTGCATTACTGTTGGACATGGGTAGACAGGTAGGGGCAGTATGTCGGTCAGTGTTTGAGGGTTATTTGTTTAAGCTTGCGTTTTCATTAGCCTTCTTTGGGGCATTGCATTTAGGGGAATTAGTTAGTGACAA
This sequence comes from Bufo gargarizans, assembly GCF_014858855.1. Taxonomy (NCBI): domain Eukaryota; kingdom Metazoa; phylum Chordata; class Amphibia; order Anura; family Bufonidae; genus Bufo; species Bufo gargarizans. The sequence goes on from NC_058085.1 coordinate 245,940,624, forward strand.
CGTACGGAGAGTGGGTGGGTTGCTGCAGGAGGACGTTGATTTGTACCCCGATAGGGTGGAGTTTAGATTACGCCATTCGAATATGGATGTTAACAGGAGGGGGTATTAGATAGTGCTGTACGAGGTTCCAAATTTTGAGATGTGCCCAGTGCGTTGTTTAAGGGATTTTAGGTTAGTGAGAAAGGGGAGTGCTTTGCCGCTTTTGATTCACGAGGATTGTTCTTCGCTGTCCCGCTAACAGTTTCTGGCCTGGATCGGGTGGGTTATACAGGTCATTCTTTTCGCATAGGGTCCGCCACTGAGGCCACCAAGCACGGGGTGGGTGATGAAGTGGTCAAGAGGATTGGTCGGTGGGAGTCTGTGTTTCAGGTCTTATGTACGCATGGCTCGTCTGTAAGGATTATGTCGTTTGGGTTTGCCTGCTGTAGTTTAAAGTTCGTCCCCTAAGGAACTGGCCGGCTAACGGGGATGGTTCTCATTTTTATTTTTTTCTCGTTACAGATTGGTGCCCGGCGTTAGTGTAGATACTGGGCCATTCCTTTGTTTTTTGGGGAGTGTCGCAGGAGGGGCGACAGTGATACGTTGGTTAGGAAAGAGGCATGGTGTGGAGTAGTGTGTTACTGGAGATACACAGGTTTGTGCGGCTAGATAGAGCCCCTAATGTGTTGGTCCTTCATGTGGGGGGGGGGGGGGGGAAGTGATTTGGGGGCACAACCTTTTCGTGAGCTAATTAGGGACATAAAATTTGATTTGCTGAGAATCTGGGCCTTATTCCCAGAAATTGTCACAGTTTGGTCTGATATGGTCCACAGGCATGTGTGGAGGGGTGCTCGGTCAGTGGACCGGGTGAACAAAGTCGGGATAAAGGTGAACCGGGTGATAGGGAGGTTTATAGCTAGGAATTGGGCCGTGGCTGCGAGACATGCTGAGTTGGTACAGGGGATTGGTGCTTTCTGGAGGAGTGATGGTATTCACCTTAACACGATTGGAATCGATATTTGGTGCCTAAGGCTTCAAGGGAGCATAGAGACGGCTTTGGGGGTGTGGAGGGATGCCCCCCAAAAAAACAGATACCATCCGTATGCCATCTGTTTTTTAGCGGATCCATTGTAACAATGCCTATCATTGTCTGCAAAACGGACAAGAATAAGACATGTTCAATTTTTTTCTGCGGGGCTGCGGAACTGGCATACTGATGCTTACAGCATGCGGTGTGGTGTCCACATTTTTTGCTGACCCATTGAAATGAATGGGTCAGCATCCTACCCGCAAACTAAACGGACATAGAAACAAACAACGTTTGTGTGCATGTAGGCTTAGGAGCATGAAATTATCCAGAATTTCTGGTTATTCTGAAGCATTAACATGTACATGACAGTGAAAAATGGACAGGTGATTGATGTTTTTTTTCACCGGCCATCACATGTCCATTTTAAGACCAATGGTAGTCTATGTGGTTATTCTAATGGCAATTCTTTTAATGGTCAGTGACGTCCAAAAAGTAGAATATGTTCTATCTCGTCTGTTTTTCACTGACAAACTGCCCCATACAATTGAATGGATCCGTTTTTAACATCTGTTCCTCAGAACAGTGAAAAAAAGTCTGGAAAAAATGGAAAGTTTATCCCTTTTAATGGACTTTTTTGTACTGTCATGTGCATAAAGCCTAAGAATTCCTTTAACTGTAACTAACTTTCCCTCACCATGATCCAGACTCCACCAGGCTGTACACATGAGACACTGCAGTCAGACAAGTACTGTTTGCAACCGCAAACAGAAGTGTGATTGGTTGCTTTTTTCAATTACCGTATTTTTCGCCGTATAAGACGCACTTTTTTCCCCCCAAAAGTGGGGGGAAAATAGCAGTGCGTCTTATACGGCGAATGTAGCTTATTTTGCCCAGTTTTCAATGATACACCCGCCGCGATGCCGCGCGGCGGGTGTATCAGCTGTGAGGGAGGAGGGGCTGGGGGCGGCATCTGCATTAATAATGACAGCGGGGCCCGTGCAGTGACTATTCTACTACACGGGCCCCGCTCACTGTATAATCATATCTCTAATAGTTAATTGTTCTATGCATGTAATCGCATAATGAGCGCTAATGAGCGCTGTGTATTACCGTACTTAAAACTAGCAGCGCTCGCCGTTCGGAGCAGAGAGGAGGCAGGAGGCAGGCCGGGAGGACGGGCACTTGCAGCGTGAGTCATACGTCACGCGCCTGCACCGCCCACTTATGAATGAAGCAGGCGGCGCAGGCGCGTGACGTATGACTCACGTTGCAAGCGCCCGTCCTCCCGGCCTGCCTCCTCTCTGCTCTGAACGGCGAGCGCTGCTAGTTTTAAGTACGGTAATACACAGCGCTCATTAGCGCTCATTATGCGATTACATGCATAGAACAATTAACTATTAGAGAGATATGATTATACAGTAAGCGGGGCCCGTGTAGTAGAATAGTCACTGCACGGGCCCCACTGTCATTAAAGCAGATGCGACCCCCACCCCCTGTATTGAGGGTCATTCACTACAGGGACACTTATGGAGGGGATCTGTGGATGACAGCATAAGATGCTATATATGTGTCATTCACAGATCCTCATCCTCATAACAGTGCCATCCAGAGAGGATCCCCCATAAGTGTCACCCACAGATCCCCCATAAGTGTCACCCACAGATCCCCCATAAGTGTCACCCACAGATCCCCCATAAGTGTCACCCACAGATCCCCCATAAGTGTCACCCACAGATCCCCCATAAGTGTCACCCACAGATCCCCCATAAGTGTCACCCACAGATCCTCCATAAGTGCCACCCACAGATCCCCCATAACAGTGCCACCCACAGATCCCCCATAACAGTGCCACCCACAGATCCCCCATAACAGTGCGTCACCCACAGACCACAATTAGTTCAAAACCCACCAAAAGTGCACCTTTTTGGTTCAAAATATTTTTTTTCTTATTTTCCTCCTCAAAAACCTAGGTGCGTCTTATAGGCCGGTGCGTCTTATACGGCGAAAAATACGGTACTTCAGTTTTGATAAATCTCCCCAACGTGTTTGGAGTATTGCTGATGTGCTGTGTTTATGGAAACTGTATGTTTCTGTGCCATTTTTGCAGATATGTCCTCATACTTTACTGTTATTACATGGGACTGCATACACTGATAATGATTGTGTATAAATAACATCTACATTTAGTAAATAAATGGTTATGCTTCAATTTGAATTGACTATACAGTTTAAATAATCTGATATACATAACAATGTAATTAAAATCATTATATGTTTATTTTCATTCTTGAACAGAAATGGGCACGTGTTTACCGACATGGTGTATTACAAGTTGGCATACACACAAACAATGGACGTGAGCGACAGCATGAAATCCTGAAATAGTCACCTAGAGGGTTACAAAAACTGTTCTTAGTGAAATGATCACAGTACTTCATTCAAGTTTCTTCCCAAACACATACAAGTAAGATCTTGAGCTGTTTAATCGAATGATGCAATACTCATTTTATTGCACAATGTTTTAATGCTTAAAAGGGTTGTTCCATCTAGGACATTTATGGCATGTTCACAGACCCTTATCGTGTATCGACATCTCAGGTTTTACCTGGAGGGTGAGAGTGAGTGCCCCATTGTGAGCTATGTGATTTATTATCTGAACGCATGTACTTCTAGTTCTACTCACCTTTGTTGATGAGCATGCTTTCTTCTTTGTGATTGCTATGTAATCCTAACCGTCTTCTGATGAACCAGGGGGTAAATCTGTGAGCTATATACGCTGCATTTGTAATATATATGAAAAGCAATGGAGCGGGGCACAGCCGTAGCAAAATGTGGCTTGACTTAGGGGGAAGTAAGTGGCGGATAGGGTTAATTATGTTATGAGGGGAGTGTTCCGGTAGGATAAAGGAAGGGGTGGAGCGGGTTATGGGATGCGAGTTTAGAGAAAATTGGGGTGGGGCTTATTCAGTCAGGGATAGCGTGGGTAGAAGTTGGCACGGCATCATGTCCGTGTCACGGAAGGTGTGCAGGAAACTAGAAAAAACTAAATGAATATACGACTGACTGGATCCAAAACTAAGGAACGAAAAGGGAGAGCCCTGCATCAGACCTGGCTCTCTCCCTTACTGCTCAGCCTATGCGAAAATCCTAATGGTAGATGATCGCATATCCTCGTACCTTGACTGTATAACACCTGAACACCCTATAATAGTGAGGGGACACGACCACCGGCTCCCTACACTAGATACGGAGGGAGTCAGGGTCACCTGGGATCCAGCAAACAGAAAAACACAAAATGAACAAAACTTATCTTGTAGAAGACTCAGAAGTAGGAACAGCATTCACACACTCCAGGAAGGAATATAAACCGCAAAGTGATGCACTATGGGAAAGGATTTAAAGGGATGCAATCAGTGCAACTACATGACAGCTGAGAGAGGCTAACGAGATGAGAAAATGAAAGCAAAACAAAAGGAACCTCAAGGAGGAGGTTCTAGACATCGGTCAGAGCTTCTCAGATGTCTGGTGGTGACAGTCCGCTCTTGAAGTGTTGTTAGAACAGGTTAGGGCAGCCACAGCGGATCAGGGGTCGCAGTGGGTTCAGGAGACGCTGCAGGCGGTTGTTACGAGGGTGTCAAGAGCCACGTCTGACTCCGTTGTACCCGGGGTCAGGAAGTCGCAGCGGGTGGCTGCGCGCTCTATGTCTAAAGATTACGCTGTTTCTTAATGATAGTTTTCTGTGTTTGCCTTACTATCCTTTTTGTCTCACTCAGGGATCCGTAGCTTCTCCTCCTCAGCTGTTTCTTGTCTGTCACTCCCAATCTCCTTATATTCTCCTCTCACTTCTCTGGTTGCCAGATATAGAGCTTCCTGCCTGGACTTCTATACTGACCCACTGGAGCTGTGAATCCTGGTTGTTGCTCCAGAGTGTTACCCCCCGGATCCCTGTTGGGCTTTTTGTTGTCTTCTGTTGTCGCCCACCTGGGATTATATGTTGTCTGTATTGTCTGTCCTCCCCTTGGTGTTTTCCTTTAGAGTTAGTGGTGCGGACTAGTGTTCCCACCGCCCTATTCACTATCTAGGGCTCATCTTAGGGAAAGCCAGTGTGACGGGAGGTGTACAGGAAACAAGACAATGCAAAATGAATATATGACTCACTGAATCCAAAACTAAGGAACAAAAGGGAGACCCCTGCATAAGACCTGGCACTCTGCCTGACTGCTAAGCCTATGCGAACACCCCAATGGTGGATGATCGCATATCCTCGTACCTCGACTGTATACCACCTGAACACCCTACAATAGTGAGGGGACACGACCACCGGCTCCCTACACTAGACACGGAGGGAGTCAGGGTCACCTGGGATCCAGCAAACAGAAAATCACAAATAAATGTACAGCACTTATCTTGCAGAAGACTGGGAAATAGGATCAGCATGCACACACACTCCAGGAAGTTGTATAAGCCGCACACTAATGCATTATGGGGAGGAATTTAAAGGGATGCAATCAGTCCAACTACATGACAGCTGAGAGAGGCTAACGAGATGAGGAACTGAAAACCAAAACAAAGAAAACTCAAGGAGGAGGTTCTGAAAGGCTTCTGTCAGAGCTTCTCAGCTGTCTGGTTGTGACAGTACCCCTCCCTCTACGAGTGGACTCCGGACACTCAGAGCCCACCTTCTCAGGATGGGACCTATGGAAAGCCATGATGAGACGAGTGCCCTAATGTCCGTCACTGGGACCCACATCCTCTCCTCAGGACCATAACCCTCCCAATGAACGAGGTACTGGAGAGAACCGCGGACAAGACGAGAATCCACAATCCTAGAGACCTGAAATTCAAGATTCCCATCAACCATAATCGGAGGAGGAGGCAAAGGCGAGGGTACAATGGGTTGAACATAAGGTTTCAATAAGGACTTATGAAAAAGATTATGGATCTTCCAAGTCTGAGGAAGATCAAGACGGTAGGCAACAGGATTGATGACAGACAGGATTTTGTAAGGCCCAATAAACCTAGGAACCAACTTCCAGGAGGGAACCTTCAATTTGATATTCTTGGTAGACAACCACACCAGATCACCAACATTCAGGTCCAGACCAGGCACACGTCTCTTATCTGCCGCACGCTTATATTTCTCACTCACGCGATTTAGATTATCCTGAATCTTTTGCCAACTAGATGACAAAGACGAGGAGAATCTGTCCTCATCAGGTAAACAAGACCCCTCTCCCGAGAAAGTCCCAAACTGCAGATGAAACCCATATGCACCAAAAAAATGGTGACTTATCAGAGGACTCCTGACGACGGTTATTTAAAGCAAACTCAGCAAGGGACAAAAAAGAACACCAATCCTCCTGATTCTCCGCCACAAAACAGCGCAGATATGTCTCCAGATTCTGATTGACGCGCTCTGTCTGGCCATTCGACTGCGGGTGGAAAGCAGAAGAGAATGACAACCGAACCCCCAAGCGAGAACAGAAAGCCTTCCAGAATCTGGAAACAAACTGCGTGCCCCTATAAGAGACTATGTCTGAAGGAATACCGTGCAATTTGACAATGTGATCAATAAATGCCTGTGCCAGCGTCTTAGCACTGGGCAAACCAGGAAAAGGGATGAAATGCACCATTTTGCTAAAACGGTCCACCACCACCAGAATCAGTCTTCCCCGAGGAACGAGGCAGGTCCATTATGAAGTCCATGGACAGATGTGTCCAAGGACGGGAAGGAATGGGTAAGGGAAGGAGAGAACCTGATGGCCGTGAATGAGGGACTTTGGCACGAGCGCAAGTCTCGCAGGCTGCCACAAAACCCTCAACCGACTTACGAAGCGCAGGCCACCAGAATCTCCGAGCGATGAGAGCCACTGTGGCTCTTGCCCCCGGGTGCCCAGCAAGGACCGTATCGTGGTGTTACTTAAAAATCTTGTGTCTTAAAGCGAGAGGCACAAACAACCTCCCAGGAGGACAAAGATCAGGAGCCTCTGACTGGGCTGCCTGCACCTCTGCCTCCAATTCAGGAAAAAGAGCAGAGACCACCACACCTTCAGCCAAAATGGGACCCGGGTCTTCAAAATTCCCACCTCCCGGAAAACAACGTGACAGGGCATCTGCCTTCACATTCTTAACCCCAGGGCGAAACGTGACAACAAAATTAAACCTTGAAAAGAACAAAGACCATCTGGCCTGTCTCGGGTTCAGACGCTTGGCTGACTCCAAGTAGGCCAGATATTTATGGTCAGTAAACACAGTAATAGGGTGTCTGGCTCCCTCTAGCCAATGGCGCCATTCCTCAAAAGCCAACTTGATGGCCAACAATTCCCTATCTCCCACATCGTAATTTCTCTCTGCGGAGGAGAGTTTCTTCGAGGAAAAAGGCACACGGTCGCCATTTGGCAGGAGAGGAACCCTGAGACAAGACCGCACCCACACCCACCTCAGAAGCATCAACCTCAACTATGAAGGGTAAAGAAATATCAGGTTGTACCAAGATGGGAGCGGAAGCAAAACTCTCCTTGATATTAGAAAAGGCCTTATGCGCCTCTACCGACCAGGAAGAAAAATCTACCCCCTTTCTGGTCATATCAGTGAGTGGTTTAACAATAGAGGAATAATTCAAAATAAACTTCCTGTAATAATTGGCAAAGCCCAAAAAACGCATCAGCGCCTTCTGATTCTCAGGAAGCTCCCACTCAAGCACAGCACGGACCTTCTCGGGGTCCATGTGAAAACCAGAAGCGGAGAGAAGAAACCCCAGAAATTGAATTTCTGGAACCGCAAACACACATTTTTCCAGTTTCGCGTATAATTTATTCTCCCGCAGGATGAGCAAGACCTGACGTAAGTGTTCCTTATGAGTTTTGAAATCAGGAGAAAAAAAAAAAAAAAATCAAAATGTCATCCAAATACACTAATCCAAATTTTCCCATTAAATGATAAAAAATGCTGTTCACGAAATGCTGAAAAACGGCTGGGGCATTCATCAAACCAAAAGGCATAACCAAATTCTCAAAATGGCCCTCAGGGGTATTGAAGGCAGTCTTCCATTCGTCTCCTTCTCTGACCCTGACCAGGTTGTATGCCCCTCTTAGATCTAATTTGGAAAAGACTTTAGCCCCAACAATCTGGTTAAACAGGTCCGGGATCAGAGGAAGCGGATAAGGGTCACGAATAGTGATACTGTTCAGCTCCCTGAAATCCAGACAAGGTCTTAAAGAACCATCTTTTTTCTTAAAGAAAAAAACAGCGGCAACAGGTGACTTCGAGGGTCGTATGTGTCCTTTTCTCAGACCCTTTCAGGTTGGGAAAGATTGTATAAACGAGATTTAGGCAGCTTGGCGCCTGGGATGAGATTAATAGGGCAATCGTACTCCCTGTGCGGGGGCAAATCCTGAACTCCACTCCCAGAGAAGACATCCGAAAATTCAGAGAGAAAAGGTGGTACAGTCTTAGTAGAAACCTCAGAAACAGATGTCGTGAGGCAATTCTCTGCAAAAGTCACTCCAACCATTTATTTGCCTCGCTTGCCAATCAATGGTGGCGTTATGTTTAGTGAGCCAGGGTAGCCCCAACACAAGAGGAGTAGGTAATCCGCTAAGGACGAAACATGACACATCCTCACAATTAAACGAATATTGTGAACTATGCCCTTTAATGATTTCTGAAAAAGTGGAGCGGAATCAATAGCAAAAACAGGAATATCCTTTCCCAAAGTGCACACCTGGAAACCATGAGTTATCGCAAAATGATTATCAATGAGATTGACAGCTGCTCCACTATCTACAAAAATCTCACAAAAAAATGTTCCTGCTCTCTAGCGCCACCCTGGCAGGCAGGACAAAACGGGAACTACAAGCAAACGGAAAACCTTCAATTTCCGCCTCAACCCTGCCAATAGTAACAGATGGAACATTTTTAAAAGATTTTTTCCTTTTTGTTTCTTTATTACTCCCAGAAAACTGCCTGAATCTCCTAGAGGGACAAACATTTGCCAAATGATTTATACCTCCACAACAAAAACAAACCTTCCCATGCGGGCTGAATCTTCTATTGTCAGAGGCAATCAACCCCAGCTGCATGGGCTCCTGCTCAGAAGGGGCTGACAGCGACTGAGACCCCTGCACACAGAATGAGACCGCTGCACTGTCCTGAGACTGAGTATGACAGGAAGGAGAGATCTCTCCTCTCTCTCTAAGATGCCTGTCAATACGAACGGCCTGAGACATAGCAGAGTCCAAGGAGATAGGCCTCATGAAAGGCAAATGCATCTTTCAATCCCTCTGAAAGACCATGGCAAAATTGACTTCGGAGTGCAGCATCATTCCAACCAGTATCAGCTGCCCATCTCCGAAATTCTGAGCAGTATATCTCTGCGGATTGTTTACCCTGGCATAACAGACGTAGTCTAGACTCAGCGAAAGCAACACGATCCGGATAATCATATATCTGACCCAGGGCTAAAAAAATTCATCCACTGAACGGAGGGGCCGTGCCCCCACCGGCAGCGAAAAGGCCCACGACTGAGCGTTACCCCTGAGCAGCGATATAATGATCCCCCCACCCTCCGTTCCTCATCACCAGAGGAATGGGGAAGAAGGCGAAAATGGAGTTTGCAAGCCTCTCTGAAACGCACAAAATTCTCACTACCCCCGGAGAACGTATCCGGGAGCGAGATCTTAGGCTCAGAACAAACTCCATGAACGCAAGCTGAACCGGTCACTAGAAACTGAGAAAGAGTCTTACGGAGATCAGCTACCTCCAATGAAAGACACTGGAAGCGTTCAGTCAAAAAGTGAAACCGGATCCATGCTCGAGACGGTTTTGGCGGCTTATAATGTCACGGAAGGTGTACAGGAAACAAGACAATGCAAAATGAATATATGACTCACTGGATCCAAAACTAAGGAACAAAAGGGAGACCCCTGCATAAGACCTGGCACTCTCCCCGACTGCTCAGCCTATGCGAACACCCCAATGGTGGATGATTGCATATCCTCGTACCTCGACTGTATACCACCTGAACACCCTACAATAGTGAGGGGACACGACCACCGGCTCCCTACACTAGACACGGAGGGAGTCAGGGTCACCTGGGATCCAGCAAACAGAAAATCACAAATAAATGTACAGCACTTATCTTGCAGAAGACTGGGAAATAGGATCAGCATGCACACACACTCCAGGAAGTTGTATAAGCCGCACACTAATGCATTATAGGGAGGAATTTAAAGGGATGCAATCAGTCCAACTACATGACCGCTGAGAGGCTAACGAGATGAGGAACTGAAAACCAAAACAAAGAAAACTCAAGGAGGAGGTTCTGAAAGGCTTCTGTCAGAGCTTCTCAGCTATCTGGTTGTGACAGCCAGGGTTTTAGGCACGTGATCGGCGTACGGGTGAGGAACCCGTCTAGGGACGTCAGGGCAGTCAGGTGCCAGCCTCAAGGTGAGATAGGGGGTCACCACCTTTCCCTCCCCTTGGACAGAGCCTTCCCTTTTCCCTCCCTTTGTGTCACGTATGTGATAGGCACGCCGGTCGTGATAGCGGTGTTGCAGGGGACCAGCCCGGCTGCGGTCCCTGCTGTTTTTGTAGTGCGGGCGCGGAGGTCACGGCATCTGGAGAGATTGAGCCCAGAGATTACCCCTCGGACCCGGCGGCGCCTTGGGAGCCCCGTTAGGGACTCTCCGGTACAGCAGTGGGGTAGCGGTGCCAGCGCTGCTCGCGGCCGTGCGGGGAGGAATCCCGCTCGGCGGTCGGGTCCTGCGGGAGAGGGAAGGGTTAACCCCCCTCCTGTCTCCCAGCCTGCGTCTGCAGTCAGGGCAGGAGTGGCGGCGGCCCTGTGCTGGAGTGCCTCAGCAGGGTACGAGCCTTTGACTCACCTCGGTCTCCGGTGGTGGAAGCAAGCCAGCAGCATGTTCGTGGCGGGAGAGTGCAGGCGGCCTTCAATGCGGTAGGCCAGGGCGGCAGTCGGCAGGAGCAGGAAGAACTGGGCGCACTGAGGCCCCCTAGTGGCGCCGGAGGCAACTGCAGCATCAGCAAGAGCAGGAGGATTTTGGTGCGCTGAGGCCCTCTTGTGGGCGCCGTAGGGAATTGCAGTGGGGGAGCAGTGAGTGGCAGGAGGCTTCGCCCCCCAAGAGGGCATCTGCGGAGAGTGCTGCATTTAGAGGACCTGTTCCGGGTGATGGCGCTGCAGCTGTTGGTGCGGTGCGGCCACTGTCCGGTGGGCCTGGACGTGATGCAGATGACGTCGTGGCAATGGATCCTCGAGTACCTGCTTGTGCAAGAGTCCACAGAAGATGAAGACATCCAATTTGCAACCTGCGGGGACGCTGCTGAGTCGGTTGCGGCGGCAGTGGGTTCTGTGAGTGTCCGGGAAACGGAGTTCAGGCGTGCGGCTCCTGGTGGGATCCATCCCCAGGGACGGCCAGGTGAGAGGACGCCACGGACGGGTCAGTGTGGGGGGGAGGGTGCTGCAGGGGGGATGTCTGTGAGTGACGGGGGTACTCAGGTAGTGCAGGAGTTGTTATCCGGTTTGTCGGCGTTGTTAGCGAGGGTGGGTTCTGGGATCGGACAATCGCCTGCGGCGGTGTGGTCGAAGGGGGTGCCGGCCTGCGTGGGAGCGGATGGTCCGGTCGCACAAGCTGTAGCGGGGAGTGTGTCTGGGGATTCTGTGGCGGTGCCTACGGATGCGGTTTCTTCAGCATTGGTCGCGGCGACCGGTAGTGGTGGTAAGTCGGGTTCGGAGGACGTGGTACGGTTGGCAGACGCGGATAGGGGGGAAGTGTATGTCTGTTTCGAGGGGGCTCATTTGAAACCAGAGGTGAGGGAGAAGATTTATAGGGACGAATATGTTGAAATTTTTTCACTTTTGCCCCTAGAGAAGTTTAATTTAGATAGGGTCAAACCGGATGATTGCAAGAAGGAGGAGGAGCGTACGTTCATGAGTTAGTTGCAGGCATTTGCTATTTTGGCAAGCATTGTTCCGCACTTTTTGGATATATAGACTATTGGGGAGGCTTATAGGGTGTATGGTGGGGTGGCGTGGTTGTGTTATGATGAGCAGTTTTGTCAACGCAAGGCTATCCGCCCCAGTATTAGGTGGGATCACAAAGATATCAGCCTCTGGATGCGCCCAGAAGGTGGGTGGTCAGCCCTTTGGTGGCGCGTCAGGGGGTACGTCAGTGGCAGAGTCGCCCTCTGGCGGGAAGAAAGGGGTCTGCTGGCAGTTTAATGAGGGGTACTGTAAGTTCCTGTCCGACAGCCGTTTTAAGCATGAATGCTCCGGGTGCCCATAGTTTCTCCCAGTGTTTTAAGAAGGGGAAAGGGAGAGGACAGGATGTTGTGCAGAAGAGGTTCGACACCGGTGAAGGTGGACGCGATGCTTCCCTTCCTAAATGAGTACCCCGATAGGGCAGCGGCGGAGTTGTTGCGTCAGGGGTTTGTTGACGGTTTTCGTATTCCGTGCTCTTCGGTTTGGGGGGGGGGGGGGCGGTGTGGTTCGGAACCTGGCGTCCGCGTTGGCGAGGCCTGGGGTTGTCAGGGAGAAGATTGAGAAGGAGGTTAATGCAGGGTGGGTCGCAGGTCCGTTTGCTGTCCCGCCGCTGGGCTGAACTTTGCTTGTCGTATCCTGCCTATGGGCCGGGTTTTTTTGCCGTCGATTGGCAATGGCGACTGCCGTGGTGGTTGCTCCGAGTCATTTTGTGCGGTTGTCGGCAGAGGTTAGGGCAGATCTGGAGGTTTGGGAAAAGTTTTTGTCTCTGTTTAATGGGCGATCCGTGTGGATGGACGAGACGGTTTTTAATGTCGATATGGAACTCTTTACGGATGCGTCAGGGGCGTGCGGTTACGTGGCGTTTTGGAGAGGTCAATGGAGTGCGGGGGTCGTGGCCGGATTACTGGCGTAGGGCTGGTTTTCTGACTAATCTGGCCTTGTTGGAATTGTTTCCCATCATGCTGGTGGTGGAATTATGGGGTGATTGTTTTCGGAACAAGAGGATTCGCTTTTGTTGTGACAACATGGGCGTGGTGCAGGCTATTAATGCCCAATCTGCTAGTTCGCCACCGGTGATTCGTTTGTTGCGGCATTTGGTGTTGAGGGGTTTGTTTTGTGGCAGTTCATATTCCGGGTGTTGAGAATTCAGTGGCTGATGCTCTCTTGTTTTCAGTGGGATCGTTTTCGTCGACTGGAGCCGATAGCAGAGGAGCACGGCCGTCCTTGTCCTCAGTGGCTCTGGAGCGTGGCCTTGGGGTCTCGGTTGCATTGCTTCAACGATCTGTGAGTACAGGTACGTGGTCGGCTTATGCTTCGGTTTGGTCCCAGTGGGAGCGGTTGATTGAACAAGTTGGGGGCTGTAATACTGTTGAGGAGTTTCAGGTGCTTCTGATTTATATGGTAGGATTGGCGTTTAGTGCGGGTTCATCTTATTCAGGGGTTTCGAAACGGGTGTCGGCGATATCCTTCTGGTTGCGCATGAGGGGCATGGCGGATGTGTCTAAATGTTTTATGGTGCGCCAGGCGTTGAAGGGTTATCGGAGACATGTGTTTACTAGGGATACGCGCCGCCCGGTTTCTTTTGAGATATTGAATTTGTTGTGGAGCCAGGTGGGGGTTACTTGTGTGTCAGGGTATGAGGTGTGTCTGTTTTGTGCGTTTTTTTCACTGGCATTTTTCGGGGCTTTCCGAGTTGGTGGCAAGAAATAGAGGTGGAGATGGAGGTTTGAGGTGTGGGAATGTGGTGCGCTGCCCGGAAGGATTGGATTGTTTGGTGCGTAGATTGAAAAATGATCCGGAGGGGCGGGGGAGGCGTTTTGTGCTTCGCCCTTTGTGGGGTTCTGTGGTTTGCCTCATCAGGTGTTTGGAGGAGTTCTGGGGGGGGGTTCGGCCTGATGTTGAGGGGGCATTGTTTGTGCACGTGGATGGGTCGGCCTTGTCCCATTATCAGTTTGTGTCAGTTTTTAGGAAGTGTTTGGGGGCGGCGGGTTTCCAAGCCACAGAGTTTGCATCGCACTCCTTTCGGATTGGAGCTGCTACTGAGGCTGCTTGGTGGGGCTTGAGGGACGAGGTGATTCGGCGTATTGGCAGGTGGGAATCCGCGTGTTTCCGTTCCTATGTTAGGCCTCATTTACTGTGACAGGGTGAGCTGTTGGATAGCCAGTTGGCTAGGCTCGGTGGGGGTTCAGGTATGAGGGGTTGCACTTTGTTAACTGCTGTCTTGTTCATTGGTTGTTCTGTAGTGCCCACCGCGTGCCTGGCTTGGATTTTTGGCCACTCGTATGTTTATTGGGGAGCCCAGAGAGCTGATGTGCAGAGGAACGGCAGGCAGTTGGGTTTTGAGTCCCATGAGCTTCAGGTCCGCTGGATTGGATTGCGAGGTTTGTTGTGGGGACGGGTGTTGCCAGAATTCAGTTTTTATGTTTCTCTTGATCACCCTCCGGATATAGTGGTCATTCATGCTGCAGGGAATGATTTGGGTGTTCGTCGTTCCAGAGACATCATTAGGGACATAAAATTGGACTTGCTGTGGTTGTGGGCTGATTACCACTTCTTGTTGGTGGTGTGGTCGGATATAGTGGCAAGGAGAGCTTGGTGGATGGCACGGTCGGTGGAGAAGTTGAACAGGGCTAGGGCCAAGGTCAATAGGGAGGTGGGCCAATTTGTGAAGCGGCATGGGGGTTTTGTTGTTCGGCATAAGGACTTGGAGGAGGCATCCCCTTTGTTTTTGAGGTCTGATGGAGTGCATCTTAATGACATTGGAATTGACATGTGGATGCTAGGCCTGCGCAATGGTTTGGAGACTGCTTTGAAGGTGTGGAGGGACGAGCATAGGTGAGGTGACACCTATGTCGTCTGGTGGCAGTAAAGAAGGGGATCGTGGGAGGCAATTTTGGTATAGGTGCATGGCTTTATCTTTACAGCGTGCATCTATGAGGTTTTGGTGGTAAATGGAAAACTGGGGACCCTGATGGGGTTAATAGCCTTGCAGGGATATAAATTGTGCATTTGGGGCCCTTGGGTCGGAGAGTGCGGCCGAGGGTAAAACAGTGATTTAAAAACGTGGACCGGATGCTCAGATTGTCTTCTAGGATCCCTCGGTGTCTTGGTTATAATATATGTTAAAAGTATTAGGTTTAAAGTGGTTATAATATATGTTAACAAGTATGGTATTTTATTTATGGTTGTTTAATAAATTGCCGCTACGGCCTTTACACCAAGTACGGTTGTTGTCTTTTATTGATCAGGATGGGGGGGTAAAAGGGTAGAGGGTAGGAGCCAGAGTCTCTTCCATCCCATGAAGTCATTGGAATTTGTATGTAAGATCTGTTCCTATCTATTTTCACAACTGTGGTTTAATTCAATGGGATTGTTGCAAACTGCATAAATCCGTGTTGTGGGCTATTTCAACACTCCTGACAACCTCAAGTGGCTTAAGAGAACCACATTCTCAAGATAGTTACAGTCCCGCACTTACAGCCAGGTCCATAAATATTGGGACAGACACAATTCTAAAATTTTGGCTCTATACACCACCACAATGGATTTGAAATGAAACAAACAAGATGTGCTTTAACTGCAGACTGTCAGCTTTAATTTGAGGGTATTTACCTCCAAATAAGGATGAATGGTGTAGTAATTAACAGTTTGCATATGTGCCTCCTACTTGTTAAGGGACCAAAAGTGCACGATGAGCTCAATGCATTGTGGGTAGTGAGGGCAGGTGGGATTAGCCTCAGGGCTGTGGGCAGTGGCAGCTGTGACGAGACCAATCTTGCCACATTGCATTGGAGAAGCCTGCTTCCTTTAGACTATGGCCCCATGTTGAAACGCTTGATTTTCCCCTGCAAAGACATGAAAGCCGGGTCATTTGGTACTTGCCCTATTTGCACAGTGATACCACAGATATCCAAATGGGCTCCATGGCATAGCTAACGAAAGACTATGTGAAAGACTTTGGCTCCATGGCGATTCTACTGTATTTGTTTAGTCTGAGTGCCATTCACCTAATATGCGCTCAGACCTGAGCTGAGCTATCTGGGGATATGTTAAATGTCTATGTTTTATGCAATAGCTGCACAGTTAAATATTCTTATGTCTTTTATTACCATGTTGCTAATGGAGTTTTGCCTCTGCCCTTGGAGCTAAATTGTATTACTTCCCAATTGTCTCCAGAACAGAAGACTGTAAAACTGTATATTCTCCTGCCTGTGATAATTACATTAACCCATTGTGTAAGGTAATTGTATCACAGGCAGAGGGGAGGATTTTGTGTGGGAGTGTCTGAGTGTATTGTATGTGGTTACTGGTTGTTTTACAAAACCCTGTTAGTGGTACTAATGTGCAAGAATGTGTATATAAGAATAAACACACAGCTCTGGCTGACCACTGCTTGACCCTCAACATGGCGCCTTGTCTCGTTCTTGGGGGAGGGGGGGGGGGGGGTGCCGTTACAGCCATCTTAACAGAATAGTGAAATTGCAGTTTTATGCAGACTGGTTTCTAAGAGCTGAATCTTCTGCAACTAAGTCTAATAGTTAGTGATTCTGGAATATCATGGTAATAGTAACTACATATATGAAAATTGAAATTAGGGTCCAAATGTGACAGTTATCCTTTAAGGGAAAGAAGATTCTTATTCCTGTATGTGGTGTAATTTGCATCAGTATTCCTGACAGAACTCCTAGGATAGACAGTAAGCGGAGGTCCTCACATGACAACAGATCTGTAGTGTTTACAGTACAAGTATAGTGGATGGATTGAACAAATTTAATCTGTATTGTGCCTACAATATCAACATAGCAAAACCATCCATATTTGAAGGTTACCTAAAGGTTTGATACCCACAGCATGAATGTATACTGGGGGTATGTTTTCATAGGGATATATTAACATAATTATTAATATAAATATTTCACTAAATGATTCTTGTTATAACACATAATGAGCTTGAAGATGTATGCAGCATGAAACTGTATAACGTAATGGGGGGGGGGGGGGGGGGAATGCACCTGCGTCTTATGGAGCGAATGCTGACAGTTTAACATTGCTGGGTGCGATGTACGAGCGAGCCGGGACCGGGTGAGGGACTGGGAGGAGGAGCTGGGGGCCGGCAATAGCGGCGGGGCGGTGCAGTCAGTGTACTATAGCCCCGCCCCGGTATAGTAATATAAAATGTCTTATTCAATTAAAATGTATTACATATGCCCCCTCACTCCTAAATTACTAATAGTACCTTACATCCTATTCCTAATAGGTTCTGTACAATGCCGGCAGGCCGGGCGGGCGGCAGCGTAACTTCCTGATGTCACGTGCCTGCGCAGCCTACTTTATAAATGAAGCAGGCGGCGCAGGCAAGTGACGTCAGTGAGTGACCTGCCGGCATTGTACAGAACCTATTAGGAATAGGATGTAAGGTACTATTAGGAATTTAGGAGTGAGGGGGCATATTAATTGAATAAGACATTTTATATTTGTATACTGGGGGGGGCGGCGGCAGGGGGCTGATCCGTGGATGGCACAGTTAAGGGGTGGGGGGGGGGGGTCTGTGGATGGCACTGTTATGGGGTGGGGGGTCTGTGGATGGCACATATATAACAGTGCCAGCCACAGATGCCCCCTGTAACAGTGCCATACACAGATACACCCTGTAACAGTGCCATCCACAGATCCCCCCCATAACAGTGCCAGCCACAGATCCCCCCCATAACAGTGCCAGCCACAGATCCCCCCCATAACAGTGTCAGTCATCCACAGATCCCCCCATAACAGTTTCCGTCATCCACAGATCCCCCATAACAGTGTCCGTCACAGATCCCCAGTAATAGTGCCATCCACAGACCACCATTAGTTCCAAACCTACCAAAAGCACACCTTTTGGTTAAAAATATTTATTTTCCTCCCCAAAAACCTAGGTGCGTCTTATAGGGTGAAAAATCTGGTATGTTAAAAAGTGAATATTTAATTTAAAGTAGAGCAATGTACAATTAGCAATGTTAATAACTATTTATCTATTTATTATCCAGGTATGTGGAGCTAAATGTGCAAAGCTCCAAATATTATCGTAAGTACAAACAGGAAATTCTGAGTTTTCTAACAAATCGCCCAAGGGAAATAATTAGCCACATTATGCAAAGAATGGATCTAACCAACATTGTATGTGTGAACAGTACTAGTGGGATTTTTAAAGTGGACAGTGAAACTAATAAAGGCAACACATATACAGTGAATTTAGGAGGGCAAACTCCATTCTGCACGTGTAAAGACTGGGGAAATTTTGTACTTCCATGTAAACACATATGCTGCATTCTAAAATCCACCCGTGAATGGGGATAGCCAGGGCTGTCTTTCACAAGGGGCAAAAGGGGCAGCTGCCCTGGGCCCAGTTGCTTCTGGGGGGCCCAAGGCAGCTGCCTCTTGAGCCCTGCTGGCCACTGCCCCGGGTGTCAGGCTGTCAGCTACACAGGGGGGTGCTGCCATGCCTCCCTGCCAGCACTTCAGGCAGCAAACTGGAGAGCTGTGATTCTCTTAGGAGAAAGGACCGTAGATGACATCACCATGTGACCAGTAACCTAGCAATATTACTGGTCACATGGCTATGAGGTAATCAAAGGTCCTTTCTTTCTAATCAGGACTCAGTGTTGCTGCAGGGGAAGTTTGCCATAAGGTTTGTGAAGATTATATCAGGAAAATTTGACATGGGCTGTTATGCTAGTATACTGTGGGGTGCTGTATACTGTGGGGTACTGTACTGTGGGGTACTGTGCTGCTCTACTGTATAGTGTGGGAAGCTGTATATTGTGGTGTGCTATACTGCTCTACTGTATATTGTGGGGTGCTGTATAGTGTGTGGTGCTATATACTGTGAGGTGCTGTATACTGCGGTGTGCTATACTGCTCTACTATAGACTGTGGGGTGCTATACTGCTCTACTGTATACTATGAGGTGCTGTATACTGCGGTGTGCTATACTGCTCTACTATATACTGTGGGGTGCTGTATACTATAGGGTGCTATACTGCATACTGTGGGGTGCACTGTAACGCTAGGGTGAGCAGAGCCCCAGTCTCCTTCCTGCAGAGCGTTGCCCACTTCCAGCCTGAGCCCAGCTGCCAAGAGCACTGATCCTGAGCCTGCTGGAGTCTTCAGAACTGGAAGTATTTACAGTCAGTCATTCACTGTACTTCACTGTGGATTTTTTGTGTGTGTGTTGTGGTGGAGGGCGTGATTGCATGCTAGGGTGTGGGAAGGCGAGATCCAGGGGGCCCAAGTAAATTTTTGCCCTGGGTCCAATCAATATTAAAGACGGCCCTGGGGATGGCATAGACCGAGTAAGGCTTACACTGACAACCCACTGTTTTCACTGGACATACATTGTTTTTCCAAAGAAGTAAAAGAGGAGACATTTGAGGGCCAGACCCATTTTCCGGACTTAAAACTACGACCTGCTGAACATATACTGGACCTAGCACCTCGGCGGAGAGCATTGCGAACCACAAAAATCTGAAATTGTCATATACTTATTAAACAACTAGTAGACGCCTTGTATCTAATAAAAGATGTTTGTGATTTAAATAAAGCAGAGGAGGACCTGGAGAGCTTATTCACCAATGTTAAGAGTTTGGTGCCATTGTTAGAGTCCCCAAAGAGAAAAAATTATGCATTAGTGAATTTCGAACCACTGCCAAAGCGTGCATATGGCCGGTCAAAATATCCATCTTCTCAAAGAGTTGGTACCAAAGCTGATATGCTTAGGGAAGATGTATGGGACATTGGAGAGGAAAGAACATCCTTAAACCAGTTTAGCGCTTTGGACAGTGGCAGGGCCGTTTCTAGGGGCGGGCGGGACGGGCGGCCGCCCGGGGCGCTGTCAGCAGCAGGGGGCGCCCGTTGAGGTAAAAAAAAAAAAAAAAAAAAAAAAATCGTTATGATGGTAAATGATCGGGCGGCCGGCCGCCCCTCATGCTGAGCCTCCTGAGCGGCCGGCTCAGTGCTGCGCAGCCTGCCTGCGCTGCAGACTGCTGAGTTATTAGTGTAGCGTGGCCGAGCTCTGTTCGGTCCGGCCCGGGGTACAGGAGCATTTGTTTCTTGTACCCGGCCGGACTGAAAGGAAGTGCACACTAAGTGAGCACTTCCTGTCAGCCGGGTACAGGAAACAAAAGCTCCTGTACTGCGGAGCGAACAGAGCTCGGCCACGCTACATTAGAGGTGACAAGGGGGAGGAAATGAGAGGAGGAGGGGGGGGGGAGTAGAATGAGACTAGTGACAAGGGAGGGGAAGGGAAGGGAAGGGAAGGGAGGGGAGGGAGTAGAATGAGACTAGTGACAAGGGAGGGGGGGGGGGAGTAGTAGAATGAGAGTGACAAGGGAGGGGGGGGGGGAGTAGTAGAATGAGAGTGACAAGGGAGGGGGGGGGAAGAGAGTGACAAGGGAGGGGGGGGGAAGAGAGTGACAAGGGAGGGGGGGGGGAAGAGAAGAGAGTGACAAGGGAGGGGGGGGGAGTAGTAGAATGAGAGTGACAAGGGAGGGGGGGGGGAGTAGTAGAATGAGAGTGACAAGGGAGGGGGGGGGGGGAGTAGTAGAATGAGAGTGACAAGGGGGGGGGGGGGAGAAGAGAGTGACAAGGGAGGGGGGGGGGAGAAGAGAGTGACAAGGGAGGGGGGGGGGAGAAGAGAGTGACAAGGGAGTACGCAGAGCCAGACTGCAGCCAGAGACCAGATCATCTAATTGTCCTGGTGGTAAGTAGACAATGCAATATGTGTATTATTTAATTGTTTAGTTATTAATACTACATTTTGCGGACCGCACATTGCCGGCACTAAGAGAATATGCCTATTATTGTCCGTTATTGGGGACAAGAATAGGACATGTACTATTTTTTTTCAGGTTCGGAATTGCGGATCCGGGTCCGCAATTCCGGATCTGATAAGGGGGGGGCGGGGGTGCCAATTTTTATCTTGCCTAGGGCGGCAAAAATCCTTGCACCGGCCCTGGTCAGACTTACTGACGTCACGCGCCTGCTCCTCCCACTAGGCGGCGCAGGCGCGTGACATACAGTGACTGAGTGAGCGCCGCACTGCCTGCCTGTTACCGCCCGCCCTGAGCCCCTGAGCAGTGCTGATGCCTGCTGTGAGGCGAGTGATGGTCTGGGGGGGGGGGCATTAATTACAATGGGGGGAATTAATTACAATGGGGGGGGGCCACTGTGGGAGACATGAAAATGGGGGCCACTGTCACTGTGGGGGACATTAAGTTTAATAAGGATCACTATGGACATTATTTAGAATGGAGGCTGCTGTTGGTGTCATTACTCATTATAACTGTATAATGTCTGATAGGCCTAGTCCTGAGCTGAGTTATATTACCCTGCCCATGCCCTGTATAATAATGTACCCATCCCTGATACCCCTAAGGCTACTTTCACACTAGCGTTCGGGCGGATCCGTTCTGAACGGATCCGCTCATATTAATGCAGACGGAGGCTCCGTTCAGTACGGATCCGTCTGCATTAATAACTTTAAAAAAATTCGCAAGTGCGCAAGTAGCCTGCGCGGATCCGTTCAGACTTTCAATGTAAAGTCAATGGGGGACGGATCCGCTTGAAGATTGAGTCAATTGGTGACATCTTCAAGCGGATCCGTTCCCATTGACTTACATTGTAAGTCTGAACGGATCCGCACGGCCAGGCGGACACCCGAACGCTGCAAGCAGCGTTCAGCTGTCCGCCTGTCCGTGCGGAGGCGAGCGGAGCGGAGGCTGAACGCCGCCAGACTGATGCAGTCCTGAGCGGATCCGCTCCATTCAGACTGCATCAGGGCTGGACGGCTGCGTTCGGGTCCGCTCGTGAGCCCCTTCAAACGGAGCTCACGGACAGCCGAACGCTAGTGTGAAAGTAGCCTTAAGTTATATTACCCCGCTGGAGTAATATAACTAAGGGGTATCGGGGTACATTATTATACAGGGCAGGGTAATATAACTCAGGACTAGGCCTATCAGACATTATACAGTTATAATGACATCCACAGCAGCCTCCATTCTAAATAATGTCCATAGTGATCCTTATTAAAAATAATGTCCCCCACAGGCAGGCAGTGCGGGCGGCGGCGCTCACTCACTGTACCTCACGCACTGCGTGACGTACAGTGAGTGAGGTCAGCACTGCCTGCCTGTCTGTTACCGGGGGGGGGGGAGGTTTTTTGACACTCGCCCTGAGAGAAATTTTACCTAGAAACTGCACTGGACAGTGGTATCGGACAATATACCTGCAATGACACCTGGAAAATAAATTGCATCAAATTACCTTACCAGGATAAGTTAGATATTGAAGGGAACAAGTGGCTTGATGACAAAGTAATTAATGTTTGCCAATATCTAATTTCTATTCAATTCCCTCATGTGCGCTGTCTATTTGACACCTTGCTCCTGGCACACAATAAAGTCGTCCAAGCTACCCAAAGGGAAAACATTATTCAAATTCATCATTCAAGAGCACATTGGCTGGTATCTCATGGATCTGCAGCTGATGTCACACAGTGTATGACTCACTGAAAACAACGCTCACAGACACTTTGAAAAACCAAATTGTACATTTGTATAAAAAAACATTTTTGAAGGTGAATATTCAGTGCTTGACCTACAGTACTTGACATTCCAAAAACAAAACGGTGCAAATGACTGTGGGCCATTTGCAATAGCAAATGCTGTTTGTTTTGGCATATGGAATGAGGTTGAGCGATGTTGTCTTTGACCAAAGTAAAATGCGAGCTCATATTGTTTATTGCCTTGAGACACAAGAAATTTCAATGTTCCCCCATTCAATGCTGACAAAATCACGCACCCCTACTGCTTATGTCAGCTTTATAACCCTAAAGATCAAACGGTGGAATGCTCAGCTTGTGAAATGTGGTACCACTTTCAGTGTGTTGGAGTCAGCCAACTTTCTTCTTGCATTAAAACAATAAAATATATATATTTGCAACAAATGTGATACTTCCCGATTTAATTGTGTATGGTAAATCCGTATGTTAAGTTATTACCCACAGAGGGTTACCAAATATTATTATATGTTATACATATTTTATGCAATTAAATGTTTTATTTAAAAAAAAACTTTTTTTTTTTTTTTAATGTTAATAATTTTAATTAAAAAAAATAGAACATAGGGACATTTAGATTAAAGAGCAACTTTAAAAGTGGTTTTCCAGTTTATACAAGTGTGCCATGTACTATGGAGTCACTCTACCATAGACTTCTACGGGAGAGCAATCTATCCCATAGAAGTCTATTGGAGAGTGGCTGCAGTACACAGCCATGCCACAGCATAGCTGATGTGGTTTATTCTAAAAATACTTATAAGGATACTCACCTGCGAAAACTGGAAAACATCTAGAGGGATGCAAAAGGAACCAAAATGTGGGACAATTGCCCTGCAAACAAATGTGGATAGGGAAATGACCTAAAATAACATAGAATAAAAAAAAAATATATATATTTATCTAGGAGGCGGGGTCTTGGCTGTGCTAGTCTGTGATCACCCCCCCCGCTAAAAACATGTTTAGACAATACACTTGCTGCAGGGCAGGCCAGCACCTCCAAGGCGTAAATGGCAAGCTCAGCTCAGGCCATGTGCAGACGTGCAGACGTTTTGTATCAGCTGGTGGTGCTGGTTGTTGAGGCGTGCTGACAAAGCTTTTCCACATTTAGGACATGCTAACCCTGCCTTCTGAGGTGCTGGTGGTGCCCCAGCTGCATTACGGACTTCTTCCTCTTCTGCCTTCGCCTTGTGCTTCCACTGAGCCCCTGGTGTCAGATGGGAATGCCATCAGCAGCGTGTCTACCAGCGTGCGCTTGTACTCGCGCATCTTCCGATCATGCTCCAGTGACGGAATTAAGGACAGCACGTTGTCCTTGTAGCAGCGATCCAGCAGGGTGGCCACCCAGTAATCAGCACTGGTTAGAATGTGGGCAACTCAGCGGTCGTTGCGCAGGCACTGCAGCATGTAGTTGCTCAATTGTGCCAGGCTGCCCAGAGGCAACGACAAGCTGTCCTCTGTGTGAAGTGTATCATCTGTATCTTCAGTATCCCCCCAGCCACACTCCAATGATGTCCATGAGCTGCTTTGGGTGCCACCCTGCTGTGAAAACGGTTCCTCCTCCTCATCATCATCCTCCAGAACTGTGCCCTGGCTGGACTATTTTGTACCTGGCCTCTGTTGGTTCAGGAACCCATTCTCCAAGCCACTTGTGAATGACTGGCCTGATAACCATGAAAATGATCCCTCTTCCACCTGTGCCACATCCTCTTCCATCATCGCCCGAAGCGTTTTTTTCCAAGGAGACATAGAAGTGGGATAGTAACACTGAGGACTGTGTCATCAGCACTGGCCATGTTGGTGGGGTACTCGGAACAGCACAACATGGCACACAGGTCCCGCATGGAGGCCCACTCATTGGTGGTGAAGTGGTGCTGTTCCGCAGAGCGACTAACCCGTGCGTGCTGCAGCTGAAACTCCACTATCGCCTGCTGCTGCTCGCACAGTTTGGCCAGCATGTGCAAGGTGGAGTTCCATCTTGTGGGCACATCGCATATGAGGCGGTGAGCGGGAAGGCCAAAGTTACGCTGCAGCGCAGACAGGCGAGCAGCAGCAGGGTGAAAACGCCAAAAGCGCAAACAGACGTCCCGCACTTTATGCAGCAGCTCTGACATATCGGGATAATTTTTCTGGAACATCTGCACCACCCAATTCAGCAAATGTGCCAGGCAAGGGATGTGCATCAAACCGGCTTGGCCCAGAGCTGCTACAAGATTTCGCCCATTGTCGCACACCACCATGCCGGGCTTGAGGCTCAGTGGCACCAACCACTCATCGGTTTGTTGTTCCATGCTCGTCCACAGCTCCTGCACGGTGTGGGTTTTTTCCCCCAAACAGATAAGTTTCAAAACAGCCTGCTGTCGTTTACTCCTGGCTGTGCTGAAGGGTGTTCCGCTGACCAGATGAGGAGGCGTTAGAGGAGGAAGCAGAGTAGTAGGAGGAGGCAACGAGAAATGTTCTGCAATCCTAGGTGGCGGAAGGACATGCGCTAAACTGCTATCCACCTAAGGCCCAGTCGCCACTGCATTTACCCAGTGTGCAGTTAGGTAGATAAAACGTCCCTGCCCGTGCTTACTGGTCCACGTATTGGTGGTTATGTGGACCTTACAACAGATAGCGTTGTGCAGTGCACACCTAATTTTGTCCAGCACTTGGTTGTGCAGGGCAGGGATGGCTTGCTTGGAAAAGTAGTGGTGGCTGGCAACCACGTACTGTGGGACAGCCACTGCAATAAGGGTTTTAAAAGTCTCCATCTCCACCATACAGAATTACAACATTTCAAAGGCCAGGAATTTTGAAATGCTGGCATTCAGGGCAAGGGATCACGGGTGGGTAGGGGGGTACTTCCTCTTCCGCTCCCATGTTTGGGAGAAGGATAGCTGAATCCTTTCATGGGACATTGTGGAGATGCTTGGTAATGGTGACGGAAGAGGGGAGGAAGAGGCCGAGACTACAGCAGATGAGGGAGCCTGAGACCTTTCATGGTTTTTGAGGGGTGGAATCCACTGCAGCTCGTGCTTTGCATTTAGATGCCTGGTCATGCAGGTGGTGCTCAGGTTTAGAACCATTATGCCTCACTTCAGACTCTGATTGCACAGTGTACAAACCACCCTTCTCTTGTCGTCAGCACATTGTCTGAAGAACTGACACGCCAGGGAAATCCTTGGAGCTGGCTTTGGTGTGTTCAGTCCCTGAGTGCGGTGGGCAGTAGCAGGTGTACTGGCTAGGGGACGGCCACTCTGCTTTGTCACCTTGCTCCCTCTTTTGCTCTGCGGCTGGCGCTGTGTGACCACCACCTCTTCCTCCGAGCTGCACACATCACTCGCATGACCTTGATTCCATGTGGGGTTTAGGACTTCATCACCCTCCACATCATCTTCCAACCACTCTTCACCCCTGCCCTCCTTGCCGGTCTGCACACTGCAGAAAGCTGTAGCAGTTGGCACCTGTGTTTGGTCATCAGAGATGTGCTGCAGTGGTCCTCCCATGTCCACATCCTGAAACATAAGTGGTTGGGCATCAGCCCACTTCTGGGGCAGGGCTATGTGGACGGCCCTCAGAAACCCTGCCAGCAGAGTCCTCAAAAAGCATAAGAGACTGCTGCATGAATTGGGGCTCAGATTGCTTGCCTGATTTGCAAGGGGTTGAGGTGAAAGATGCCCATGGGCTGTAGGTGCCAACTCTGCGCTTTCAGCAGGGAACTGGGGGGGAGACAATGTGAAGGAACTGGAGGCACTGTTAGCCACCAAATCTACTACCGCCTCTACTTCTAAGTGCACACAGCTTAAAAGCTTGTTGATTGGCTGCCCTGCAGCCTTTCAAAAAGCTTAATTAAATGGCCGAACACCAAACTCGAACCCGTACTTTTCCGGCAAAGTTCAGGTTTGGGTACCAAAAATCTTAAAGTTCTGTATGGGCCCGAACACTAGTTAGCAGAAACAAAGAACAAAGGGCGAGTTCATAAAGTGTATCATCGGTGCATATACGTGCTGCTAATATTTCAGAAGATTCACGGCCTAACCACCAGCAAAACAATTTAAACAGGAAAAGGTCCTTAAGGAGTCCGGGAAATAGTCACTTCTATGTGAGCTAGCTATATCTTATCCTATCAATCAGAGGGACCTCTCCTACATGACACCTTCTCAGTATGTAATAGTTAGAAAAGGTCTTTTTGGAGTACAAGAAAGTCAGTTCTATATGAGCCGGCAAAATCCCATGACTCAGAGGGACCTCTCTTACATGTCACCTTCTCAGTATGTAATAGATAGAAAAGTTCCTTCTGGAGTCCGGGAAATAGTCATTTCTATATGAGCTGGCTAAATCCCATCACTCAGAGGGACCTCCTACATGTCACCTTAAAAGGTCCTCCTGGAGTTGGGGAAATAGTCATTTCTATATGAGCCAGCAAAATCCCATGACTCAGAGGGACCTCTCCTACATGACACATTCTCAGTATGTAATAGTTAGAAAAGCTCCTTCTGAAGTCTGGGAAATAGTCATTTCTATATGAGCTGATTAAATCCCTCTCCTACATGTCACCTTCTCAGTATGTAATTGTCACGGTGGACAGGATACAAAATACACAGAATTCCACAAAACAAGTGTCTAGGCCAGAAGCTAGGGATAAAGGTCAGCTCCTGACAAATCCCTACCAGGTCTCCCTAGGCTTCTATGCCCACGTTCAGACCCTAATGGTGGGAATAACGTGTCCCCGTGCCTAGGCTAAAGAGTCCCTAAAATCCCTAAGATGGTGAAAGGGGGAAAGAGGCAGGACCTGAAGGCGGCAGGCATCTCTCTAACAGCCTAGACAGACAACCACAAAAAAAAAAAAAAAAAAATCTAGTTACTGAGCAGGAACAGCAAATTCTTCCTTCCTTCAGGCAAGACAGAAGCTATAACCTGCACAGGACACTGGGTGTCACGGCTGTTTAAGGGTAACAAGAGCATACACAGTAATAGAGCTACTGACCGGACCCAAACTAGGGAAGAGAAAGGGTGACCCCTGTCAGACCCTCACTCTCCCTATGCTGCTAAAGCACATGCCCGGATCCAAGTGGTGGAAGGAGGCATGCCCGCGTACCTAAGACTGATGAGCCCTGTAACCCCTACAATAGTGGAAGGGGCACGGCCACCGATGCCCTGCTCAGAATATGGAGGGAACCGTGGCCACCTCAGATCCAGTCAGAAAATCACCAGGTACACAACAATGTCTGCACACTTAGCTGATGGAGCTGCAACCGCAGAGAAGACGGATCCAAAGGGCCGCTGGCAATATCCAGAGTGCTTGCAGCAACAGAACACAGGTCCAGAGAACTAATAGCTTAACAAGTGAAGATACTCAAGGCAGAGCTACAACTGAAAAGAGAAATATAATCCACGCCCTGCAATAGGAGGAGGGGTGATTTAAAGGCAGGGAAAGCAAACGTAGGAGGAACAGCTGGGAGTAAAGACCTCATCACAGGGGCGGAGAAACAGAACAGTGAGAACACCTCCAAACTCTAAGTGACATCATCACAGGGGTGGAGACACAGAGCTGTGAGAACGTCTCAAAGCTCTGGTAGTGACAGTACCCCCCCTCTATGGGTGGACTCCGGACACCCAGGACCCACCTTCCCAGGATGAGCCCTATGAAATGCCCTGATAAGGCGAGTGGCTTTAATGTCCGACATCGGAACCCACATCCTCTCCTCAGGACCATAACCCTTCCAATGAACAAGGTACTGAAGAGAACCGCGGACAATGCGAGAGTCCACAATTCTGGAAACCTCAAACTCCAGATTGCCATCAACCAAAATCGGAGGAGGAGGCAAAGAGGAGCGTACCGAGGGCTGGACATATGGTTTTAAGAGAGATCTGTGAAATACATTGTGTATCTTCCAAACCCGTGGAAGATCAAGACGGAAGGCAACAGGATTGATGACTGACAAAATTTTATAAGGCCCAATAAACTTGGGACCCAATTTCCAGGAGGGAACCTTCAGTTTAATATTTCTTGTAGACAACCACATTCAGGTCCGGACCAGGCACACATCTCTTATCAGCCACACGCTTATACTTCTCACTCATCTTTCTGAGATTACTCTGAATCTTTTGCCAAATGGTAGACAAAGACGAGGAAAATCTCTCCTCCTCAGGTAAACCAGAAAGAGCCCCTCCCGAGAATGTCCCAAACTGCGGATGGAACCCATATGCACCAAAAAATGGTGACTTATCAGAAGATTCCTGACGACGGTTGTTCAAAGCAAACTCAGCAAGAGGGAGAAATGAACACCAATCCTCCTGGTTCTCTGCCACAAAACAGCGCAAATATGTCTCCAGATTCTGATTGAGGCGCTCAGTCTGACTATGACTGCGGGTGAAAAGCAGAAGAGAAGGACAGCCGAACCCCCAGGCAAGAACAGAAAGCCTTCCAGAACCTGGACACAAACTGCGTGCCTCTATCGGAAACAATATCAGAGGGAATGCCGTGCAATTTAACAATATGGTCGCCAACATTTTAGCATTGGGTAAACCAGGGAAAGGAACGAAATGAGCCATCTTGCTAAAACGGTCCACGACCACCAGGATCACCGACTTCCCCGAGGAACGAGGAAGATCCGTGATAAAGTCCATGGACAGGTGTGTCCAAGGACGGGAAGGTATGGGTAACGGGAGAAGGGAACCTGAAGGTCGTGAACGAGGGACCTTAGCGCGAGCGCACGTCTCACAAGCAACCACAAAACCCTCCACAGACTTACGAAGAGCCGGCCACCAAAATCTCTGAGCAATGAGATCTACTGTGGCTCTACTCCCGGGGTGACCAGCAAGAACCGTATCGTGATGTTCTTTAAAGAGTTTGTGACGTAGCTCAGGAGGCACGAACAACTTCCCGGAGGGACAACGGGCAGGTGCCTCAGTCTGGGCAGCCTGGACCTCGGCCTCCAAATCGGAATATAGAGCAGAAACAACTACCCCCTCCGCCAAAATGGGACCCGGGTCCTCTGAGTTTCCTCCTCCCGGAAAACAGCGAGAGAGGGCATCAGCCTTCACATTCTTGATCCCAGGGCGGAAAGTAACAACAAAATTGAAACTGGAGAAGAACAGAGACCATCTGGCCTGTCTCGGATTCATACGCCTGGCCGACTCCAAGTACGCCAGATTCTTATGGTCGGTAAAAACGGTGATAGGGTGCCTGGCCCCCTCCAACCAATGGCGCCATTACTCGAAAGCCAACAACTCCCTATCTCCCACATCATAGTTTCTCTCTGCCGGGGAGAGTTTTCTAGAGAAAAAGGCACAAGATCGCCATTTGGCAGGAGAGGGGCCCTGGGACAAAACTGCACCCACACCCACCTCGGAAGCATCCACCTCAACAATAAAAGGTAAGGAAACATCGGGATGCACCAAGATGGGAGCAGACGCAAAACTCTTTAATCTTAGAAAAGGCTGCAAGCGCCTCCGACCAAGAGGAAAAATCCGTCCCCTTTTTTGTCATGTCAGTAAGGGGTTTGACAATAGAGGAATAATTCAAAATGAACTTTCTGTAGTAGTTAGCAAAACCCAGAAAGCGCATCAATGCCTTCTGATTTTCAGGAAGCTCCCACTCCAGCACAGCACAGACCTTCTCCGGATCCATGCGAAAACCAGAAGCAGAGAGGAGAAAACCCAGAAATTGAATCTCCGATACCATAAAAAGACATTTCTCCAGCTTGGCATACAGTTTATTCTCCCGCAGTATCTGCAGGACCTGAAAAAGATGATCCTGATGGGTCTGAACATTAGGGGAAAAAAAAATCAAAATATCATTAAGATACACCAATACAAATTTCCCCATTAAATGATAGAAAATACTATTAACAAAATGCTGAAAGACGGCCGGAGCATTCATCAGGCCGAAAGGCATAACGAGATTCTCGAAATGCCCGTTAGGGGTATTAAAGGCCGTTTTCCCATTCATCTCCCTCTCTGACCCTGACCAGGTTGTACACGCCTCTCAGATCCAATTTGGAAAACACCTTGGCCCCCAACAATTTGGTTGAAGAGGTCCGGGATCAGAGGAAGGCGATAGGGATCTCGAATTGTGATACGGTTCAGCTCCCTAAAATCTAAGCAAGGTCTCAGAGAGCCATCTTTTTTTTTTAACAAAAAAAAAAAAAACACCCGCGGCAACAGGTGACTTTGAGGGACGAATATGCCCCTTCGAGACTCAGATATAGGTTCGCATTGCGAGTCTTTCCGGTTGTGAGAGATTGTAGAGGCGTGCTTTTGGCAGCTTGGCGCCAGGAATGAGGTTAATGGGACAGTCAAACTCCCGGTGAGGAGGTAGCTCCTGAACACCGCTCTCGGAAAACACATCCGAGAACTCAGAGAAATGATGGCAGTTTTAGTAGACACCTCTGCAAAAGTCGCTGTGAGAATTCTCTCTACAAAAGTCACTCCACTCATTTATTTGCCTTCCTTGCCAATCAATAGTGGGGTTATGTCTAGTGAGCCAGGGTAGCCCCAAAACTAGAGGAGAAGGCAATCCGTTAAGGACAAAACAAGATATCTCCTCCACATGAGTGTCACCTACAGCTAGCCGGATATTGTGAACAATGCCTTTCAGAGATCTCTGCGAGAGTGGGGCAGAGTCAATAGCAAAAACAGGTATATCCTTTTCTAATGTACAAGCTTGAAAACCATGCAAGGCTACAAATTGAGTGCCAATAAGATTGACGGCCGCTCCACTATCGACAAAAATCTCACAAGGAATGACTTTGCTCTCTAGCGCCACCCTGGCAGACAGGAGAAAACGGGAACTGCAGGTCAGAGGAATAGCATCAATTCCCACATCAACTTTGCCCAAAGTAGCAGATGAAGCAGAACTTGATGATCTACCTCTTGAGGTTTTTCTCTTATTATCGCTCTTAGTACAGGTCAGGAATCTCCTAGACGGACAAACATTTGCCAAATGACCTATGCCCACACAACAAAAACACACCATATTCTGAGGACTAAATCCTCTTTTAACAGGGGCAAGTCGGCCTAGCTGCATGAGCTCCTCCTCAGAGGGGAGCGAGACAGGATGAGACCCCTGCATACTGAATGAGTCCGCACCATTGCCCCTAGACTGACAATGGCTGGACGGAGAGGTCTTGTTTCTTTCCCTTAGACGCCTGTCAAGGCGTACCGCCAATGACATGGCAGACTCTAAGGACGTTGGTCTCTCATGGAAAGCAAAGGCATCTTTCAAACCCTCTGAGAGACCATGACAGAACTGACTTCGGAGTGCAGCATCATTCCAGCCTGAATCAGCTGCCCATCTCCGAAATTCAGCACAATAAAGCTCCGCAGACAGTTTGTTCTGGCATAAAACACGTAAGTTCAATTCTGCCAGAGCAACACGATCCGGGTCATCATATCTGTCCCAGGGCCACAAAAAAATCTCTCCACGGATCGAAGGGAAGAATCCCCTGATGGCAGCGAAAAAGCCCAAGTCTGAGCATTACCCCTGAGCAGGGAGATGACAATCCTCACCCTCTGTTCCTCATTACCAGAGGAGTGGGGACACAAACAAAAATGGAGTTTACATGCCTCTCTGAAGCGAACAAAATTCTCACTGCCCCCGGAAAACGTTTCCGGAAGTGAGACCTTTGGCTCGCAACAGACTCCATGAGCCGGAGCAGAGCCCAATGCTTGTAGCTGAGTCACAGATTGACGGAGATCCGCTACTTCCAAAGAAAGACCCTGCATGCGGTCAACCAAGCCAGAAAGCGGATCCATGTCAACAAGGACGGTTTTGGTGGATTATAATGTCACAGCTGTTTAAGGGTAACAAGAGCATACACAGTAAAAGAGCTACTGACCGGACCCAAACTAGGGAAGAGAAAGGGTGACCCCTGTCAGACCCTCAACACTCTCCCTATGCTGCTAAAGCACATGCCCAGATCCAAGTGGTGGAAGGAGGCATGCCCACGTACCTAAGACTGATGAGCCCTGTAACCCCTACAATAGTGGAAGGGGCACAGGCCACCGATGCCCTGCTCAGAATATGGAGGGAACCGTGGCCACCTCAGATCCAGTCAGAAAATCACCAGGTACACAACAATGTCTGCACACTTAGCTGATGGAGCTGCAACCGCAGAGAAGACGGATCCAAAGGGCCGCTGGCAATATCCAGAGTGCTTGCAGCAACAGAACACAGGTCCTGTTACAATCCTACAGGCTCACCTGAGTCAGAGGACAGCTGGCTGGAGGTGGGAGCCCAGTGGCAAGGACCGCAGGCAGGTTGTAGTTGCAGGAAGTCAGGCAGAGGCGTAACCGGTTGGCAGGCGGTGGGTCAGGGCAGGCGGCAGTGAGCGTGGTCAGACAATCCGGATCGGGTACGGTGGTAGCAGTTCAGTTGGTAGGGACAAGCAGAAGAGTAGTCGGGGACAATTCCGAGGTCAGCAGCAGTCGAGTTGGTAGCAGAAGCAACAGAGGAACAGCAGTAGATGCAGCAGGATCAAGTCCAGAAGAACAATAACCAGCAGGGATCTGGTGCAAGAGGCTGGGCTTATAAAGAGGAAGTAGCAGGTGCAAGGAATCACAGAGATTAACAAGGCAAGGCTGGAACAAGGTAGATCAAAGAGTTCAGTAGAAGGAAACGTCCAGAAGGGTTGGTAGTCTAGTGGCTAGAGCTACCGCCTGGGACATGGCCAGTCATGGGTTCGAATCCCGACAGGTCCAGAGAACTAATAGCTTAACAAGTGAAGATACTCAAGGCAGAGCTACAACTGAAAAGAGAAATATAATCCACGCCCTGCAATAGGAGGAGTGGTGATTTAAAGGCAGGGAAATCAAACGCAGGAGGAACAGCTAGGAGTAATGACCTCATCACAGGGGCGAAGAAACAGAACAGTGAGAACACCTCCAAACTCTAAGTGACATCATCACTTACTTTTACTAAGGCCCCATGCACACGGCCTTGTTTCACGGCCGTGTGCGGGCCGTGGAACCGCGGCCTGGATCCCTCCTGAGAGCAGGAGCGCACAGCGTCACTGGTTGCTATGACGCCGTGCGCTCCCTGCTGCCGGCACAGTACAGTAATACACTGGTAAAGATCATACCAGTGTATTACTGTATTGCGGCGGCAGCAGGGAGCGCACGGCGTCATAGCAACCAGTGACGCCGTGCGCTCCTGCTCTCAGGAGGGATCCAGGCCGCGGCTCCACGGCCCGCACACGTCCGTGAAACACGGCCGTGTGCATGGGGCCTAAAACGGTCAACAACCACCAAAATTACTGTTTTCTCGGAGGAACTCGGCAGATCCGTAATAAAGTCTATAGACAAGTCCGTCCAAGGACGAGACGGAATAGACAAAGGAAGAAGTGAACCAGAAGGTTGAGTGTGAGCAAGCTTTGACCGTGCACAGGTTTCACAAGCTGCTACGTAATTCTCAACACTCTTACGTAACCCGGGCCACCAGAACCTCCGGGACACAAGATCAAAGTTGGACTTACCACCAGAATGTCCAGCAAGGACAGTATTGTGATGTTCCTTGAATACCTTGTATCGCAGTCCATCAGGAACAAACAACCTCCCTGGGGGACAAGAACCAGGAGCCCCCTCCTAGGCTCCCAACACCTCCATCTCCAATTCGGGGTACAGAGCAGAGACCACCACCCCATCAGCCAAAATCGGAGCAGGATCCTCTGAATCACATCCCCCAGGAAAACTGCGAGACAACGCATCTGCCTTGACGTTTTTAACCCCTGGGCGAAAAGTAACCACAAAATTGAACCTGGTAAAGAAGAGTGACCATCTAGCCTGTCTAGGATTCAGACGCTTGGCCGATTGCAGGTAAGCCAAATTCTTATGATCAGTATATACCGTAACGGGATGAGACACCCCCTCCAACCAGTGACGCCATTCCTCAAAGGCCAATTTGATGGCCAGCAATTCCCTATCTCCTACATCATAATTCCTCTCGGCGACCGAGAGCGTCTTGGAAAAGAAAGCACACGGAACCCATTTGCCAGGAGATGAACCCTGCAACAGCACTGCTCCAACCCCCACTTCTGATGCATCAACCTCCACCACGAATGGCTAAGACACATTGGGCTGCACCAGAATGGGAGCAGACGCAAAACATTCCTTAATAGCCGAAAAGGCCTGAAATTCCTCATCCGACCAGACAGAGACATCGATGCTCTTCTTAGTCATATCGGTCAGAGGTTTTGCAATGGTAGAATAGTTTAAGATAAATTTTCTATAATAATTAGTAAACCCCAAAAACCGCATCAAAGCTTTCTGATTCTCTGGTTGGTCCCATTCCAGAACCGCACGGACCTTTTCGGGGTCCATACGAAAACCAGAAACCAGTCAGAAACCAGGCGGATACAGCTCAACTCCAAAACAAAAACAAAAGGCTATACACGTGCTGCTAACCTGGCAGACCTCCGCACATAACCTGAGCAGGGCATGACAGTAATAGATAGAAAATGTCTTTCTGGAGTCTGGGAAATAGTCATTTGTATATAAGCCGGCTAAATCCCATGACTCAGAGGAACCTCTCCTACATGTCATTGTCTCAGTATGTAATAGTTAGAAAAGCTCTTTCTGAAGTCCTTGAAATAGTCATTTCTATATGAGCTGGTTAAATCCCATAACTCAAAGGGACCTCTCCTACATGTCACCTTCTCAGTATGTAATAGATAGAAAAGGTCCTTCTGGAGTCTGGGAAATAGTCGTTTCTATATAAATCCTATGACTCAGCGGGACCTCTCCTACATGTCACCTTCTCAGTATGTAATAGATGGAGAAGGTCCTTCTGGAATCCGGGAAGTAGGAAATATGTCTAAAGACTTTATTATCCACTGTTGACCTGTGTTACAATGTGCGGTCCGGATCCGGAATTGCACTTCCGGGTACGCAATTCCGATCCCTAAAAAAATAGAACATGTTCTATTCTTGTCCGCAATTGCGGACAAGAATAGGCATTTTCTATTAAGTGCCGGCGATGTGCGGTCCGCAAAACACACACGGACGTGTGAATGGACCCTTAGTCAATGCTACAAAGTGAAACAAATACAAATAATGTCACTGAAGCTTTACCAGAATGGTTCTTGTGGGGAGAATAGGATTTAGCTAATTCACTATGAAGCTAAATACTATGATAGATCAGGTCCAGGACAAGGGGGGAATAAATGGTCCCTGCAGATTATAGGAAATAGACGGCTGCTATAGAGCTGGCCATTCTCCATTATTAGTGAGGACCAGGTCCTTCTGAGTCATGGGAAATAGCCAATTCACTGAGACATGGCTAAATACTGTATCTATGCAGGACCTCACCACTAGGGGGCCAAAAGGTCCTTACCAGTTATGGGAAATAGACAGCTGCGGCTAAATCCCATGACGGAGGAGGACCAGGTCCCTCCGAGTCATGGGATTGAGTCACAACCATCATAGAACACACACTACAGAAGAGTGACGCTGTTACCCATAGCAATCCATCAGGAGGCTGCTTTATAGACCATTCAATTTATTAGCTGCAATACAGGTTTGCGCATGCGCAGTAGTCCAGAGCGGCACCGCGGCCATAGTGAGTTTGGGCAAATTGAGGGCGACGCTTGCAGACAATCGGACACAAAGTCACGTGGTTCCAGCAGACACCATCGGGAATTGGGCGGAAGTGGCCCGGCAGAGGGGAAGATTACATCCGGGGAATGAGTCGGTGATGGTTGAGTGAGTGTTCAGTGTATGTATTGTGCAGTGTATCACATCTTGTCTCCTCCTGCATCGCACGGTATCCGGTGGAGCAGTGAGGGAGGGTGCTGAGCCAGTCGTGTCCGGAACCTCCTGCTGCTGCAGCAGCTTCTACTCCACTGCTGCAAGATTCAGTTATGTGTCATCGCTTCTTTATCACACCTCCCTCTATACACTTATCCCTTCCTATATAGTGCTTGGGGGAGATTTATAGGCAAAATAAAAACGGTATTTGTTGCCCATAGCAACCAGTCACAACAAAGCTGTCACCAGAGAGACTGTTCACATTTCCTCCACAGCCTCTGTCAGGTGTATAAGTAACAGGGTTGTCTGAGATATGTATAAATCTGACTGTCCGACCATTGGGACCCCCAGCAATCATGAGTTTAGGTGTCTGCAAGTGCTGTGGAACTGTCCATTGGAATGGAGCGGGGTGCGCATGTGTCCATTCACTTCTATGGAATGCATGCAAGCGCTAAGGACAGTGTGCAGGACGCGCAGACACTACCAGCCCATTCTCATGGGGAAGTTCAGCGGCACTTGTGGACCCAAATTTCTCGTGACCACAGTCAGACCCCCAGCAATCAAACACTTCTCCCGTGTCCTGTGGATAGGGAATTAGTGCTATTAGTGGCACAACCCCTTTAATCGGTACTATTTGGGGGTAAATAAAATGTATTGGGTGGAATGAAAACAATGCATTTTCCACCATTATTTTATACAACTTGCTGTGTGATGTCCTGCCTTTTGTGGGGCGAGCTGTAGTGGGTAAGTATGTCGTATACTGAGCATGTAAGGGTCCACATGGATTAAAATCCTATCTGTATTTCCACAACAGAAAGCCTAGGCTGTACCCTCTGATTTCTGCTGTGTATTTCTGCTGTGTAAGTGTGCAGCAGATTTGCTTGAGGATTAGCACCACTGTCATTTAGGGTTAGGGCTCATTCACACGATTGTGTGCAGTCTGGGAAACACTCCCTAAGGCTCTATTCACACGTCCGCAATTATCCTTACGGTCCGTTTTTTTGCAGATTTGTGTTTCTGTAAAAACCTTGCGGACGTGTGAATGGAGCCTAAGGCTGAGTTCAGACGGGCGAGATTTCCGCACGGGTGCAATGCGTGAGGTGAACGCATTGCACCCGCACTAAATCCGGAACCACTTCACTTCTATGGGTCTGTGCACATGAGTGGTGATTTTCATGCATCACTTATGCGTTGCGTGAAAATCGCAGCATCATGCTCTATATAGTGTGTTTATCACGCAACGCAGGCCCCATAGAAGTGAATGGGGTTGAGTGAAAATCGCAAGCAAGTGCGGATGCGGTGCGATTTTCACGCATAGTTGCTAAGATGACAGTTTAGTCACTGTATTATATTCCCTTATAACATGGTTACAAGGGAAAATAATAGCATTCTTTAATACAGAATGCTTAGGTCAATTGAGGGTTAAAAAAATAAATAAAAATTAACTCACTTCCTCCTCTTGATCACGTAGTTGCCGATCTCTTCTTACTTCTTTAATCATGAGCTGCCAGCTAAAGGACCTGTGGTGACGTCACATCACATGGTCCATCACCGTGGTGATGGACCATGTGATGATCTCAGTGACATCACCACAGGTCCTTTGACAGGTCCTGAAGAAAGAACAGGAGGCCGGCAGTTACGCGATCAAGAGGAGGAGGTGAGTTAATGTTTTATTTATTTTTTAACCCTCAATTGACCTTCTACTAAGCATTCTGTATTCAGAATGCTATTATTTTCCCTTATAACCATGTTATAAGGGAAAATAATTACATCTACACAACACCGAACCCAAACCTGAACTTCAGTGAAGAAGTTCGGGTCTGGGTACCACATTCAGGTTTTTATCACACACGTGCAAAACGCATTGCACCCGCGCGATAAAAACTGAACAACGGAACGCAATCGCAGTCAAACTGACTGCAATTGGTTACCTACTCGTGCGGGTCAACAAATCCGTCACGCCCGTGTGAACTCAGCCTAAGTGTCGACCATGTTTCCTGTACCAACACTAGCTCATCTGACCTGAACTCACTGCATCATAGTGAGTTTTGATGCAATCAAGTTCTTATGTGTCTGTAGTACTGTACTCATAGGATGATGTGAACACAGTACAATAGAGCTATGGTCAGATGAGCTGCCCTCGTTCAGGAAGATGCAGCTCACATATTGTCTGTGTTTCTCGTTTTTTAGCATTTTTTTTATTTTTTATGGTTATGTGGACCCAGTGAGACCCATCAGCCTTTCATGAAGGGGTTTCCGAGACGTTTATACAGTATCTGATCAGTGGGAGTCTGACACCCGGGACCTCCACCGATCAGCTGTCTCCTGTGAGAGCTGCGGCCTTCTCTCTGCTTTTCCTAGGCCAGTAACGACACGTTCATCTGTCACGTGGCCTAGGCACTAGGGTTGTAGCGGGTATCGAATTATCGATACCCAATTGATACTTTTGTACCGGTATTGATTCGATACCGGGATTTGACATTTACCGATACTAGCCTGCGATACTGCGCAGCCTAGTATCAGAGAACATGGCGTGCGCTGCTCTCAGTGCGCCCATGTTGTCCTCAGCAGCACAGAGGAGAAGGAGTCTCTGCTCCCCCTGTTCCGCCGCTGCCACCAGTGAGGAGAAATAGGGGCAGAGAAGGGGAGTGGCTGTGGCGATAAGATAAGTAACTCAATAATACAAATACAGGAGGCGGGTGCTGGCGGTAGAATCACATAGCCGGCACCCGGCCTCTATGAGGGTTTCGGCTATGTGATTCTGCCACCAGTACCCGCCTCCTGTATTTGTATTAAAAGATTACTTATCTTCATTGGTGGTGCAGTGCGTGCCCCCCCTTCCCCCAGTACTAAAAACATTGGTGGTGCAGTGCGCCCCAACCACCCCAGTATTATAATCATTGGTGGCAGTGGCCACAGGGTCCCCTCATCCTCATTGGTGGTGCAGTGGCAGCTTCTGATCGGAGCCCCAGCAGTGTAATCCGATCGGTTACCATTGCAGCCAGGACGCTACTGAAGCCCTGGCTGCCATAGTCAGCTCCCTGCTGCTGTGTGCAGAGGGCAGCAGGGAGAGTGTGAAGTCCTATTCACCCTGATAGAAATCTATCAGGGTGAATAGGACAAGGGATGAAAAGATCCCAGGTTCTAGCCCCTAAGGGGGAAATGGTTATTAAATAAAAAGTTAAAAAATAAATAAAAATATTAAGTTTAATATCGCCCCCTTTCCCAATTTTACATCTAAAATATATAAACAATAAATAAATAAACATATTACGTATCGCCACGCCCCAAAAAATGTGAACTATTAAAATCTAAAAAAATCTTCTATACGGTGAATGCCGAAACAGAAAAAAATATAATAATTCGCCATTTTTTTTGTCACCTTGTCCCCCCAAAAAATAAGATCGGACTGTTTGATTATGGGTCGGACGTTCCATAAAATGCGGAATGCACACAGTTTTTTGGGTGTTTTATTTTTTTTGCGTGGTATCGAATCATATCGAGTATCGCAATACTTTTTTATGGTATCTAAATCGAATTTAAATCAAATTTATACAGGAAAATCATGACGATTAACAAGGTTGCCCAAACTTTTGCATCCCACTGTATATATGTGTGTGTGTGTGTATGTATATGTATATATATATATATATATATATATATATATATATATATATATATATACACAGTGG
Source organism: Bufo gargarizans (assembly GCF_014858855.1). Taxonomy (NCBI): domain Eukaryota; kingdom Metazoa; phylum Chordata; class Amphibia; order Anura; family Bufonidae; genus Bufo; species Bufo gargarizans. The sequence continues at coordinate 245,980,637 of NC_058085.1, forward strand.
GATGCGAAAGTTTGGGCAACCTTGTTAATCGTCATGATTTTCCTGTATAAATCGTTGGTTGTTACGATAAAAAAAAATGTCAGTTAAATATATCATATAGGAGACACACACAGTGATATTTGAGAAGTGAAATGAGGTTTATTGGATTTACAGAAAGTGTGCTATAATTGTTTAAACACAATTAGCCAGGTGCATACATTTGGGCACTGTTGTCATTTTATTGATTCCAAAACCTTTAGAACTAATTATTGGAACTCAAATTGGCTTGGTAAGCTCAGTGACCCCTGACCTACATACACAGGTGAATCCAATTATGAGAAAGAGTATTTAAGGGGGTCAATTGTAAGTTTCCCTCCTCTTTGAATTTTCTCTGAAGAGTAGCAACATGGGGGTCTCAAAACAACTCTCAAATGACCTGAAGACAAAGATTGTTCACCATCATGGTTTAGGGGAAGGATACAGAAAGCTGCCTCAGAGATTTCAGCTGTCTGTTTCCACAGTTAGGAACATATTGAGGGAATGGAAGACCACAGGCTCAGTTCAAGTTAAGGCTCGAAGTGGCAGACCAAGAAAAATCTCGGATAGACAGAAGTGACGAATGGTGAGTACAGTCAGTGTCAACCCATCAGACCAGCACCAAAGACCTACAACATCATCTTGCTGCAGATGGAGTCACTGTGCATCGTTCAACCATTCGGCGCACTTTACACAAGGAGATGCTGTATGTGAGAGTGATGCAGAGGAAGCCTTTTCTCCACCCACAGCACAAAAAGTGCCGCTTGAGGTGGGCTAAAGCACATTTGGACAAGCCAGCTTCATTTTGGAATAAGGTGCTGAGGACTGATGATGCGCCGGCCTCCAGAAATCCGATGATTGATTTAGCAAGCTCTGGGGGATCCACCAGTGGGGTCATATCATTGCATTATAGCAGTCTTATGGAAATTCAGATTAAAAAGCAACCTCTTCGGTTGTATAATAAGTGGCGGGGGGATATCGAAGACTTGTCAGAGGAGCAATGGCGTACAGTCCTGGAGGGGTTCACAGATGTTGCGGTTAGTGAAACGCACAGAATGTCACAATTGCTGCTGCTGCATAGAGTTTATCGGACACCTGTCCTCTTGAGGAAAATGGGGTACAGGTCAGATGACATGTGTCCCAGATGTGGTGCGCCCAATGCTACGCTGATAGACCTTATGTGGAACTGCCCTAGGTTGAGGAGATATTGGGAGGGCATAATAGATCTAATACGAAAAGTGTTTGAAACAAGAGTGGAGGCAGATGCCAGATTATGTGTATTAGGCTGTACTGAGTCTGTACAACTAGCCGCTGAGCAGAAATTAGCGGTAACCCGCATACTGTATCAAGCGAGAAAGGTAATTGCGTACCATTGGGTGGATCATGATCCTCCAGAGGTTGGGGAACTTGTTCGTAAGGTTCACACGCTGTTGCAAATGGAAAAATTTGTGTACCAGAAGAGGAATAACAGTAAAAAAATATGAGAAGATCTGGGGAAGGTGGAGGCAATACTACAATATTGTAGACTAATGTTGTTTAAGTAGATACTGGAATCCGAGCCGCCCGGCTTTACTTATGTTTTTAGAGGCCGCACATGAGAGGCATGGATGTCATTGTTCACTGGGAGGGGATGAGGGATGGATGCTGTAAGAGGGAATGGGGTATAGTCTATTGGGATGAGGGGTGGTATATATACGCTCTGTCACGCTGCCATGTAATGTACTGATGTATTCGAAATGATGACATATGATATGTGCTTAAGGATTATGTACCAAACTTTCTGGAGAGGACTTTTGGAGATGTTCTCCTTGGATCTGGGAGGGGGGGGGGGGGGGGGGGACTGGTTTGTTTGTCTCATAAAATGCTTTGAAAATCTCAATAAAAACAATCTGATTCAAAAAGATGTTTTGTAAAGAGGAATGGTCCAAAATACCTTCAGCCAGAATCCAGACTCTCATTGGAACCTACAGGAAGCGTTTAGAGGCTGTAATTTCTGCAAAAGGAGGATCTACTAAATATTGATTTTATTTCTTTTTTGTGGTGCCCAAATTTATGCACCTGCCTAATTTTGTTTAAACAATTATAGCACACTTTCTGTAAATCCAATAAACTTTATTACACTTCTCAAATATCACTGTGTGTGTCTCCTATATGATATATTTAACTGATATTTTTTTATCGTAACAACCAGCGATTTATACCGGAAAACCATGACGATTAACAAGGTTGCCCAAACTTTCGCATCCCACTGTGTGTGTGTGTGTGTGTGTATATATATATACATATATATATATATATATATATATATATATCAGTAGATGTGTGTATGGCTGCTATAAAGTATAGTTTAGTGCTTGTAAATCAGAACTTTTCTTTTCCTCATAGTCTCTTTTGCAAGACAATGGTCCTCTCCCTGTCTGATCCACAAATCATGGACAAAGACACGAACAGGATGACAGAGAGCGTACTTCACATCAGCCTAGATATGATCTTCCTGCTAATAGGAGAGGTAAGGAGTTCTGGCAGTGATGTCACATCGCTATCTATTATCCCCTTAAAGGGGTTGTCCTACAAAAAATATTCTACAGTTTTCAAACGAGCACCTGGATCCGAATACCTTTGTAACTACATGTAATTAAAAATGTAGCATAGCTACTGAGTTATTCAATAAAATATATCTGTATAGCGCCACCTGCTCATTGTTTTTTTAACCGCTTCCCGACTGCCCACTGTGTATATACGTCCTATCTGCACATGTCCCGTACAGATGGCACATATATACATGTGCAGGCAGCGCTTTAATCCTAGCAATCTAGCAGGAGCAGGTCAGTTCCCGGCTGACAGACACAGCAGGGCCCCTGAGGAGATACCGCTTCTGCCTTCTCCTGTGCCTGAAGGAGAGAGCTGAACGAGCGCATGGTGGAGGGAGCAGGAAGCCGCAGAGCTGCTTCATCGTTTAGTCCTGGCGGTCACGTGACCACCTGGGTGTCTGGAGCAGGGGCAGGAGACACTGATCAGCTCTGCCTGTGTGTCATACCCCCCACAGGGGGCTGTTTTCCCCTGTAACTGAGGCTCCTGTGGATGTCCCACTTACAGTGGAAACAGTGGGAAAAAAAAAGTCTGTGTCCTCCAGAGGTCTTTTAATGACCTCCTGGGGGACATATTATGTACCAAAAAGAAATTAAAATATAAGTAAAAAAATTATAATAAAAAGTATAAAATTTTTATTTATTTATTTTAAATTCAGTCACTGACAGAAACCGTCACCATAGTCGCCCCGTTCTCTCAAACCTATACATGTTATATATGAAAACGATCATCACAAAATAGGGAACCCATTGCAATAATTAATTTTAGTTTGTTTTAATATTTAAGAAACAAAAAGCTATAATTTAAAAATATATATTTTTAATAATAATTAGCAGTTTTCTTCCAAATGAAACCTAAAAAAAGAAAAAAAAATCTAAAAAACCATTCTAATAAAAAGTCCTACGTGTCAAGTAAAAAAAAAAATCGCAAACATTATTTTGGTAGTGTAAAGGGAGGATATTAATCATCAATATTATGCGAATATCGATAATTAATATTCATAAATAGGAGGAGCCGTCTAGTGATGACTCCGCCTATTTATGCCTTTATATAACAATTACACAATATCTTCGCTATGCCTTACACTAATCACTATACTAGCTGCATGCGCCTTACTTACTACCGCTAACAAGTACACACTACACAAAGGGTACAAGTAACACAGTATTTATTACAATACACTACGCACGCAATACTGACAACACAACACTAAATATACAGTACTCAACTACACTACACGTTCCCAAATTCCACCCACAAACTAACTATACAATACACACATACAAGTAACATTAACGACCCACCCACCTGACTAATTATATTCCTAAGATGTACGAAGAGGATCTACTGTGGTCGTGCTGGGGTAAAGCAGACCACAAACCAATGCAGGGGTGATAACCAAGGGAATGGGGGTATGGCAGGGGTTAATCAGGGGATATCAGATATAACCAAGGGAATGAGGGTATGGCAGGGGTTAACCAGGGGAACCAAGGGAATGAGGGTATGGCAGGGGTTAATATAATAACCAGGGGAATGAGGGTATGGATTATAATGGGGGGTATGGAAGGGGTTATTATAATGGGGGTATAGTGGGGGGGCTTAGCGTTGGTGGGATAGTGGAGGGGATAATAGCGTTGGTGGGATAGTGGGGGGGGGGTTAATAGCGTTGGTGGGATAGTGGGGGTTAATGGGGTTTCGTTGGTGGGATAGTGGGGGGTTAATGGGGTTTCGTTGGTGGGATAGTGGGGGTTAATGGCGATACTTAGGGTCCTGCTCGTTGTCCAGGGGGGCTCGTCAGTCCAGGGGATGATCCTTCAGGTAGGGTGGGCGGCCGGCTCTCTTCTGCCTAGTGTCGGGCCAGCCGGTCCAGCCGACACTAGCCCATCCCATATTTAAAGGGGCCCATCACATATTAAAGGGGCCCATCCCATATTTAAAGGGGCCCATAGGTATATATACATGTGTATATGTATATGCATTCGCGGGCCACACTATATGAACTCCCACAGGGGCATGGATGAGCCCCTGGGGAATATCGGAGGCGGATGGGCGCAGGTGCTGGGCACATCTGCGCACATCGTCCTCTGCACCGCCAATACATACACATACACACACACCCATACAATACGCGCCACCCTTCCTCAACAGGTAGTCAAACAAATAAAAAAAGCTACAGTCACTAAACCACCACTTGCACAAAATCACAAAAAGTTGCCTGGACGTTCAGGCCTTTTTGGGGCCCGGTCATGAAAGGGTTAATTTCTTTGTCCTGCTAGAGCACAAACACGCCCCCTGAGCTGCACCAGAACAGACTCCCCCTTGAGCTGTCTGCTTGATATAAATCTAGCAGAGCAATGAACAGGGAGATCTCTGAACCTATGTGAGGTACCGGGCTGGTTCTAGCTTTGTTAGAAAGAGACTGTTATGTACTACCCATAAGACGCACCTAAGTTTTAGAGGGGGACAATAAGGAAAAAAAATATTTTTCATTACACCTCAGGTCAGACCCCCAATGTTAATCAGACCTCAGCTGACAGCCCCAATCTAACCCCCAATGTTAATAAAACCTCAAATCAGACCCCAATGTAAATGACCCCCAATCAGACCACAGATAGGAGCCCCATGCCTCTCATTAGCCCCCATTATCAGCCCTTATGCCTCTCATTAGCCCCCATCAGCCATTATGCCTCTCATTAGCCTCCATCAGTCATTATGCCCCCAGCAGCCTTATGTTTTATAAAATAAAAGAACACTTACCTCTCCTGCTCCTGGCCACCGCCGCTCCTCACCGCCCCCCACTCAGTCTTCCTCCTCCTCCGTCTGCTGCACTGTGAACTGGCGCGCACACCCTGTGCGCAGCCCTGCACGGCCGACAGCCGAGGACCAAGAAGCGGTGAGTACAGATCTTTCACCGCTTCCCGGTCCTCCGATACTTCCATAATTAAAGCGATTCATTAGTACTCGCCCCATAAGACGCAGGGGCATTTCCCTCCCCCACTTTTGGGGGAAAAAATGCATCTTATGGGATAAAAAATACGGCATATGATGTCAGATTTTCATTTTTTACATTAGTCATGGGGTAACTCCTTTAACCCCTTCAACCCCGCTAGCTAAAACCCCCTTCATGACCAGGCCACTTTTTACACTTCTGCACTACACTACTTTCACCGTTTATCGCTCGGTCATGCAACTTACCACCCAAATGAATTTTACCTCCTTTTCTTCTCACTAATAGAGCTTTCATTTGGTGGTATTTTATTGCTGCTGACATTTTTACATTTTTTTGTTATTAATCAAAATGTAACGATTTTTTTGCAAAAAAATGAAATTTTTCACTTTCAGCTGTAAAATTTTGCAAAAAAAACGACATCCATATATACATTTTTCGCCAAATTTATTGTTCTACATGTCTTTGATAAAAAAAAAAAATGTTTGAGCAAAAAAAAAAAAAAATGGTTTGGGTAAAAGTTATAGCGTTTACACACTATGGTACAAAAATGTGAATTTCCGCTTTTTGAAACAGCTCTGACTTTCTGAGCACCTGTCATGATTCCTGAGGTTCTACAATGCCCAAACAGTAGAAAAACCCCACAAATGACCCCTTTTCGGAAAGTAGACACCCTAAGGTATTCGCTGATGGGCATAGTGAGTTCATAGAACTTTTTATTTTTTGTCACAAGTTAGCGGAAAATTATGATTTTTTATTTATTTATTTTTTTCCTTACAAAGTCTCATATTCCACTAACTTGCGACAAAAAATAAAAAATTCTAGGAACTCGCCATGCCCCTCACGGAATACCTTGGGGTGTCTTCTTTCCAAAATGGGGTCACTTGTGGCGTAGTTCTACTGCCCTGGCAATTTAGGGGCCCATATGTGTGAGAAGTAGTTTGCAATCGAAATCTGTAAAAAATGACCGGTGAAATCCGAAAGGTGCACTTTGGAATGTGGGTCCCTTTGCCCACCTAGGCTGCAAAAAAGTGTCACACATCTGGTATCGCCGTACTCAGGAGAAGCTGGGCAATGTGTTTTGGGGTGTCATTTTACATATAACCATGCTGGGTGAGAGAAATATCTTGGCAAAAGACAACTTTTCCATTTTTGTTATACAAAGTTGGCATTTGACCAAGATATTTATCTCACCCAGCATGGGTATATGTAAAATGACACCCCAAAACACATTCCCCAGCTTCTCCTGAGTACGGCGATACCAGATGTGTGACACTTTTGCGCATCTAGGCTGCAAAAGTGCCCAAATTCCTTTTAGGAGGGCATTTTTAGACATTTGGATCCCAGACTACTTCTCACGCTTTAGGGCCCCTAAAAAGCCAGGGCAGTATAAATACCCCACATGTGACCCCACTTTGGAAAGAAGACACCCCAAGGTATTCAATGAGGGGCATGGCGAGTTCATAGAAATGAATTTTTTGGGCATAAGTTAGCGGAAATTGATTTTTTATTTTTTTATTTTTTCTCACAAAGTCTCACTTTCTGCTAACTTAGGACAAAAATTTAAATCTTTCATGGACTCAATATGCCCCTCAGCGAATACCTTGGGGTGTCTTCTTTCCAAAATGGGGTCAGTTGTGGGGTGTTTGTACTGCCCTGGCATTTGAGGGTCTCCGCAATCATTACATGTATGGCCAGCATTAGGAGTTTCTGCTATTCTCCTTATATTGAGCATACAGGTAATGAGATTTTTTTTTCCGTTCAGCCTCTGGGCTGAAAGAAAAAAATGAATGGCACAGATTTCTTCATTCGCATCAATCAATGTGGATGAAAAAATCTCTGCCCCAAAAAAAAAAATGGAGGGGAAAGGCGTCTGCCAAGACGTAGGAGCTCCGGCCAACATCCATACCCACTTAGCTCGTATGCCCTGGCAAACCAGATTTCTCCATTCACATCAATCGATGTGGATGAATAAATCATTGCCGGGATTTTTTTATTTATTTTTTTCATATACAAAGTGTTTGCCAAAGCATAGGAACGCCGCCTCCTCCTCAGCTCGTATGCCTCGGCAAACGTATCTGTTACTGCAGAGGAGAAATCTCGTCTTGCAGTGCCGCATACACCAACTTGTTTGTAATCTGACAGCAGCGCAATGCTTCTGTCAGAATGCACATCAGTGCTGCAGCTAGTCGATCGGTTGGTCCACCTGGAAGGTAAAAAGAAAAAACCAGGCCGCAACGCAATAATTTTATTAACTTTGGAACAGAATACATAAACTTTAACTTTTTGAACTAAACATTAACCTTTTTGCTTACTGGTGTTTTTTTTTTTTTTTTTACCTTTATAGAACAAACCTCTCCTTCCCCATGGGTCAATGTGCAAAGCGCAAATCGCCCAAAGATGTGGTGAAGTGCGTTATGCCCTTTGTCCCAGGTGAAAGGAGACGTTTGCAGCAGCTGTGTGAGTGAATGGGCCCTAATAGCCCTGTGTGCCTGTCCTGGTGAGATGTGATCCCTATGCTAATAGTGTACCTGTGAGTGGTACTTCCGGAAACACTCTCCAAAGCATAGGGCAGGGTGGTCAGGACAGTCAGGACAGAAATAGCGGGTGTCACGCCTTATTCCACTCCTGCTACAGACACAAAAAAAATTTCGGGGTGGCGGTCGGTTTGAGGTACCAGGAACGACACTGGGGAAATGTCGCTCGTGTAGACGGCTAACTACACTGGTGGATGGGGCCACGGAACCTCCTGGGTACAGGAGGTTCGCGATGATCTCTTTCTGAAATTTGAGGAAGGATCCAGTTCTCCCAGCCTTACTGTAGAGAACAAAACTATTATACAGAGCCAATTGAATTAAATATACAGACACCTTCTTATACGAGCGTCTGGTTCTGCGGGACACTAAATACGGAGCCAACATCTGGTCATTGAAGTCCACCCCTCCCATGAGCAAATTATAGTCGTGGACTGAGAGGGGCTTTTCAATGACACGGGTTGCTTGCTCAATTTGGATTGTCGTGTCTGCGTGAATGGAGGAGAGCATGTAAACGTCACGCTTGTCTCTCCATTTCACCGCGAGCAGTTCTTCGTTACACAGTGCGGCCCTCTGCCCCCTTGCAAGACGGGTGGTAACGAGCCGTTGGGGGAAGCCCGCGCGACTAGTTCGCGCGGTGCCACAGGCGCCAATCCGTTCTAGAAACAAATGCCTGAAGAGGGCCACACTTGTGTAGAAATTGTCCACATAAAGATGGTACCCCTTGCCGAATAAGGGTGACACCAAGTCCCAGACTGTCTTCCCACTGCTCCCCAGGTAGTCAGGGCAACCGACCGGCTCCAGGGTCTGATCTTTTCCCTCATAGATCCGAAATTTGTGGGTATAGCCTGTGGCCCTTTCACAGAGCTTATACAATTTGACCCCATATCGGGCACGCTTGCTTGGGATGTATTGTTTGAAGCCAAGGCACCCAGTAAAATGTATCAGGGACTCGTCTACGCAGATGTTTTGCTCAGGGGTATACAAATCTGCAAATTTCAGGTTGAAATGGTCTATGAGGGGCCGAATTTTGTGGAGCCAGTCAAAAGCAGGGTGGCCTCTGGGACGGGAGGTGCTGTTATCACTAAAGTGCAGGAAACGCAGGATGGTCTCAAATCGTGTCCTGGACATAGCAGCAGAGAACATGGGCATGTGATGAATTGGGTTCGTGGACCAATATGACCGCAATTCATGCTTTTTAGTTAGACCCATGTTGAGGAGGAGGCCCAGAAAAGTTTTAATTTCGGAAACTTGGACTGGTTTCCACCGGAAAGACTGGGCATAAGAGCTTCCCGGGTTGGCGGATATAAATTGTGTGGCATACCGATTTGTTTCGGCCACGACTAAGTCCAAGAGCTCCGCAGTCAAGAACAGCTCAAAAAATCCCAGGGCCGAACCGATCTGAGCTGTCTCAACCCGAACTCCAGACTGGGCAGTGAAAGGGAAAACTACAGGTGCGGCTGAAGTTGGGGACTGCCAATCAGGGTTTGCCAGCACCTCATGGATTCTAGGGGCTCTACGGGCACGTCTTTGCGGTGGCTGCGACAGGGGTCACTACTGCTCGTGCCACCGTACCAGCTTCAACTGCCCTTCTGGTGCTCGCCACTTCACCAGGTTGTACGGCAGTGCTGGTACTAGGTCCAGGAAGGGCTGGGCTGCTGGTGTATGCCTCACCACGTAATCCGATAGCACCAGCCCCACTCTGCTGCTCTTGAAGCGGATCCTGCGCAACCTGCGGTCTAGCGACACGGGGCCGGGTACGCCTGGTGCTATCAGGGACCTCAGCCTTCTCGTCCGAACTTTGGGTCAGAGAGCCACTGCTTTCTACAGGTTCGTATTCTGACCCGCTAGATTCGTCAGATGAGGGTTCCCATTCCTCATCCGACTGGGTCAGAAGCCTGTAGGCCTCTTCAGAAGAATACCCCCTGTTTGACATTTGGGCAACTAAATTTAGGGGTATTCCCTGAGACTACCCAAGAAAAAAAAGCAAGCCTGTCTTACAAAGGGGAGGCTAGCGAAGTACCGGAGGCCGCTGCGGTTGATAAAAAAATATCTAAACAGATTTTTTTTATCGCCGCAGTGCGTGTAAAGTGGATGTGCAGTGATAAAAACAAAAAAAATTTTTTGTCACTGCGGTGGGGCGGGCGTGGGTGAACGCACGTGTGGGCGACCGATCAGGCCTGATCGGGCAAACACTGCGTTTTGGGTGGAGGGCGAACTAAAGTGACACTAATACTATTATAGATCTGACCGTGATCAGTTTTGATCACTTCCAGATACTATAAAAGTACAAATGCTGATTAGCGATACGCTAATCAGCGAATAAGTGACTGCGGTGGGCTGGGCGCTAACTGATCGCTAAACTACCTAACCAAGGGGCCTAAACTATACCTAGAACGTAACGGTCAATACCAGTGAAAAAAAAAAAGTGACAGTTTGCACTGATCACTTTTTTCCTTTTCACTAGTGATTGACAGGGGCAAGAAGGGGTGATCAAAGGGTTAATTGGGTGCTGGGAGGTGATCTGGGGCTAGTATGTGGTGTTGGTGGGTACTCACAGTGATGTGTGCTCCTCTGCTGGAACCAACCGACCAAAAGAAGGAGCAGAGGAGCACAGCAGCCATATAACCACATCATATTTACTAATATGATGAGTTATCTGGCTGCTGATTCGTTTTTTTGAAAATCATCAACCTGCCAGCCAATGATCGTGGCTGGCAGGTTGATGACGAACTTGTCCTTTGAACTTTGCCGGCCCGCGATGCGCATGCGCGGGCCGGCTTTCCCCGAAATCTCGCGTCTCGCGAGAGGACGCACCGGCGCGTCCACCCAGAACAGCACGACCGCCGCGAAGACGCAATCCTGCGTACGGCGGTCGTGAGCAGGTTAACAAACTATGATGAGAATGGACATCATGGGAGGCTGTCTGTTTCCCCACCATAACATGCATTTTTGTCATGGTGATATTGTCCTATGCAGCTGTGAGATCAGCAGCAAGAAGAGGGCTGTAATAAAAAGCACTGTTCCTCCTACAACTGCCAGGATCAGACATACAGTAACTGTACAGAAGTTTTAGGCACAGGCCGCAGTAAGTCATACTTTCACGGATAAAGTTTGCAGATAGCTGGAACTTATAAATAAACGAGCGACTGGCTTGATCCCAAACTAAGGAGCTTATAGGTGAGCCCTATAAAACCCTAAGAGTTCTTCCTGACTGCTATGCACATGCAAGGGTCTCGATGGTAGACGATTGCATGCCCATGTACCTAAGTCTGTGTGACACCTGAAAACCCTATAATAGTGAGGGGACACGACCACCGGCTCCCTGCACTTAATATGGACGGAGTCAGGGTCGCCTAGAATCAAGCCAGCAAGGAAACACAATAAAGTAAAGGACTTATCTGAGCAAACAGCAGAAGCAGCCTCCAGCAGTGAACACTTCATCCAGGAAGTAGTATAAACCGCAAAGTGAGGCAGTATGGGAGGGAATATAAAGGAAGACGATTAGTCTAAATCAGGGATGCTCAACCTGCGGCCCTCCAGCTGTTGTAAAACTACAACTCCCATCATGCCCTGCTGTAGGCTGATAGCTGTAGGCTGTCCAGGCATGCTGGGAGTTGTAGTTTTGCAACAGCTGGAGGGCCGCAGGTTGGGCATCCCTGTTCTAAATAAGTGACACCTGGCAGAAGGAAAGGAGATGAGAAAGTGAAACCAAAACAAAGAACATCATACAAGAGGTAGAGAAGGACGTCTGACAGACCTTCTCACAGAACTGGCGGTGACACATACCTCTATAAGCCACTATTGAAGGCGCTTCCTTGTCTACAGCCCATTTAGGTTGTGGAGATTGATTCTCGCTTCCAACCCCCCACCACTTATTGTAGAAGCTAAGCTCCATTTTTTTCTTGCCTGTGCTATAGAACTACCTACTGCCACTATTTCAGAATCACTTCTTCGCTAATTCCGGGACTTAGTCCTAATTTTTCCTGTGGCAGCCTCTTGCTACAATTTTTATTAGCAGAGTGATTATAGATACCTGATGTGATCTTCAAAAAGGCTATTAAGAGACCCAACACATCTATAGCCTTCATTCTGAGATAACATGGTGAACATTGGGAACGCTACTTCCAAAGAACCGAATAACTCCCAAAAATGTTCCTCCTCACATGGAGAGATGGACAAATACGTGACAAAAAATAATAGTAACTGCGCTGTCCAAAAGACAGCTACACCATTCAAAGAAGCCTTTCATAGAGCTCATACAGATATGGGAGGAGAGTCACAGTGAAATAGATGTCCCAAGTAGCCAAGACTCCCTCCCTATCTCTCGTTTCTTTTTACAAAAGTCCTTAGACAAAGCACTTGCCAAAGCTCTAGACACCCTTTCCAAAGACCTGCAGGATATTAAGCAAGATATGAAACATATTGGGGCCAGAGTTGAGAAACTTGAGATGTCACACGCCGCTATATGTGACTACAGTACAGCCATCACAGCTAAAATGATGTCATGCCAAAACTACCTCAGGAAAACAGAAGCCTCAGAAATAATTTGACAATAAAAGGCCTCCCAGAGTCTGTTATACCTATGCTTTACACTCGACAGTCTTACAAATTTTCCGCTCTATCCTGGGAGACACTTACACAGAGGACATCCTCATAGAACGCGTGCATAGGGCGTTACGGAGGAAGCCTAAAGACTCAGAACCACCAAGAGACGTCGTCTGTCACCTCCTTAATTACAAGGTGAAAGAAGATATACTGCGACGAGAAGAACCCTCAAACCGTTAACAGAGGCTATCAGCGCTAAAAACATCCAATACAGTTGGAAATTTCCTTTTGGACTCATGTTTATGTTTGTAAACAAACAGTTCCTGATCCAATTAGTTACAGATCTTCCAGGAATATACAAAGCCTTAGAGCTTCCAGACCTTCAAATCCCTGATTGGGCAGTGGTGAAAGATCTAGAAAATTTACCAGAAGTCAAACCGCCTATCCCTTGGGAGGAAGTGTCTCATGGGCGATCTGCTGAGTCTAAGAAGAAAGCTGGAAGACCGACACTACACAGCGTTGTCTCGGATGCCACCTGAACTGTCTTTTTGGTAAAAAGAGACATTTCTCCTTTCATGGTACCCTGACATTGCGGTACTAACATCATCACAGATTTGCAGACTTTAACTGTCTCCTTCTCTTTCTCTACTCTCTCTTTTCCATTCTGCTCTCTTGCACTGTAACTTTATTTCCCTGTCCTCTCTGACAGGTCGTTTGTTAACTGGACTACAGGTAGAGGTCAAACGTTCTTTATACCTAGACCGCCTTTCATATTCCTACTTTCTCTCTAAAGCATTTCTTTCAAATTGGGCACACGCCCTTTTGGACATCTAAGGATCAGTAAATCAGCTCTCACTCTATTTCTGAATTTCCGCAACTCCCTGTAGCTCTTTATATACTCTTCCTAGCTATCCTTTTTGCAATTTTTCACTCTTCCTTTTCTTATCTTTCATAGGACCATGTATACTAGACTAGTTGGGTCTCATCAGCCGGGGCTCCTGTGGTCGAAATGCTTTCGGCTGCAGTCTTTTGGTGCACACCTCCTGAGGTGTCTGACTCGCCTTAACTTTAGCATTGCACTACTTAGTGGTTTGCCACATTATCGCATGATTTCTGTTATTTTCTGTTGCACTGGTTTTGCACTTGTTCCCCATACCTTCCCGCACACCCTCTTCCCTTGCTTTTACCCCCCCCCCTTCCCTCCTCACTTTCAGGGCTACTGACACCAGTTAGACTTTGCAAGTAGAGGTTCCTCCTTCTAAATATACCAATGACACGCCTTAAGAGAGGACAGGTAATGTACTTTCTTAAAAAGAACAAATCTGATATATGTTTGCTGCAGGAGACACATTTTAAGAAAAGGAATAGGTGAATAGGTTGCATTTTTCCACGTGGTTTCATGCTAGCTCAGAAAATGGCACATCTAGAGGTGTGAGCAGTGGGTTCAGCAAACACGTTTCTTTCTCAGTATTGGATAAATGCATAGACTCAGAAGGCCGCTATATTTTCATTAAAGGGAAATTAGGTAACAATATGTTTACTGTAGGGAATGTCTATGCTTCCAATAAGGCACAAATTCCCTGGCTTACTAAGGTCTTAAAGAAATCGCAATTTACAGAGGGGACCCTGGTCCTTGGAGGAGATTTTAATGTAGCGCTGAACCTCATAGACACCTCTAACGGTAGATCAGCTATCCGATTCCGGGCACTGACGAAATTGGAACGATTACTGAATTCCCTTCAACTAGCTGACTCCTGGCACACTTTACATCCGTCTGTTAAAGCCTTCACACATTACTCGGCCCCACACAATTCCTACCAACGAATCAACTATATATTCATCCCCACTAACCACATTCAACACTGTCATTCCTCTGACATGAAGACGCAAGTCCTCTCAGATCACTAAATGGTCGAATTAATCTACACAATTCCCTTATCCCCTAATTCTTCCAGATGCTGGAGAATGAATAATCTACTACTGAAATCCCCTCAAAACGTCCCAAAAAATCAGATGACTTCTGGAGGAGTTCTTTGAGCTCAATGATAAGGGGGGGGGGGGTTCTGTGCAGACCCTCTGGGAGGCCCATAAAGCTCACATCAGAGGAGAATTTATATCTCTCTCAGCATATGTACACAACCAAAAGTCCAAACAAATAACAGACTTAAGCAAAGAATTTCATGGCTGGAGTGTTTGCACAAGAGATCCCTACTAGCTTCTCATTTAGCAGAATTAACATCTCTACGTGATGACCTAAAAAATATCCTTAATATTTGCTTGGCTAAAGCATACCTTTATGCGAAGTATAAACACTAATCCCATGGCGACAAGCCAACTAGATTCATGCTGGCCCAGATTAAGGCTAAGAAAAATAAATCATTCATTAGTAGTCCTAAAAACCCTTCCGGTGCATATTACACATATTACACAAAAACAGAAAACATAGCAAGGGAATTTAGCGATTTCTACACAAAACTATATAATTTACAAACCTCTCAAGAGACAGTAGATCCTCATCTCAAAAAAGACTTAGTATCTAACTTTCTTTCCTCCCAAAAATTAGCTCCGCTCAATCCCATAAGCTGTGCTCCAATTTCTCCCATCAGGAAATTAAAGATGCAATCACCACAACACCCAAGAATAAATGTCCTGGCCTGGACGGTTTGTCCTCATTTTACTATGCCACATTCTCAGAGGTGTTGCTCCATTCCACAAACACTGATGGCCCAAATCTTAATTATTTATAAAGATGGGAAAGACCCAACTCTGAATAGCAATTTTCAGCCTATCTCCTTGCTTAACGTAGATCTCAAATTATTCGCGAAAATACTGGCCAATAGATTGCATATGATCCTCCTTTCCCTTACCTCTCCAGATCAAGTGGGTTTTGTACTGAGCAGTTTGAAACTACCCCGACCCAATTTAAAACACCGAAGAAGGTAGTGTTGACTCTTAGTAAACTTTTGCTCTCCCCACCCGCTAATTTGAAACTCCCCTTTGTTACAGCATGGGAAAAGGACCTGGACAAAGAATTCTCGGAAAATAACTTGCGTAAACTCTTCTTAGCTCCCAAGCAATCTTCTAAATGCATAAGAATGAAAGAGTCCGGATATAAAATCCTAACTAGATGGCATTTAACCCCAGCAGCACAAAATAAATACA
Source organism: Bufo gargarizans (assembly GCF_014858855.1). NCBI lineage: Eukaryota > Metazoa > Chordata > Amphibia > Anura > Bufonidae > Bufo > Bufo gargarizans. The sequence goes on from NC_058085.1 coordinate 245,996,432, forward strand.
ACTCTAATTATAACCCTAATTGCTGGAGATGTGGACAACAGACAGGCACATATTTCCATCTGTGGTGGACATGCCCACTCATTACCACATATTGGTCATCAGTCCTACCCCAGATTAATCTAGTTGCAGGTACGAATCTTTCTTTACTGACAAAGATTTGCCTGTTACATTTATTCCCAGAGAAACTCCCTAAACATACACTAAAACTAATAAAACACCTCTTTGCAGCTGCCAGAATACTTGTCCCCACTTATTGGAATTTAGAATCTCCCCCAACGCTTAGACAGTGGTTGGAAAAGGTTGACTCTCTGTTTTGGAGGAGCTGGCAAGTTGGGAGACTAAGACTCGCACCTTCTTCAAGAAGATTTGGTACACTTTGGCTAAATTTAGATGCTTCCCTATCTGAGAGTTGATTTAGGTGTCCAATAGAGAGTAAGATACTTAGTTATTTGTCCTTCCATTTAATATTAGCCTACAGCTTATCTTCTCACATTCTCCCCTATAGACTATTTAGATAGGAGTCTAATGGTAAAGAGACACATCTTTGTAGCCTTTACTCCCCCCCCCCCCTTCCTCTCTCCCTGACCTTCCCCCCGCCCCCCCCTTTTTTTTTATCCCTGATGTTAACAAACTCACTTTTCAGTATTGATAACTTCTGATGACTGAATTATCCGCATATGTTGCTTTTCCACCTCAATTAATTAGAGGTCACTATTACTGTACTAATGTGAATGTAGTATTGTAGTGATACATATGTTTATTCATTATGTACCAGACAACACTGTAAACCTCTGTTGCTGGATGATTCAAGCTGAATAATGCGTAAGAAATACTGTGCTGTCGTATTGTTACTCATGTTCTTATAATCTATATATTAATAAGAACAACTTTGGGGTACTTCCGGTTCCGGCGTGCACATGTAAGGAGGTGCAGAAGGTGAGCTCTGTCTACCAAGGTACTTACTGCGGGAGCTAGCCGAGATCCGGGGGCATAAAACCCCGAAATCACACCTTCTGACATTCACTGGAGGTTCATGGAGAAGTACATTGTGCGCAGCGGCTCCCCGCATACAGACTCTCCTCTCCTGCTGCGGGAGACCGAAGCGCAGCAAAAGGGCAAGATGGCCGACGTGAGAAGGAGAGCAACCCGGTCCTCGTCCCAGCCTCCCTACCCACCAGATGCGGGTGACTCCCTGGAACTGCATTGCAAAGAGATGGCAATAGCGGTCGCACAGCTGCTTGCCCCAGATATAAAGGTCACCTTGGAAGCAACGATAGCCACCACCATAAAACAATTGCAGAGCTAGGTGGCCCAAAACTCAGCACATATCCAGGCATTGAGTGATAATGTGGAGGACCTGGAAAACCGCTCCCAAAGGAGCAATTTGCGGATTGTTGGTCTACCTGAAAATATCCCAGTGCATCAGCTGGCCCATATCTGCGCAGTGGAGTTACCGCAAGCGTTGGGGCTCCAGACTCCGGTGACGGTGGAAAGGGCTCACAGAATTGGCACAATGAGAGAAGCTCCTAAAGAGGGCCCCAGAATGAGACCAAGACCAGCAATAGTCAAGTTCCTTAAAGGGAGTCTTTCACCTAATCTGAGCGTTTTAGACCGCTCAGATCAGGTTATAGACTCTTTGACCCTCATTACAATCGTACCTTTCTCTTCTGTGTCCCTCATCCAGATCATGAAAATAACACTTTTTAAACTTATGCAAATTATCTTCTGAAGGTGCCCAGGGGGCGGCGTTACTGGGTGATGTGTCCAGAAAAACACACCTCCAGCCGGTGGACGTCACGAGCGGCACCAGAGGACGGCGGTCTGGGAACTGCCCGCACCTACGCACTGCTCTGCCCATTATGGGCAGAGGAACAGCCTTTCATGTTGCGCATGCGCCGAACGGCTGTCTTTAGTTGGCCTGAACATCCCCAATATGAAAGGCTGTTCCTCTGCCCATAATTGGCAGAGCAGTGCGCAGGTGCGGGCCAGTTCCCAGCCCGCCGTCCTCTGGTGCAGCTCGTGATGTCCACCGACTGGAGGTGTGTTTTTTTCTGGGCGCAGTGGCGAACATACGGTTCAGGATGGTGGTGGGAGTTTTTAGACAATAGTATAGACCATAGGGATGATCACACCTTACTCTGGTATACGGCGAAGGCGGTCATTAGGGGACATATAATCTCATACACCACGGCGAAAAATAAAAGATACAACTTCATCTCCAGCAAGCAATGGAAGCGGTCCGCAGTGCATATACCTCCTTCCTAGCAAATCCTACAGACCTAAATAAAGTGCAGTGGGTTACGGCGAAACATAATTACGATCACTATCTAGAACAAAAGACGAAATTATCCCTAGATTATAAATCAGCAAACCTGTTTAAAGTTGGTAATAAAGCTGGGAGGATGCTAGCTAATCTGACGAAAGTACACAACCCTGGCCCAGGTATTAAAAGTATAATTGACGCAACCGGGAAAAAACTTATAGACCCTGAAAGCATAACGGAGTGTTTTGGTCAATTTTATGCCAAGCTATACCTCCAAGATAAGTATGATCACGCTAGAGTAGAAGAACTTTTATCTAAAGTTACTCTTCCAAATCTTACGGAAGAAATGTTGACGCATCTTAATAAGCAAATTATAGAGGAAGAAGTCAAACTCACTATAAAATCGCAAAAAGACGGAAAGGCGCCAGGCCCAGATGGCTATTCGGCGGAATTTTTTAAGGCCTTAAATACGGAAGTTACCCCAATTTTAGTAGCCCTGTTTAACTCCTGTTTAAACAAAGGAATATGGCATATATAAAACGTATCCCCAAACAGGGTAAAGACATGACTTTGACTAGTTCGTATAGCCCGATTTTACTGATTAACTAAGATCTAAAAATACAGACTAAATTGATGACGAATAGACTAGCGAACTACATGCCTGACTTAATAGGCCCTCATCAGGTAGGATTCACAAAAGGAAGAGCCGCAGTGGCGAACATACGGACGGTGTTAGCGGTGCAGGACTACTTATTTCTGTCTGTCGACGCAGAGTAGGCTTTCGATAATGTCAATTGGAAGTGGCTCCAGCAGACCCCTGATCCCTTTGGAATCAAAGGATCATTTAGATCTTTCCTAGATGGAATATATAAATATCCTCAGGCAAGGGTGAGCACGCCTAGCTTTTTGTCGGAACCTTTTCGCCTCTGCAGGGGCACAAGCCAGGGTTTCCCCCTATTCCCCCCTCCTCTTTAACCTGGCTTTGGAGCCGCTGGTCCAATATTTGATACAATCAGACATGTACCAGGGAATAACAGTAGGGAAGAAGGAAATAAAACTCATCTGTTTTGCAGATGACATTTTGATATTCATAAACTCCCTGAGTACACATTCTGGTGTCTAGAATCTCAGAAAGATTCTAGAGACCATGATTTACTATGGCGAAACCACTGTATATTTTGTGTAAATGTGAGTAAAAGCCAGTTATTATATGTGGCCCCTCACAAGAGTCACAAGAGGTGTCAGAGACTTATGAAGTTAAGGTAATGCCCCACTACCTGATGTATCTGGGCATAAAAATAGGGAGGCAACCATCATCCTTATACAAGCTAAACTATGACCCGATAATAAAGAAAATAGAATTAGAACTGAGAACGGTCCAAACTGCCGCTATCCTTGTTTGGTAGGGCCCATCTGTTAAAGATGGTGAGTTTTGCCAGACTATCCCTCTACTGATAAAATACATAATTCAGAGGGCTTTTTCACATTTCTTATGGCAGGGGAAGAGGTCGTGGATTGCTTACGATAAACTTTCCTTGACAAAATGGTAGGGTGGGATACAACTACCAAGCATTAGGAGATATAATCTGGCTTCTCTGTTTAGATATGTCAAAGATTGGATAAGAGGGACGTCACACTTTTCAAACACTCCATTGGAGAGAGAACGGGCGGCCCCCTGGGAGTTGGTGGCGATCATGCATACTAGAATTAGTGACGCCCCCCCTCCATAAAAAACTATACTTTGATAAAGGACACCATGGCTACATGGAGAGGGATCAGGAAACTTTACAGGTTACCTATGTATATCACACCCTATATGCCTTTATGGTCCTTACCAGCTTTCCCAGCGGGTAGGCAAACTAAGATGTTTGCTCTGTGGAGAGAAAAAGGGAATACCTCAGTAAAACAACTACTGTCTCCTTCGGGAACTGAGATCCTAACATGGCCCGAAATTCAATCTAGGTTCCAATTCCACACCTCTCGCTTTTTACCATATAACCAAACTGTTTGGCACAAGCCACGAGACTAGGAGAACCGGAGAGATTCACTTGGTTCGAGGCCTTGGTGGGATCTCAGGAATCTTCCCTATCTGATTTATACAGGAAAATCCAAAACATTTAATCTACCCCATTAGGGGAGTCTGTATTTAAGAAGTGGGAAGAGGAACTAGGGGATGGGTCACCGACAACTAAATTGAGAGAGGGGATGGAACGGGTGAGGCATGCTATCAGTAGCGAGACATGGAGAGAAATGCACTTTAGAATATTACACAAAGCGACTTATGCTTTTGATTTATCATACAAGGATGCCCCTACACACTATCTCAGATGGTGCCCGAAATGCCACTTACAAAAAGCTAACCTGTTACATCGCCTTTGCAATTGTCCTAGTCTGAAGCCTTTATGGGAAGGAGCCATAGATTATATAAAACAAGTCTGGGGAATAGAAACACACCGCTACACTGCATCTTTCATTATATATTACAAAAAAGGCGGCTCTCCACTGGTTTTCTGGAAACAGGTGCTCTTGCTCAATGGTGACTCACCCTCGTCACTTGCGAATAATTGGAGATAAAAATGTTAATGAGCAGGCACTCTATTTATGGGTTCATGGAGGACAATTTATTAAATATTTAAAATATTGACATAAAACAATCACAATACTCATATAAAAAATGATTAAATGTGGGATTAGTTTTAACAGCAATAGCAATATGACAATAGTAAATAACAATAATGGCAATAACAATTACAGGATAATAGCAATATTACAACAATGTAGAATGCAGGAACATTTTTAAAACTTGGATTAGTGGCAATGGTTCCATATGGGGACTGATACATGGAACCATTGCCACTAATCCATGTTTTAAAAATGTTCCTGCATTTTACTTATACATATATTCATTGTTGTAATATTGCTATTATCCTGTAATTGTTATTGCCATTATTGTTATTTACTATTGTCATATTGCTATTGCTGTTAAAACTAATCCCACATTTAATAATTTTTTATATGAGTATTGTGATTGTTTTATGTCAATATTTTAAATATTTAATAAATTGTCCTCCATGAACCCATAAATAGAGTGCCTGCTCATTAACATTTTTATCTTTCATTATATACCTTTTGATCATAAAGGTGAAATCACCCAGTCGACACAGGTGAAAGGCGTCCATTTATTCCTATTATTAGTGAAGAAAACAATACTTAGGCACTGGATATATCCCACCATTTCTACATTGAAAGAAGCTATAGGAACAAGGAAACACATCCTCTATATGGATTGGCTAGACACAGAGAAGAACAAGGAGAGGGCTACCAAAAGCTTTTTCCGCGAGTGGAGGAAGTTCATAGTCCACTCCTTAACTCCGGTAGAAAGGAAAGAACCAATGAAACCGTTCCAAGACACCAAATTGTACCTGGAGGAGCAGATAAAGGGAACATTGGGAAACTTGGTGGCAGAAAAGTGAGATTATTCTGAATCACAGTAAGGTGGAGAAGCCACTGGAGGGAACCTAGCTGATTGGAGTTTCTATGTTGCATCCAAGGGGAATATCTTTGAATCGGGAGTTTTGGATTATGACTAGAGGTTTTAGTTCGACATTGGGGGAGGAGTTGGGAATGAAAATAGAAAATTCGAGAGATCTAAGAACGATCATTGTGGATCCCATTCTGTAAAAATTAATAGAAAGCGAATGTCTAACATTATGTCACTGGAACGAATGTACAATTATTAATGACATGTCATGTTTCCTATCTCTGTTGGTATTGTGCATTTTGCTATGCCTTTATTCTCCCTTAATAAAATTTATAAAAAAAATAAAAAAAAGAACTTTGAAAAGAAAAAATATAAGCATTTATAGCTTATCAATTAACAAAGTGAATGAACAAAAGAGAAACTTCTTGTTCTTTTTTACGCTGAAGATAGTTCTTAGTGACATTGACTGTATGTTTAGAGTTGTTGTCCTGCTGAAGAATAAATGTGGGGCCAATCAGATGCCTGTCACTGATGGTGTTGCATGATGGATAAGTATCTGCCTGGAAAAAAAAAAAAACTAACTTTTTTTAACAAAAACAAAACAAAAAACTATTTGTTTTTAAATACATAACTGTTACCGCACCAGTTATAAGAACCCATAGAATACCTTATTTATACCGCATAGCTTAAAAAATCACCTACTAAGCATTTGCTATTTTTACCCCCCCAAAATATATAAAAATAATTTATTAATAGTTCGATAAATGGTACTAAAAACAAGCTGTCATACTGTTATTATGTTGAAGCTAAAATAAAAAAAAAGTGAATGCATGTAGTGTTATCAGTACCTCTTTCTGTATTCAGGATTATATAGTGGTGAAGAAGACATCTGGTGAATGTGTGATGCCTAGCAGCCATCCCCGATGGTCAGGATGGGGCAGGACTCAGAGCCCCAGCCTGGAACCTGCATCTCGCCAACTGATGTATGAGAAAAGCAATGAGCAGAAGATTTTAAAACTCTCCAACAAGATCATAGAGCTGATAACCAGAGAGGTGAGTGCTGCTGGGTCCACATGGACATTAAATACTGAATGTAAACATATCATCGACCTGACCAGTAATTCAACTGATGTTACATGTCCTCCCCTTTTTCTGAAATTTCATAGCACAACTTCTTACAGGGCTTTTAATATGAAGATACAAACTACTCACAGCTGAGTAGTTATCTTCTGGATCATGACTATTAAACTGTGAGGTGTTCATATTTCATATCTGCTCATACCTACATGTGTTCCTGCTGCTCCCCTAATTATTCAATTTTTAAAAATACATTTTATTTATTTATTTTTAATTTTTTTTACCCAGTCAAAAGATTTCAGGGCCACTAGGTCCGGTGCCTGATATACTATTGAGGTTTTCCAAGGGAGCCACCTACATTAATTTCTCAAGTCACAGTGTTTTTCACTCTAAAGATGTCCATCCTGTCGGAACAGTAGTTTGCCAGGCTCACCTTTTATGCTGATACAGAGCTTCTAGACAACGTCTTCTGCTACTGGATCTTCTCCTTCATGGCTAGAGATCTGTCCATCTGCTCCATGATGCTTCTGGCTGCAGTAAGAACATGACACATTTTGGTCTCTCGAGATCACTTATCTTGTAAGACCATGTTGTGTTCTGTTGTGTCCAAAGGCATTGTGGAGGAAATGGACAGATATCCAGCCATGAAGGAGAAGATCCAGCAGAAAATCTGGCAGGTAGTAGCAACACTGACGGAGAAGCTCCAGCACTGCATAAAGTTAAGTGGGTGGCAGCCCCCTTGGAAAACCACTGCCTCAATATTATATCTGGTGCCGGAACAAGGAGGCCTGATATCTCAAGAATGGGTCCATACACAACAAAAAAAAAGAAAGGAAGAATCAGAAGAACTGCTTGAGCTTATGTAGGAAGGAAATTTTAAATATTTAGATTGGTGACAGGTCCTCCCTAAAGGGGTGGCACTGTTTAGAAAACTAATTTTCATTAACCCATTAGGGAATTATGAGTTAGGCCCCATGCACATAACCTTATTTTTTTTTTTGCATCGGATCCGGATTTTGTTCTGGAATCGGATGCTGGTCCATCGTGTACTGTTTGCATCTGTGTGTCCATTCTTCTAGCCGCAATAAAGATAGAACATGTCATATTCTTGTTTATTTTGAGTACAAGGATAGGAAATGGGGGGGGGGGAATGGCGGCATGCATGCAGCCAGTATCCGAGTCTTGCAGTTCCTCTGTTTGTGTGCCTGAAGCCTAAATAGATGATGTTCTTCGGTTTAGGATCCTCTCCTTGACCAGAGTGGAGAGCCATTACAAAGAATGTGTCTCTCTCTGGGGCACCTGTCATGGCCTGCATTACACTGATTTATTTCCCTTTGATTTAAATGAGCACTGTGTAATTCTAGTGCAGGTTTTCCCACAGATTCCAGCAGATTGCTGGAGGGCTTTCCAAGGCAGAAAACAGTAACACTGAAGGAAAATGTCCCACTTGTGTTGTCAATGTTGTATTTTGCACAAATGACATGGAGAAGTTGACAAATATTTTTTAATTAATTTAAGGGTACTTTCACACTTGCATTGTTGGATTCCAGCAGGCAGTTCCGTCGTCGTAACAGCCTGCCGGATCCGGAAATCCGTATGCAAACGGATAGCATTTGTAGACGGATCCATCTCACAAATGCATTGCAATACCGGATCCGTCTCTCTGGAGTCATCTGGAAAAATGGATCCAGTATTTATTTTTTTTCACATTTTTAAAGGTCTGTGCATGCGTACACCAGGAAACCCGATCCGCAGCATGGTGCGGTATTTTCTCCAGCCAAATACCATAGGAGTGATTGAACTGAAGACATCCTGATGCATACTGAACGGAATGCTCTCCCTTCAGAATGCATTAGGGTAAAACTGATAATTTTTTTTCCGGTATTGAGCCCCTAGGATGGAACTCGATACCGGAAAAGAATAACGCTAGTGTGAAAGTACTCTTAATATATGTGGTGCGTTTGGAATTTCTGAATTTCTTTTATGCCAGCTACGTGCAGCGATATATTTGCTCATTTTGTAACCTTTATCTTTGATATAAGAAGTACTTAAAAAATACATTTACATGTTGACCACAAAGACTTTTCTTTTTTCTTCACAGTGAGAAGACAAATATCACACATTTGGTACAATTTTAGATGTGACTTTTTAACCTGTGCGACTTCCACCGAAATCGGGCATAAATTAATAATGCATGTGGGCCAATGTTTCTCGATGGTGATTATATTATTCTATGTGTCAGGTTCCTGTAAGGTGTCAGAATGTGTCTGTTCATTTCTCCATGGAGGAGTGGGAGTACATAGAAGGACACAGGGACATCCTGAGGGAGAAATACCAGTCCCTCACATCACCAGGTAAGTCACACATCACTGAAGTTCTCAAAAATGATTTATGGGGGGATTTATAAAACTGTCCAAAAGAAGAAAGCTCCATAACAACCAAACACATCACAGCATTCATTTCTTATGGTGTTCTTGAAAAATGATGACATTAGTAATTTCTCTTAGTTTCTCAGAAATATGCCCAGTATACGTAATTCCCAAATGTCTCCTGTGTATTTACAGTGTTTCTGCCATGGCTGAGGGCACCATATGATCTAAAACGATTTGTTTCCAGGCCTGCTTCCCACCATCTTGTTGATACTTCATAAATGTTAGATAAGGAAAGGCCAGCGGTTGTTATCACTATGCGCTATGTTTTCTCCCATGTTAGAAGACTCCTATTGCACAATGGATGTTCTTTACTCTGTGATTTTCCTCCTACTTTCTTTTATTCAGTTTCTGAATACTCCGAATACTTAGAGTATCCTTACAGTCTTCTCCATAGAAGAGTGATCCTTTCCCTGACTGACCCACCATGGATAAACAAGGAGATGACTGAGAGGATATTAAGCATCACTTTGAAGATTATCTACCTGTTGAGTGGAGAGGTGAGGAACTATATAATTCTTAATGGGGTTATTCAGCACCCGCCGATCAGCTGGTTGAAGAAAAGCTTCTCTTCATTGTTTACCTGCTGGCCGTCCACATCGCAGCAGCGATCAGGTGTAATTACAAGCCATCCCATTCGCTCCTATCGGACGGCTCGTTCCTATACAGTTGAATAGGAAGTAGCTGTCCCATTGAAGTAAATGTAACGGCTTGTAATTACACACCGCTGCGATGTCGATTGCGAGCAGGTAAACAATGAAGAGAAGCTTCTCTTCAAACAGCTGATCGGCGGGTGCTGATTGTCAGACCCTCGCCAATCTAATATTATTTTTTTTAATCAGATTTTGTTTGTGTTTCATACAAAAACAAAAGTATACACGAGACATAGTCATAAGAAGTGTAGAAGTACACATCACACACAGAATAAAGATATCATTTATCACAATTGCGCACTGTCATTCTTTAATCAATAAAAGAGAGAAATCCAATTACCCTTCCCCCCTCCCCCTCTCCGTGTGGCCACACTCCCCAAAAAGGAAGTTATCACTCCAGTACATTAATCACCTAATATCACGTTTAAGTGTTATAACAACCTGTTACGCTAATAGTTTCATATACCATTTGTAACTCTGTTCCTCACCTCAACCCTACAAATTCCCTGAGAACCATACCATTCCAGATATGCAGCAATCTGAGACAACATACCAGGGCCAGCCAACCACATCTTCCACTACTTCTCGAATTTCTTTACAGTACCTCCCGCCAATCTGATATTGATGACCTATTGTGAGGATAGGTCATCAATATTAGAATCACCCTTTAATGACACTGGAAAAGTGAGGAATACTGGGAATGTATTTAATACTATCACTCTTTCATTGCAAAGGATTACACCATAGTGAAGAAGACATCTGGTGAGTACGTAACCCTCAGCAACTATTCTTGTGTACCAGGAGAAAGGTACAGAGCCCAGAGACCCATTCTAAGAACTCCATCTAACGCGCTAACACATGACGGGAACAATGATGAGAAGGTCCTGGAACTCACCTACAAGATCATTGAGCTGCTGACTGGAGAGGTGAGTGCTGCTGGGAAATTCTAGAGTAACACTAGGGTTAATGTGTCTGGATGATGACAATGATGTCATTTTATGTGTCAGGTTCCTATAAGGTTTCAGGATGTCACTGTCTATTTTTCTATGGAGGAGTGGGAGTATTTAGAAGAACACAAGGAACTGTACAAGGACTTCATAATGGAGAACCACCAGACCTTCACATCACCAGGTATGAGGGGACTGCTACTGTCTGTATGTATGCAAAGAAGTATCTCCCAAGGACAAGAAGCATCCTTGGAAAATACCTCTTTGCATATTTGTTTCCCATGAAGCATCTCCAATAAATCTCTATACCATAGAGTGCTTCCAGAAAGTCTCCATAAAGGATTAGTATCTTTAAGAAGATTCAGCAGCCTGCCCAAGCCACTGTCTGTATGTAAAAGAGAAAATATATAGTTTTCCTGGTCACCTGTATACACCCATAAGCTGGTTATCCCATATCAACAGTGTGTTCTTTTGTATTTTCTTCAGATGCAGCCAGTAAAGAAAATCCACCAGAGAGCTGCCCCAGTCCCACTTGTTCCCAGAATGAGGAAAATCACAATGTCCTAGAGGATCATCAGGTTAATAAATCTTAGGTTTAATCTCATTTGACTATATTCAACACTACTATGAAGGGTGTCGAGACTGAGACCTCGTTGTAACTTGGTTGTCATGGTTCTTGGATGTAATTCTTTTTTCTATGTAGTTAACATGTAGTGCTGAACTTTACTAACTGTATTGTGGTTAGTTTGTGTGTTACCAGAAATTTGTCCTGGTTTTAAATCAGGGGGAAGACCTCATTGATATTAAAGTTGAAATTATAGAAAGCGAAGAAGAGACCTATGTGATGTCTGATCAGCAGTGTGAGGAGGAAATTGGTACCGATAGCCCAGGTGAGCAATAAGCACTAGACATGAGAAACTAACAGATATTTAATTGACCACAGAATATAAAGGCCCACATACACATTAGACTATTGTTGTCCGAATTCGCTGTTTTGACAGTATCCGACAACAGCCTTATGTGAATGGGGTGAAAATTATTGTTTGTTGTATTGGTGTCATACAACATTCAACATTTACAGTGTATATATTGCTATGATCGAATTTACTTTTGAAATTGGCGCCATGTGTACAGTGATTGCACTGAAAAGTCTATCAGATGCTTGGATTGATTTTGTGAAAAATTGCAGTGTGTAAACATGCCTTAAAGGGAGTCTGTCACCAGTGACCTCCATATCCAACAAGTGGCATAGGGAACATAGTTGTAGTTCACCTGAATAAAGTGCTTTGTTTTGTTCATCCGACCTATAACACTTTTGGCTAACATGCAGATTAGGCATTTGGTGCAATGAGGGCGTCACTATGACTCTCATTGTAGGCTCCGCTCCTTTCTGTGACCAGGCCCTTCCTTGCTGCTTTGCCACTGTCTGGCCCTGGCAATCAAAGACGTAGGGAGGGGCTGGCCACAGGAAGGAGAGGCGCTTGAATACAACAAGAGCCACGGTGATGCCCTCATTGCACCAAACGTTAATAAATAATTTGCATAATAGGAAAAAGTATAACTCGGAATGGAGTCTTGGAACCACAAAAGAAAAAACGAGTTCTGAACAGGTGATCAACTGTTTGCATAGACGCATCACTGTAGGATAGCGAGTTTGATGGTGACAGACTCTCTTTAAAGGGTTGTCTCACTTCAGCAAATGCAATTTATCACGTAGAGAAAGTTAATCGAAGGCACTTACTAATGATTGAAAATCCCTTTATTGTCCCTTAGTGGGGAAATTTTGGCAGAACACCAGCAATTACATTCACAACAGGAGCAAAAATAAGAGTAATTAGAAACTAAAGAGTAAAATGCAAGAATAACATAACACAGAATTTACTTTAAAAATTCACTACTGGGTTTCTAGGAACAGTGGTGGTTATAAATCCTAACCGCTGCTGGGAGGAAGGGCCTCCGATAATGTTCCTTCGTGTACCTAGGATGCAGCAGTCGGTCACTGAAGGAGCTCTCTAGCTCCACAACAGCTTCGTGCATGGGGTGGAAGACATTGTCTAACAGTGATATTCATTTTGCTGGAGTTCTTCTGTCACCGACCTCCTGCACTGGATCAAGGGGACAACCTAAGACAGAACTGGCCTTTTTAATGAGCTTATCTAATCTCTGTCTCTCAGCCACAGATTCATGGCTTGATTCATTTTTCCATCACAATATACATTACCTGTATACAGGGTTATGACCACCATGTAATCCAGCAGCGGTGGTTGTGCTTGGACACTACAGAAAAAATTGCTGATGTCTCTGGTGGCCAGGATCATGAGAGCGCCCATGGGCACACGTGCACAGTGGCTCCTGTCCTAGCTACCTCGTCTGTGCTCTGCAGCGGTGGCCATGACCCCTGGAAACAAGCAGTGTATAATGCAACGGAAAAATGAATCAACCCAGCAAAGGAGGCAATATGGACAATCACAATACATTAGTAAGTGCCTTGTATTCAGGGGGTTTTCTGTGACTTTTTTTTAGTGATAACCTATCCTCAGGATAACCCCTTTAACAACCCATTTGACGTCTATAGGGAAAACCACTCTACATATGGTGTAGAATCACACAAACAATTGAAATGCTGCAGATTTTAAAATCTGCGCAGCAGGTCAATTTTCGGGCATACAAAATATGCAACATATGCACAAGATTTGGCAAATCTCATTCACTTTGCTGATACTGTAATACATTGTATTTCTGCATTAAAATGGGAATTACAGAAACAGCATAGCACAGCCTACTTGACTGTTTTCATAACTGTGGTTGCTGCCTAAGATGGGTATTCCAATCTCAGCCGTGAATGGTCAAGATGGGAATACCGCTTTTAAGAGAAAAAAAAAAGTAATAAGCTACCTTATCTCCTAGCAGATGACAACACCAGGATCTCAACAGGATTGTCACAAGTTTGCACAGTGGAGGATAACATCAGCAACCGAGGTTCTTTAGAAGAAAACTCTGCTACCGTAATACCCCCAGGACCTCTTGGTACACCTCTTTTAAGGAATGCTTCTAATAATGTGGAACTGTCAATAGCCAAATCGCATGTCCCTACACAAAGAGCAGGGACGCAGTTTATATGTTCTGAATGTGGAAAATGTTTTACACGTTCCCAGCTGTTTAAATATGAGTCGGCACACACTGGACAAATACATTTTTTATGCGTTATCTGTGACAAGTCTGTAGCTCAAAAGACTCATCTTGGAGACCAGGTCATTCGGACAGTCGGCAAACCATTTTCTTGTTCAACATGTGGAAAGTGTTTTGCACTCAAGGCCATTCTTTTTAGACATCAGAAAATTCACTCTTCGGAAAGACCGCTTACATGTGAAGAATGTGGCAAATCCTTTCCTTATAAATCCAGTCTTCTCGAACATCAGAGATTTCACACTGGTCAGAAGCCATATTCCTGTGAAGAGTGTGGGAAGTCATTTACTAGAAAGCGTGTTCTTGTTGAACATCAGCTAATTCACACAGGGGAGAAGCCTTTTCCATGTCTGGAGTGTGGGAAATTCTATGCCCGTAAAAGTCAGCTTGAGATACATCAGAGAAGCCACACAGGGGAGAGACCATTTACATGTCAGGAATGCGGGAAATGTTTTACTCAGAGGTCACATCTTGTAAAACATCAGAGAATTCATAAAGGGGAGAAACCGTTTTTATGTCTGGAATGTGGGAAATGGTTTACTAAAAAATCAAACCTTGTGGAACATCAGAAAATTCACACAGGGCAGAATTTGTTTTCATGTCCAGATTGCGGTAAATGTTTTACTAGGAAATCCGTCCTTTCCGATCATCAGAGAATTCATTCAGGCGAGAAGCCGTTTACTTGTCTAGATTGTGGAAAGCGCTTTAACCAGAAATCTGCTCTCGTTAGACATCAGAAAGTTCACACAAAGGAGAAGTCGTATTCATGTTTAGAGTGTGGGCAATGCTTTACCTGTAAAGTCCAGCTTAAAATACATCACCGCATGCACACAGGAGAGAAGGTCTTTTCATGTTTGGAATGTGAGAGATGTTTTATCAATCAGTCAGATCTTGCCAGACATGAGAGAACTCACACTGGAGAGAAGATGCCGTCATATCCAGAACATGTCAAACAAGAAGATGATTTTGATATGGATGAAAGCAGCAACAAAGAGGAGACACCATCATCATGTTAAGAATGTCGGAAAGAAAATCAAAGAATTCCCACCACAGGGGAAATATTCCCATGTTCAGTCTTACATGTAAAACATATCTCGTGATGTACCAGAGAACTCGCACAGGAGAGATATCATTTACATGTCTGCTATGTATGAAATATCTTAACTCTTCTCCACACTGATCAGCCTAAGCAGGGTTTGGTCAAGCAGCAAAGGACAGTATTGTTCTGGAGAACTCCAGCTTGGACTGTGGTGCTGCAGAGGGAGGGCTTTAAGGGCTCCTTTCAGGCTCAAAGTGAGCTTGAGCCACAATCGTGATCTTGTTTTAAAGCCAAGAATCTTGAATGTGCAGCCAAGAATGTGGCTCTAGTTGCACTCTAGTCTGAGATAGAACAGGTTGAAGTGAGAGTTGCATATACTGTTCTTCCACCTTTCACTACAGGCTATGTGGAGCTGTGAGTTGGAAGAAGACAAGCAGGTGGCATGGAGGGCAAGAAGGAGGCTCACAGACCTTCCTCCTGGCCCTGTATGTGTTATTATTATTAAAGCGCCATTCATTCCATGGTGCTATACATATGAAAAATAGGTGTACATACATAATACAAAACAATTGCAATACGCATGAACAAGACGAGTTACAAACTGGTACAGAAGGAGAGAGGACCCTACCCGCAAGGGATTACAGTCTACAAGGAATGGGTGAAGGATACAGTAGGTGAGGGACACCCTTCATGTTATATTATCAACCATAGGGCATAGTTACGCTCTAAGGGTCCATTCACACGTCCGTTGAATGGGTCCAGATCCTTTCCACAATTATGCGGAAGGGGTGCGGACCCATTCATTTTCAATTGGGCTGGAAAAGATGCGGACAGCACACAGTGTGCTGTCCGCATCCGCATTTCTGGTGCACGGCCCAGAACTTCCGGTCCACAGCTCCAGAAAAAAATAGAACATGTCCTATTCTTGTCTGCAGCTGTGCACAAGAATAGACATTTCTATTGGGGTGCCGGCCCAGTGTTACGCGGATCCGCAAAACACTGCGGAAGTGTGAATGGACCCTTTATTGTCACATTTATTTATTTATTTATTCTCGGAAAAGGAGTAAGAAGCTGACCACAGCACCTAAGTGGTTTTATAGAAAAAAATTAAAACTGAACAAATAACTTTTCTCACGTATTATTTTAATATTGAAAAAGTTAAATAAAAATATATGCCTCATCTGTAACGACCCATGCTATAAACGTAATATTTTATATATCAGTCACAGTAAACCCAAAAACGGAAAAACAATACCCCAATTTTCTTTTGCATTCATCACACCGAGCAATACAGGCCGAAAAAAACTAACTGCAACTTACCATAAAACTGAACACCTTACACAGTTACGCCATTGGAAAAATAATATGGGACTTGGGGTGACACAAAACTAATAATTTTGTTAAAAAGAAAAAGGTGTTATTATGCAAGTATAAATTTGGCATCATCAAAATACAATAAAGTTATTTTATAAACTATCGTGTACCCAAAATAGTTCCTATAAAAACTACAGCTAGTCCCAAGGTCTTTTACAAATTGTAAAAAAAAAAATATTAAAGGGGGTTTCTGAGACTTAATACCGATGACCTATCCTCTGGATCGGTGGGGGTCTGACAAACAGGACCTCCGCTGATCAAGAAGACGCCAGTGCTCATAGTAGTGCCGCTGCCTTCTCTCAGCTTTCCGTGACGTCACGTTCATCATGGTGTAGGAGCATCTCCGCCCTGAATGAGGCTGAGCTGCAATATCAAGTACAGCAGTTATACAATGTAGAGCACCAGTGCATTCTCAAACAGCTGATCAGCGGGGGTCCTGGGTGTTGGACCCCCACTGATTAGATACTGATGACCTATCCAAAGGATAGGTTATCCGTATTAACATCTCGGGAAACCCTTTTAAATTCAAACAGATATGACCCCTGGAACACAGCGGGAAAACATTTTACTGGTCCTTAAATGGGTTATCCTCGCTAGTGCTGTGATGAGAGATTCTCACACATGAACTATGGGTTTGTAACCAAGATAGGATCACATGCACAATGTACAGCACGTGAACCTGGAAGTGCCAGGAACATAATTGGAGCGGGAGCGCAAGTACCAATGAAAATGTTGTTACTCTAATCAGGAGGTGAGGGACATGAAATAATAAAAACAAATTAGATAACCCCTTTAAAGGTCTTGTCTGGGCTAGGAGCTGACAAGTCCGATTAGTGGTAACCTGTGTCCAATAGAGAGAAGATGAAAAAAACCTGTCCACAGTATTGCCATTCAGCACTGGTGCCCTTTCCCTGGCTGCTTATGGTTTCCACTGGTCTCTTGTGTCGGTGGTCACATAACCTAGAACAGCATGTCCCTAGCAGTGGTCAACCAAGCCACTTACAGTCTGGAGGAGACCAGAACTGGACGGGAACAGGACAGTAGCATGGGAGTGGCAGAACTAGAAGGGCGTTTTTTTTTTATTGGCCTCAGTTTGTCACTATTGAGGTTGTCGGCTCCAAGGTTCGAAAACCTCTTTAAGGGCTTGTTGTGTGTGAAGCCTGTGCTGTGGACCGCAAATTGCGGTCCGTAATGCACGTGCACCATCCGTGGGGCAGGCGCATGGGGATCGCAGACCTGTTCACTTGAATGGGTCCGCGATCCTTCCGTTCCGCAAAAAAATTAATCTTTTTGCTGTGCGGAAGAACGGAACCCCAGAAAGCACTCCGTAGTGCTTCTGTAGTGTTCCGTTCCGCATCTCCGGATTTGCGGACCCATTGACATCAATGTGTCCGCATCCGTGATGCGGAATGGCCACGGAATGGTGCCCGTGTATTGCGGATCTGCAAATGTGGTCCACAATATTGCAACGGGCATCACACGAGCCCTAAAGCTAAAAGTAGTAATGTCAATTAGTGGTTAAAATGCACTTAGGCTACCTTCACACCTGCGTTAGGTGCGGATCCGTCTGGTATCTGCACAGACGGATCCGCACCTATAAATGCAAACACTGGTATCCGTTCAGAACGGATCTGTCTGTATTATTCTGTCCCAAAAAAAATCTAAGTGTAAGTCAAACGGATCCGTCCTGACTTACATTGAATTGTAAACGGATCCGTCCCCCATTGACTTTCAATGTAAGTCAGGACGGATCCGTTTACAATTGTACCATATTTGTGCCAAAGTAAACTGATCCGTCCCCATTGACTTACATTGTAAATCAGGATGGATCTGTTTGGCTCCGCATCACCAGGCGGACACCAAAACGCTGCAAGCAGCGTTTTGGTGTCCGCCTCCAGAGCGGAATGGAGGCGGAACGGAGCCAAACTGATGCATTCTGAATGGATCCTTATCCATTCAGAATGTATTGGGGCTAAACTGATCCGTTTGGGGCCGCTTGTGAGAGCCTTGAAACAGATCTCGCAGGCGGACCCAGAAACGGCAGTGTGAAAGTAGCCTTTAGATGTGCGCCAACTATATTTATGGAAAACACAATTTCAAAAATATATAATAAAAAGGTGAAACTTTTGGGAGGGGATTAATTTAAAATCTCTAGCTAGACACCAGAAATGTGAAAACCTATGCAAAAGTCATTGTCGTTCCTCAATTTTGAGTTCTTCCATCTCGATGCATTTTATATTCCACAGTGGATATCAGAGAAGGAGAAAGGACACTCGATGGAAGAATTTATCACACTGCGCTGCAGAAATCTAGCTTCAAAAATAGCTTTGAGGCTTTTTGAACTTATTTGCGTAAAAATTTGGCGACATTTTTTACTTTGAAAAGTGGTATTGGTGAACTTTTCAAAGTGCTAACTTTTGCATACAGATTTTTCTCCGCAGTTTAACATTTCCACTGTTGCTTTTGGAGCAGCTGCCCCAACGATTCCTAGGCACTATAAAATATATCTCCACAAAGATGGAAGTTTTCATGGAATGAGATACCCTCTGGGGTGACCACATTTTTTTAAAGAAAAGTAGCAGTTGTAATTTATAGTTTTTTTTTTTTACTAGAATATACTCCTGGACTCTGCATTGATCTCTGCAGTTGGTTTCCTGGGAGGATCTCGGATGAAACATATTTCAGTTCTTGATGTGAAAATGTAGATTTTTTTTTATCCCGTGTTTTATATTTATTGTATAATGTGTGTTGATACCAGCTGTGGGTGCCTTCTTGAATCACAGTTATCCCAGAATGTTGGAAAAACTGGTTGTGAAAAATAAAGAGACATCTTTGAATGTGTTTCATCCTAAGTTATGCCTCAAGGCCTGTTTAGAAGGTCAACCATTGACCTAGCTACCTTCTAGATGGTGGCACCAGAAGCACAGCTTTCTTTTCCAAGAATTTTATTATGTGTGTGGTCAGGGATCAAAAATTTTATTTAGTGATAAAAACTGACAACAGGCTGTGTAATCTATCATTTAGACGTTTATAAATGGGAATAGGCGTCATTGGAATTCAGTGATTGGGGGAGCAGAGCTGTAAGAGTGAGCTCCCTCCACTAAAATGTTGACAGTGTTGTGGTGTTCTGCCGACAGAGCCACACCAAACAGCCTATTGTTGGGGGTGTTTGATTTCTGCCGATCAGTTACTGATGGCCAGGATAGGCTATCTCTTACTAAAGACTGGACAGCCCCTTTAACCAAAGTATGTTTATACTGCCAGACACCAGAAGGTTTAATACTTTGCTTGGCAGTTTCCACCTCAACGTCCATTTTGCACCTCAGCAGTCTGGGCAGGATGTTGGTCAAGGACCTCTGTTCTTGCATAGATTCAGATCTCAGAAACTATTAGACATTTATGACCTATCCTGTAATTGGAATGCCTATTTAATAGAATACATAATAAGGTATCCCAAAATATTTTACAGGAAAAAGCTTGATTTTTTTTTTTGCTGACTTAGGCTACTTTCACACTTGCGCTTGATGGGATCTGTTCTGAACGGATCCGATCATATTAATGCAGACGGAGGCTCCGTTCAGTACGGATCCGTCTGCATTAATAACTTAGAAAAATTTCTAAGTGCGAAAGTAGCCTGAGCGGATCCGTTCAGACTTTCAATGTAACGTCAATGGGGGACGGATCCGCTTGAAGATTGAGCCATATGGTGTCATCTTCAAGCGGATCCGTTCCCATTGACTTACATTGTAAGTCTGGACGGATCCGCGCGGACAGCTGAACGCTGCAAGCAGCGTTCAGCTGTCCGCCTGGCCGTGCGGAGGCGAGCGGAGCGGAGGCTGAACGCCGCCAGACTGATGCAGTCTGAGCGGATCCGCATCCATTCAGACTGCATCAGGGCTGGACGGAAGCGTTCTGCTCCGCTCGTGAGCTCCTTCAAACGGAGCTCACGAGCGGACAGCAGAACGCTAGTGTGAAAGTAGCCTTACTCCTAGTGGAAATTCGAATTGGAGCAAGATGTGCCAAAAATATTAATGGGGTTTCCCAGGATTCTTATACACATATGACATATCCTCAGGATAGGTAATCAGTATCTGAGCGGTGGTGGTCTGACACCCGGGATCCCTGACGATCAGCTGTTTGAGAAGGCACGCCTCTGCCTTCTCCGTACTTACCAAACACCTCTCCATACATTGTGTAGCGTCTGTGCTTGGTATCGTGCTTAGCTCCAATCAGTTACAGTATATGGGGTTGAACGTGATGCCAAGCACAGGGGTACCCGTGCCTTCTCAAACAGCTGATCGTGGGGGTCCTGGCAGTCGGGCTCCTATGGATCAGATACTGATGACCTATCCTGAGGATAGGTCATCAATATAAAAAAGCAGACATTGACAGATCATCTTAGCAAAATGCTGGGCTCTTTAATTGACCCAACTGTTCTTCCAAAACGTGAGTGGTGATCCACGTCTTCTACTTGGCTGTATAGGCCTTTAACCCAGGGTACGAGCACCACCTTCTTCCGAGTGCTGACTGATTATTTCTACAGTATATAAATTGATGTCTTTTGTTAGGTCCCTTTATGCATCTGTACCAGGCTCCTCTCTATTGGGAAGGCTTTCCACAAGATTGTGAATTTGGTTTGTTGGAATTTGTGCCCATTCACTCAAAAGAATTTTTTTTAGATCCAGGCTTTTATCAAGAACAAGAAGAACTAACTCTCAAACCGCATTTGAAATTTTAACAGTGGTGTTCAATGGGGTTGAGGTCAGGTTTTAATATAGGCTCCTCCACACCAAACTTCCACCAAAATGTTGCCACAAAGTTTGGAAGCATACATCTGCGTAAAAGTCTTTGCATGCTGTGCATTAACATTATCCTTCACTAGAAATCAAGGACCTGTCCTACTGAGAAACTATTCCACACCACTATCCCTCTTCTACCACATTTTACAGTAGGCTCCATGTTTTCTATTAGATAGTGTCCGTGGGCATGTGCTTAACCCAATTTGTCTACCAGACAATGAAATGTGATTCACTGGAAAACCTGGTGTGCTTTACCACACCAGAAAACCCTTGGCATTGTACATGGATTGTGGGCAGCGGCTGGAACATGGAAATCCAGAAGCAGTCTAGAACTCAGGACGCCCAGCTCTCCAAGGAGATTTTTTTTTCTCCTCACAGATCAAGCAAGAAAAACCGGTGGCCCAGTGGCTGGTGACTGTCAGCTTCAGTTATTTTTCCAGCCTGGGGCCATGTATACTTGATTACTAGCAGGACTTCTCTTTGGGCAGTCATCTGTAATTGAGAGAAGCTGACCAGGTATAATTTATATTTAGAGGTATATTAGACATACTGCTAATGGGGCAAATTGTTTAGGGATAAAATGGAAGATGCCCATGCCTACAAGGTTGTGACTAAATCCCGTGACTGGGAGGGACCTGGTCCTCCCCAGTCATGGGATTTAGCCGACTCTGCAGCAGCTGTCTATTTCCCATAACTGGTAAGGACTTTTTAGCCCCCTAGTGGTGAGGTCCTCCCCAGTCATGGGATTTAGCCGGCTCTGCAGCAGCTGTCTTTCTCGCCCAGTTTCCTTGGGGGACACAGAAGACCTTGGGTATAGCTCATCTCCCTAGGAGGCGTGACACTAAGAAAAAACTGTTAAGCCCCTCCTCCACAGCTATACCCTCAGCCTGGAGAGAGAGGCTGCCAGTTTTAGCTTAGTGTCCAAGGAGGCAAGACACTCCCTGCTACTGCAGGGCTGTTTTCTCCTTGTTTAAATTTTGATTTTTACTTTTTTCTTTTCTTTTTGTTCCAGATCATCAGGGACAACAGAGACGCACTAGACCTCTCTGTTTCTCCCGGGGTTGAGCTGCGCCAGTGCCGGTCATCCGCACTGCTGCCTCCCCCACAGAAGACAAGGTGGATCAGGGCAGCCCAGCTCCCCTACATCCCGCCAGCGCAAGGGTCGCCCGCACGCCAAGTCCCTCTTCCAGCGTCCTGCCACTACGGTGCCAGTAGCTGAAGGGGCGACCCTGCTGGAATGGACCGAGGGTGAAGACGACTATGGTGAGAGAGTGGCTTCTCCAGCCCTACGTCCCCCACCCCCCACCCTGGTCTCCTGCGTGCCTGACCCCCCATACTGGGCCTCTGGACCCTTCGGTCACTGCTGGACCTAGGCTGGCCCCTGGGGTGCTGCGGGGCGACATTCTACTCCTGCTCCCTCTCCTCCCTTCTGGCCCTCATGGGACGTTTTAGCAGCAGAATGCTGAGAATAGGCATTCACTTATCAGCGTCCCTCCTGGGAACGCTGTGCTCGCATCCTCACGGGCACCCAGTCTCAGGGTCCCCCCATCCCCTCACCGATGCGCTGCTCTGGACCGGGGGCTTTTTCCTGACGGCAGTGCTGCTTGGGTTTTTTACTTCCCGGCCTGCTCGGCCGCACCTCCGGCGCTTCTTCCCGGCCTGCTGGGCCGCACCTCCGGGCTGGGCCGCACTCCGGCACTCCTTCCCGGCCCCCGACTGTTCTGGCCTGCGGGGTAGACTCCCGCGGCCGGCATCTGGCTGAGCACGATGCTCCAACGATTCCGGTCGGCCGGGCGCCGCAAATTTTGGCCCAGGCTTCGGGCCTACTGGGCCGCATTCCGGCGCTCCACCCGGGCCCCTGACTTCCGGTCCGCGGGGTGGGCTTCCGCGGCCGGTTTGTCCGGGCAGTCCGCTCCGGTTTCCTGTGCGGCCCCGGTCAGCCGGGTGCCGCAGAAAATTTAGGCCCCGGCTTCACGGCCTGCTAGGCCGCAATCTTCCGGCCTCTGTTGAGGGGGCGGGAACTTCTCCGGGCGCGAATCCCAGGTTCCCCGCCCCCAGGGGATCACGGCGCCGCCTCCTCCTCCCTTCCAGGTTGGTTGGCTGTTAACCCTTCGGGTACCGGCGGCTCCCGATGGGCCTATATGGCTGGCGCCCCTCCCCCCTCTACTTCTATGCTGGGCACCTGTATGGTGGCACTTCTTTCTGCCTCAGTGAGGCTATTTTTTATTTAGAAATGCATAAAATGGTTAACTAATGGATATCTTGTGCGCTGCGCAGGACGCTGCAGCCTTATCTCGGTAGCGCCGCCTGTATGCGTGCTCCTTCCATGAGCGGCATTGTGTCGCACTCCCCGGCTGGTGCATGTTTCCCTTCTAAGTGGTTCTTGCCCTCTCCGGGATACAGCGCTGGCCAAGTGCATGCGCTCTCTTTTTTTCTGTAGGCAGAGTTCGTCACCCTCCAGCTATGGTGCCTGCCATGTGCAGACAACCCCTTCCTAGGCGGGATACTGCACTCTCTCGGGTTGCAGGCTTGCCTGGTGCATGACCCCCCGCTTAGGTGGAATACTGCACTCTCACCGAATACGGTGTTGGCCATGTGCACGAGAACTCTGCACTCATTGGATTCGCTGCAGGCCATGTGCACAACCCCCTTCCATAGGCGGAATGCTGCACTCATTGGATTCGTTGCCGGTCTTGTGCATGTCCTCCTTCCATAGGTGGAATCTGCACTCTCACCAGATACGGTGTTAGGTGCACGACCCCCTTCCATAGGGGAACGCTGCACTTTCACTGGATTCACTGCCGGCCATGTGCGTGATTCCTTTCCATAGGCGAAACGCTGCACTCACTGGATTTGATACCGGCCATGTGCATGACCCCCTTCCGTAGGCGGAATGCTGCACTCACTGGATTCGCTGACGGTCTTGTGCATGACCCCCTTCCATAGGCGGAATGCTGCACTCACTGGATTCGCTGCCGGTCTTGTGCATGACCCCCTTCCATAGGCGGAATGCTGCACTCACTGGATTTGCTGCCGGTCTTGTGCATGACCCCCTTCCATAGGCGGAATGCTGCACTCACTGGATTGCTGCCGGTCTTGTGCATGACCCCCTTCCAGGGGGGGAATGCTGCACTCACTGGATTCGCTGCCGGTCTTGTGCATGACCCCCTTCCTTAGGCGGAATACTGCACTTCATTGGTTATGGTGCTGGGCAGCCGGCCATGTGCATAACCCCCTTCCATAGGCGGTATGCTGCATTCTCATTGGATTCGCTGCCGGCCTTGGGCATGCCTTCGTCCCTCAAGCGCCATGCATACGCCCTCACTGACTGGGGTCGTTCTCTCGCTGGTAAGTTGCTGGCCGCGTGCATGACCCCCTTCCATGGTGGGATGCTTGCAACTCACTAAATCCACTGCCGGCCATATACATGTTCCCCCTTCCGTGGGCGGTGTACGGCACTCTTACTGGATTCGCTGCCGGCCATGGGCATGTCTCCTTTCCTCAGGCAACATACACACACTCTCACTGACTGTATTTGTTCTCTCGCCAGTGTGCTGCTGGCCAGGTGCCTGACCCCCATCCATGGCGGGGTGCTCGCATTCTCCCTGGTTGCAATACTGGCCATGGGCATGGCTCCCCCTTCTGGGCAGCATACTGCACTCTCACCAGATACGTTGCTGGCCTCTAAGATGGGTGGAATGCTTGCACTCCCATTGGATACGGTGCTGGCCTTGTGCGTGACCACCCCTCATTCCATGGGTGGACTTTCTGTGCGCTCACAGGACTCACAACTGTCCTTGTATATGCTGTGCTGGACTTGTACTTGTCCCCATTCATTGGCGGAGTAGTTGTACTCTCACAAAATTCGGTGTTTGGTGGATTATTGCACACTCACTTAATGCTAGGATTACCCTGTGCATGTCCACTTTTCACTAGGTGGACGTCCTGCTGGATGCGGTGTGGCCATGTGCATGGCCCTCTTCTGGGCGGAATATGGTATGTCTTACTTCTCTGAAGTAGGTGCTGGTCTTGGGCATCACCCCCTTGTGGGGCGGGCTTTGCACGCTTGCTGCCCGCAATGTTTGCCAAGTACATTGCCCTCTCTTCTGGGCGGACTGCTTGCGTTCCGTCGCATGCCATACTAGTCCTTTGTGTATGTCCCCCCTTCCGGTTGCACTTTGCACTTCCGTGGATTCTGTGGGACTCTGTGGCTGGCCCTCCTTGCTGTTTGACTATTTCGCAGTGGGCGGACGCTCTTGGGCACTCTGTGCGTTGTTGGGCCGTGTATGCCTTCTCCTTCCGTAGGTGGGTTGGCTTTCTCACTGCTTATGGGGCTGCTTGTACGTATGCCTCCATTCTTCCTGCGACTTGACGTTTTTCTCTTGGGATACGGTGATTGCCGCCGGCCTGGCATTCTTCTCTGAAGAGATCTTTCTGTTCACCTGGCCTGGACGGGCTCTATTGCTCTCTACTGCAGCGAGCTGGGTGGTATCCATTCTCTGTTCAGAGGGTATATTTGGTGTTTCCGTTGTGACGGTATCCACCATATTCGTTGGCCCTTCCGCCTGGGGAGTGTTTGTGGTTCCTAGATGTGTACCCATTAGTTAACCTGTGGCATTGCTTCCCAGCGCAAGCGGTCACATGGTCGAGAGTGCTGTCTCCAGCGTCCCTCGCAGTCTACGTTGGCTCTGGCGGGATTACGGTTCCCTCGCCTGTTGCCTTTCCTCCTCTTGGATGCGTTTTGGTTTGAGTCCTTCCTGTTGGCACCCTCCGTGCTTCAGTTTGTTTTGCTACCAGGTTCTAGCCGCTCTTTTCGAGCAGGTCGCCCAACTTCTCTTGGTTGCTCGATTACCCAGGTCTCAGGGACCTCCACTTTCGATTCGTTAGGGTATTCGCCTTCTGCGAATTGGTGAGCCGGACATCTCGGAGTAGCGGAGTTCTGCTTTTGAGCGGTCCTGTGGCTTCCCTGTTGCCCGCTCCTCCTTGCGGTTGGAGGCTGTCATCCGTCTTCTCGGCTATTTTTCTCTCGACAGCTCTGTTTTGGCTTCTCCGGGGTCAGTTTTACTCCGATGTGGCTTCTGCCCCGGCCAGGCTTCAGGGGCTGTTCCTTCACTGCCCTCCCCCCTGGGGAGACCATGGTTGTTCATATGGATGGTCCCGGTGTTCCTTATGACCTCGTACTGTCTCCATGGTTCACACTGGCTGTACTAGCTGTGTGCCTATTACCGGGTTTGCCGCATTCTGTCCTCCCGCTGGGTGCAGATTACTTTTACCATTCTGGGCGATGGTCCTACTTGGACTTTACCTTCTCGGTAACCTGGCGGGCCTACTTTCTTCTGTCAAGATTACCCTTCAGGCCCCCACACCGGGACTGTAGAACACCACCTTCTTGTGGTGGCTACAACGACAAGGACTTTAGCCTGACTTGTCCTGGAGTCTGTTGGATACTGGCCGGGTCCCTTTCGGTTCCTTCCGTTTGTCCATCTGCTCCCCCACTCCGCGAGGATTCGGGACGGCGTTGCTCGGGGGCCGACGGGACCAGTTTTCCCGACCTTTTTGCCCGTGTCACTGATTTGCGCTTACTCGCATTGGGTTTCCTCCCGTCTGCCCAGACGAGTCCAGCGAACACACTAGTGTTAGCTCCCGGCCGTGCTTCGTCCAGGTTCTGTTGTCTGACTTAGGGTCTTCCCTGGGGTTCTTTAGGAAACTGGTCATTCACCCAATTCTGCCTTTCTCTTCCCATGATTCGGTCTTCTCCAGTCTGGCCTGGACCTGCGACTGGGACTCTGTTACTTGAAGTGTCTGCGGTTTTTTGTTTGGACGTCTCCGACTCTTGTCGACGCTCGGTCTCTTGTTTCCAGGAGGTCCGCGCCAAGGTTAACGGCTCCTGGGTGCTTTCCTCCGCTTTAACCAAATGGCTATTGCTGTGGTTACTGCTCAAGGGCAGGGTTCTGTTTTTTTTTTGGTGTCACCGTTCATTTCACCAGAGCGGTTGGTGCCTCCGGGGCCGGAGGCCTTGGGCTTCAGCCATGTCATTGTGCAGGGTGGCCACGGTCTTCCTTGCACTCTTTACCAGGTTCTCCTGAGTGCGTACTCTGGCTTCGGCGGCGGCTGCTGCCTTGGGCCGCCTGGTTTTTGCAGGCGGCATTTCCTTGCTGCCTTTGGGTGCTTCGCCTTGGTGCTGTGGTCCCTCCCCTCTTGGACTGCTTTTGAACGTCCCAAGGTCTTCTGTGTCCCCCAAGGAAACTGGGCGAGAAAACGAGATTTTTGTATTACTTACCAGTAAAATCTCTTTCTCGCTCTTTCCTTGGGGGACACAGCACCCACCCATTCTTTGGTTTTCTCTGCACGGTTTCCGAGTTGTTTTACCCGTTGGGTAGTTGGCTTGTTGGTTCCACTTTTGGACTTTGCCTTTTTTCACTACTTGGACACGCAACTGGCAGCCTCTCTCTCCAGGCTGAGGGTATAGCTGTGGAGGAGGGGCTTAACAGTTTTTTCTTAGTGTCACGCCTCCTAGGGAGATGAGCTATACCCAAGGTCTTCTGTGTCCCCCAAGGAAAGAGCGAGAAAGAGATTTTACTGGTAAGTAATACAAAAATCTCGTTATTTCCCATAACTGGTAAGGACCTTTTGGCCCCCTAGTGGTGAGGTCCTGCATAGATACAGTATTTAGCCATGTCACAGTGAATTGGCTATTTCCCATGACTCAGAAGGACCCGGTCCTCACTTATAATGGAGAATGGCCAGCTCTATAGCAGCCGTCTATTTCCTATAATCTGCAGGGACCATTTATTCCCCCATTGTCCTGGACCTGATCTATCATAGTATTTAGCGTCACAGTGAATTAGCTAAATCCTATTCTCCCCACAAGAACCATTCTGGTAAAGCTTCAGTGACATTATTATTAATTGTATTTGTTTCACTTTGTAGCATTGACTAAAGCAAGACAGGTGAACGGTGGATAGTGAAGTCTTTATAGTTATTTCCTATTTCCCGGATTCCAGAGGGACCTTTTCTATCTATTACACACTGAGAAGGTGTCATGTAGGAGAGGTCCCTCTGAGTCATGGGATTTAGCCGGCTCATATAGAAATGACTATTTCCCAGACTCCAGAAGGACCTTTTCTATCTATTACATACTGAGAAAGTGTCATGTAGGAGAGGTCCCTATGAGTCATGGGATTTAGCTGGCTCATAGAAATGACTATTTCCCAGACTCCAGAAGGACCTTTTCTATCTATTACATACTGAGAATGTGTCATGTAGGTGAGGTCCCTATGAGTCATGGGATTGAGCCGGCTCATATAGAAATTACTATTTCCCGGACTCCAGAAGGACCTTCTCCATCTATTATATACTGAGAAGGTGTCATGTAGGAGCGGTCTCTCTGAGTGATGGGATTTAGCCAGCTCATATAGAAATGACTATTTCCCAGACTCCAGAAGGACCTTTTCTATCTATTACATACTGAGAATGTGTCATGTAGGTGAGGTCCCCCTGAGTAATGGGATTTAGCCAGCTGATATAGAAATGACTATTTCCTGGACTCCAGAAGGACCATCTCCATCTATTATAAACTGAGAAGGTGTCATGTAGGAGAGGTAACTCTGAATGATGGGATTTAGCCGGCTTATATAAAAATGACTATTTCCAGGACTCCAGAAGGACCTTTTCCATCTATTATATACTGAGAAGGAGTCATGTAGGAGAGGTCCCTCTGAGTGATGGGATACAGCCAGATTACATAGAAGTGACTATATCCTGAACTCCAGAAGGACCTTTTCCTGTTTCATTGTTTTATGGGAGGTTAGGCCGGGATTCCTCTGACACATTAGCAGCACATATATCCATCTATGATACACTTTATGAACTCTGCGTTTGTTTCTTCTAGCAAATATTTAAAAAACAACCCGAGCTTCTGCAGGACATACCGTTGAAATGTGGTCAACCTTGTAGTATTCTTAGACTAGACCCCATCTACGATGCTGTGGCGTGGCCGTGTACTGCAGCCGCTCTTCAATAGACTTCTATGTGATAGATTGCTCTCCCAAAGAAGTCTATGGTAGAGTGACTCCATAGTATGCCGCACACTTGTATGAACGGGAAAACACCTTTTAAATTTACTATTTCTAGGCGTCCAATGCAAACGAATTAGGCAGAATGTGTATCCCAAAAATGGATTTGTAAAATTAATTTATCTAAGACAGATATATTTATGTAATGCTAGCAGTCTGTGCCAGCTAGTGTACTACTTCTCCCAGCAGACACAGTATCCTTGTTAACTTCCATACATGCTGTCTGTTCACTGCGCCTCCATGCTGGGATACACATGCACAGTGTCTGCCCGTGGGGTGGCGTGTGCTCCCTTCCTGATATTTACAAGGAAAGTGCATGTTCTAATAAGAGGGAGAAATTCTATTTTTCCGTGTACCTGACCCGGTTTGTGTTCCTGTTCTTTGACCTTTAATCCCTGTTCTGATATACCGCTCCTGACCCGACCTGCACCTATGCTACCGGCCCTGACTAGATGACTGACTACCTTGGCCTGTATTCAGTCACTGCTCCTGCCTGACCCTTTCAGACTTGTTTTATGGACTCTATTCTGCCTGGTCAGCCATCGCCTACTCTGTTAGGTGATATGACCCGCAGTATGTTAGTTTAGGCAGTTCATTACAATTTACCTAGTTGTCATACTAAATTTCCATTGAATGCCATTTATGCCACTTATGCCACATATGATCATGCTCTTACCAGTCCCACGTGTAAGTGCTGCACTCATTACTCACAATTTGCACTGACACATGGGATGTGAACATGTTGCAGAAGTGCTGCAGATTTTCACATGCTAACAGACTTGCTTAGGGAACAGCAATAATCTGCTGCTTTTCTGAAACGTGTGTTCGCACCCATAGGCTATCCTCTTCTATAATGACACAAAGTCCTATGCCATCATCGCTGGAACTGGAGGTCGTTATGCACTGGTTAGTTTCTTTAAGCACAACCACAATATGATGGCATGCAAAAGTGTGCCAGCATAGTTACTGTCAGAGGTTGCACTACATTTTTTCCAAAAGAGTAGAAATACTCCTCCGACCATTTTTGAGGAGTATTTTTTACCTGAGGAGTACTAAATTTGCAGTAATTAAAATACATAATATATCTGCCTACACTTGCTCACATCTGCGTTTGGAGCATCTCTTGCAGATTCTGTCTAAAGACCAGACAAAAAAAGCCTTGTATGCAGCACTTTTTTGGTCTGGTAAAAAGATCGTGGGTGGAATCCGAATGGATCCCCATCATAGTCGGCGGGGACTGTTCAGCTTCTTCCCTGTCAGTTAGGCCGGGTTCACATAAAAATTTTGCCATATATTTAACGTACACACAAAAACTGTATATACATTAACAGACGCCTGACACAGACTCCATACTGTGGCATCTGTCACCATAGAATTCCATTGTAAAAAAATAATAATAATAAGTTAGCGTACATGCTTTTTGTTGGACTTTGCAGGATGGAAAAAAATATACTACACTTTCCCATCCTGCAGAGTCCTGATCATATGACAAAAACCCTTACATGCCCGATCCAGAACTTCTGTTATTTTTCGTTGTTCTGCTCCATTAGATGATAAATAGTGGTGATGTGAACGGGGCCTAAGAGCTGGGGATTTATGCAGGGGACTAGAGCTGAGCAAATTTCATATTTTGAAATTTGTTTGGTGGTAAAAGAAGAATTGCATTATGGATTCTGTTACCACGGACCATAACGCAATTCTATGACTGAATGGCTTTAGAGGCATTCTGTCATAATAGAAGTCTATAGGCTGCATAACGGATCTATCCTGTTTCAGTTATGCAGGAGAGGACTTGCGATAACGACATTAAAGGGGTTTTCCCATCTCAGACAATGGGAGCATATCGCTAGGATATGCCCCCATTGTCTGATAGGTGCGGGTCCCACCGCTGGGACCTGCACCTACAACGAGAATGAAGAGGGGAGCGATGTGGATTTCCAGGGGTCCGTCCACCATTAAGCACTGCTCAGCGCAGATGTGAATAGGAGCGCATGCGCGGCCAATGCTCCATTTCATTTGTATGGGGCCGATGAAAATAGCCAAGCCAGCTCTCGGCTATTCTCGGTGACCCAATAGAAATGAATAGAGGGCGCCGTTCTCGATATAGGTGCAGATCCCAGCGGTGGGACCCGCACCTATTAGATAATGTGGGCATATCCTAGCGATATGCCCCCATTGTCTGAGATGGGAAAACCCCTTTAAGAAATTAATTGCAATAAATACCCATTTAGAATAAAAAAAAAAACATTTGGGGCCACAAGATTTTCCACTGTATGGGGGCGGCCACAAGGAGACGTTATACTGTATGCGGGCAGCCACAAGGAGACGTTATACTGTATGGGGGCAGCCACAAGGACATTTTATACTGTATGGGGCACTGGGGCAGCCAAAAGACTCCCCCCTTCCCCTCCAGCGTTTAATTTTTCGCCTCGGGCAGCAGAAAAGCTTGAATTGGCCACAGGTGAGGCTTTGCTATCAGCAGGCTCTGATTAGCAGGATTCACATTTCCAGCATAGCAAATTCCATAATCAGATGGCGGCTGCGCTGACTGCAAATCCCACACCATATTCACGGCACTGTGTGAATCCAGCCCATGGGTGTTTACACATGTTGCAGAAAAGCTGCAGATCCCCCCCCCCCCCCCCCCACACACACACAGCATCTTCACCCCCCCCCCCCCCCACACACAGCATGTTCACCCACACACACACACAGCATGTTCACCCCCCCCACACAAAGCATATTCACCCCCCCCACACAAAGCATATTCACCCCCCCCCCACACAAAGCATGTTCACCCCCCCACACAAAGCATGTTCACCCCCCCCACACACAGCATGTTCACCCCCCCACACACAGCATGTTCACCCCCCCCACACACAGCATGTTCACCCCCCCACACACAGCATGTTCACCCCCCCACACACAGCATGTTCACCCCCCCCCACACAGCATATTCACCCCCCACACACACACACAGCATGTTCACCCCCTCCCACACACACAGCATATTAACTCCCCACACACACACAGTATGTTCACCCCCCCACACACACACAGCATATTAACTCCCCACACACACACAGTATGTTCACCCCCCCCCCCACACACACACAGCATATTAACTCCCCACACACACACAGTATGTTCACCCCCCCACACACACAGTATGTTCACCCCCCACACACACAGTATGTTCACCCCCCACACACACAGTATGTTCACCCCCCACACACACACACATGTTCACCCACCACCACCACATGTTCACCCCTCCCCCCCACATTTTCCAGCCATGTTCACCCCTCCCCACACACATAGTATGTTCTCTACCTTTAACTCCGCCCAAAACATAACTAAACACCTAATCCCGCCCAGTCCCCTAGATGCCCCCACATAGTAATTATTCCCTATGCCACCACACAGTAATTATGCCAGCATTGTGCCCTCTTCACAGTAGTTATGACTAGATATGTGCCCCTCACAGTAGTGATGCCCAGATATGTGCCCCCTCACTGTAGTTATGGCCAGACATGCTTTTAAAAGGCCAAATCTGTGCAACGATGTGTATTCATTGTCATTTTCTGTCAGGTAGTCACACGTTGTGATGGCAAAGGCAAAAAAACTCTCCCTTTTTGAACGTGGTCGGTTTGCTGAACTGCATAAGCAGGATCTCTCACAGCACGCCATCGCTGCTGAGGTGGGACGCAGTAAGACAGTCATTTGGAATTTCTTAAGTGATCCTGAGGTTATGGAACAAAAAAGTCAAGTGGAAGACCCAAAAAAATGTCATCAGCACTGAGCCGGAGGATCCAATTGGCTGTCCGTCAAGACACTGGACGATCCTCGACCCAAATTAAGGCCCTTACTGGTGCTGACTGCAGCACCATAACCATCAGACGGCATCTGAAACTGAAGGGCTTCAAAAACAAAAAACGTCTTCAAAGACCTCGTCTCCTTGAACGCCACAGAACTGCTCGTTTGGACTTTGCAAGAGAGCACCAAACATGGGACATTCAAAGGTGGAAGAAAGTTTTATTCTCTGATGAGAATTTTTTTTTACCCTGATGGTTTCCAACGTTACTGGCATGACAAACAGATTCCACCTGAGATGTTTTCTACGCGCCACAGTGGAGGGGGCGCCATAATGGTCTGGGGTGCTTTTTCCTTCAGTGGAACAATGGAGCTTCAGGAAGTGCAGGGGCGTCAAACGGCCGCTGGCTATGTCCAGATGTTGCAGAGAGCATTCCTCATGACTGAGGGCCCTCGTCTGTGTGGTAACGACTGGGTTTTTCAACAGGACAACACTACAGTACACAATGCCCGCAGGACAAGGGACTTCTTCCAGGAGAATAACAACACTCTTTTGGCCCATCCTGCGTGTTCCCCTGATCTAAATCCAATTGAGAACCTTTGGGGATGGATGGCAAGGGAAGTTTACAAAAATGGACAACAGTTCCAGACAGTAGATGGCCTTCGTGCGGCCGTCTTCACCACTTGGAGAATTGTTCCCACTCACCTCATGGAAACGCTTGCATCAAGCTTGCCGAAATGAATTTTTGAAGTGAGAAACAATAACAGCGGAGCTACTCATTACTGAGTTCATGTTTGGCAGTTGGATTTCTGTTTTGGGGGGTTTTAGGGGATTTTTGGAGGTGTGGTCCTAAACTTTTGGTCAGCTGAAAAACAGCCTGTTTCAGTTTATTTGTTGTTTTCATTAAATTGAATGCTCAGAAAATGTTTTGTCTCACTCCCATTTCTTCTTGTTGCATGTTGAAGCTCTACTTGGAACCTTGTTAAGATCCAGCCATGCTAAATATGATTGTTTGCCATTTTTCAATTGGTCTTAAACTTTTGATCAGGACTGTAGTAATATGTCCAGTAATATGCCCAGTAAAGTGCCCCCCTGATAGTAATAAGCCCAGTAAAGTGCCCCCTTCACAGGCAGTAAAAAAATAAACTCCACATAATCACCTCGTTCCCCAGCAGCAGCAGCATGACACACTGAGCTCCCGGGCGGCCCCGTCCCTGCCACCTACTCAGACCTGCAGTTTGGAGGGCAGACAGGTGGAGGAATGATGAAGCAGAGAGCCGACCAACAGGGACAGCTGCCAGAAAGCGGGACATACCTCCCCCGTACAGGGACAGCTACTGAAATCTGGGACTGTCCCACAGGACCCGGGAAAGTTGGGAGGCATGCAAGTGTCCCTCTTTTGGAGGGACGGACCCTCTTTTTGTCCTAAATCCCTCTGTCCCTCTTTGCCCTGGGGAATTAATGCATAAATGTGCATTAATACATTTACTAACTTGCTCTTTACTAAACTATCTGTATGGTTTCTACCTGTATATTAGACCACAACTTCATTAAAGGGTTTCTGTCATGAGAAATAACGTTATGTAGCTGACTGACATTAGCAATGTGCTAATGTCAGCAGTACATAACAGTATGTTTTATAACTCCCTGCCTGCCGCCGTTCTCTTAAAATAAAGACTTTTAAAATATGCTAATGAGCCTCTAGGTGCTATTAGGGCGTTGCTTCAGCAACTAGAGGCTCGGTCTACGCACCCTTTGGCACGCCCAGGTCCAGTTGATTGACTTTCGAGTTCTCCTCATCATCCCGTAAATCCCGCACCGTCCCGTTTAGTATTCGGCGCAGTGAGTGAAGGACACGCTCCTGCTGCCGGCTTCCTCACTGCACCGAAGGAAGGAAGCCGGCAGCAAGAGCGCGTCCTTCACTCACTGCG
This sequence comes from Bufo gargarizans, assembly GCF_014858855.1. Lineage (NCBI taxonomy): Eukaryota > Metazoa > Chordata > Amphibia > Anura > Bufonidae > Bufo > Bufo gargarizans. The sequence continues at coordinate 246,031,500 of NC_058085.1, forward strand.
CCTGCACTGAACACTAAACGGGACGGTGCAGGCGCGGGATTTACGGGATACTGAGGAGAACGCGAAAGTCAATCAACTGGACCTGGGCGTGCCAAAGGGTGCGTAGACCGAGTGTAATACCCCAACTTCCCTGACAAAACATGTCGGGTGGGATAGTGACAATCTACAATTTTTAGACAGGTTGAAGTACAGGGCAAGATCCACAACCAGCAAGGTTGCAATCATTGTCCAGTATAAGGCAAGATACCCAACCAGCAGAGTCGCATTCATTGTCCATCTCAATACATATTGCGCAAATGTTCAGAGGCAAACTGCCTGATCTCCCAGCGTGTGAGATGTGTGAATGAATGATGGATGTCTGTCACATAGGGATATAGGAATACATCTCATCTATTTACAATATAAACGCCTATATTTAGGACCTATAGGGACACCAAACAATTCACCATTGAAAACACACCTGCTAACCTGTGGTGATACATGGCCACAGTGTATCCATGAGGTTAACCACCTCTTAAATAGAATGCAGAGCGAGCGACAGCGGCCCAAAAAATACATAAATTAACTGACTTAGCCCGTAACTGCAACCTGATATTTTTAAATTACCTTGTAGTATTGGTTTCTCTGAGTATTTTCGTTTTAAAAGTAAATAATAAAGGTTAGAGTTTTAACATATAGATAGGACCCCTAAAAGGAGTTTTTGGTCAAGTGACCGTGGTTTGATTTTTCTCACATGGGATGTCGCGGCCATTGGCCCACATCGCTGTCTAGCACCAGCCCTAGGTTTTGCAAAATGGGTAAAAAAATGGCACACAGGTGTTCCACAAACTGTGTAAGTACTGTAGGGATTTGCTCTGGTAGGCAGGGTAAGCGGACGCAATTCAGAGGCAAGACCACGGTTGAAAAAACAAAAGTCCAGTGTTTATTCAAACAGAGAAGGCAGGAAATAAAAACAATGCTTTACAGGGTCCTGGTGTTAGTTCATACAGCAAGAGTTCCCAAAATAACACAAATCACCAGGCAGACCACAGCAAGCTTTAGAGCGCCTTAGTCCCAGCAGGCGCCTCTCATGCAGCTCTCAGCCTTGCAGTATGGCAGATCTCCTCAGCTCCCAAAAACACAGAGCTCCCACATCTCCACTATCACTTGGAGGATCATACCACACCCAGCTGAGCTGCTGGCTGGGTTTTTAAACCCCAGCCCAAAATTTGGCATGGATGTGGGGAACAGCCACCCACCCTGCTCTTTGGCTGCTCCCAATAAGAACCAGCCTGGATTAGCTTTACAGCCACACTAAGAAAAAACTGTGTCAGCGAGCACTAACTGCCGCTGACACAAAATTACCAATTCTTATCTCACCGAGGCCAGGAACCTCGGTGACACGTACCTTCCGTCAATGATGGACCCTTGCACCTTCCTACATACCTCCCCCTTTGTTCAACCCTGAGGGGGTGAACACACGCTAGACAGTGTACTCTGGACAGGGCATCCACGTTTCCCTATAACCGGCCTGCCCTGTGTTCTACTGTGAACTTAAAGTTTTGCAGAGACAAGAACCACCTGGTGACCGGAGCATTCCTCTCTTTGGCCTGGCTCATCCACTTGAGAGGGGAGTGATTGGTCACCAGACGGAACTTCCTCCGAACAGATAATAGCAGAGAGACTCGAGTGCCCACTTGATGGCCAGGCACTCTCTCTCCACTATACTGTACCGGGTCTCCGCTGGAGTGAGCTTACGGCTGAGGAAGACAACGGGATGCTCCTCCCCGTTGACTTCCTGAAACAGTACCGCACCAAGGCCTACTTCGGAGGCATCAGTTTGTACCACAAATTCCCTCTTGAAGTCAGGCGTCACCAAAACCGGGGACCCACACAGGGCTGACTTCAAAGCGGAGAAAGCCTCTTCCACCTGTCAATCCAGCAGACTATCACGGACTTCCGTCCCTTTAAGAGCCCTGTCAACAGAGCCGCTAAAGTGGCAAAATGGGGGACAAACCTCATAGCCCACCATTCCCAGGAATGACTTTACTTGTCTAGAGGTGGCAGGTTGGGGCCAATTTCGTATCGCCTCTATTTTGCTTACTTGGGGTTTGATTACTCCGCGCCCAATGACATACCCAAGGTATTTAGTCTCCTCTAAACCTATTGCACATTTCTTTGGGTTAGCTGTTAGTCCCGCCTTTCGAAGGGAGTCCACTACGGCCTGTACTTTGGGCAGGTGACTTTCCCAGTCAGTACTGTGAATGATAATATCGTCCCGGTAAGCCGAGGCATACCACTGATGTGGACAAAGTACAATATCCATTAGACGTTGGAAAGTGGCGGGGGCGCCATGCAGGCCAAAGGGTAACACCTTATATTGGTACAGCTCCTCTGGTGTAATGAAGGCAGTTTTCTCTTTGGCAGCCTCCGTCAAGGGTACCTGATAGTACCCTTTGGTGAGGTCCAAAACAGAAAAATACCTGGCTTGGCCTAACCTCTCAATAAGTTCATCTACCCGAGGCATGGTATATGCATCGAACTTAGATATTTTGTTTAATTTCCGAAAATCGTTACAAAATCGTAACGTCCCGTCTGGCTTGGGAATTAAGACTATAGGACTGGCCCACTCACTTTTAGACTCCTCAATGAAATCAAGCCACAACATGAGCTTCACTTCCTCCGAGATGGCTTTTCGCCGAGCCTCGGGTACCCGGTATGGCTTTAACCGGACTTTTGCCTGAGGCTCAGTGACAATGTCATGTTTGATTACGGAAGTGCATCCAGGGAGGTATGAGAACACATCCGTGTTCCGACTAACAAACTCCCTGGTTTCCTGAGCCTGTTTAGAGGAGAGGCTGTCAGTAATTATTTTTTGTGGCAACCGCTTCCTTTGCATTAGACAGAGGAGCCGGAACCTCTTGCCCTAGAAAGCCCGGCTGCGGGCTGTCTTCCATACAGGTTTCCCTATCCTTCCAAGGTTTTAGTAAATTAACATGGTAAATCTTGCTCCGGTTTTCGCCTTCCCGGCTGGTGTACTTTGTAATTTACCCCTCCAATATTTTCACGTACCTCGTAGGGCCCCTGCCACCTGGCTAGAAACTTACTGTCCACGGTCGGCACCAGAACCAAAACCTGATCACCCGAGTTAAAGATCCGGACCCGGGCCTGCCAATTATTGATCCGACTCTGGGCTCGCTGAGCGGTCTCCATATGCTCCCTGACAAGAGGCAAAACGGTCTCTATCCGCTGTTGCATCTTGGTAACATATTCAAGGACGCTTTTATGTGGAGTGGGTTGTTGTTCCCATGCCTCTTTGGCTACGTCCAACAAACCACAAGGATGTCTGCCATATAGCAATTCGAAGGGAGAGAACCCAGTAGAGGCCTGGGGCACCTCTTGCACTGGGAACATGAGATAGGGCAGAAGAAGGTCCCAATCCTTTCTATCTTTGGACACCACCCTTTTTAAAATGGTTTTTAGAGTTTTTTTTGTTAAACCTTTCAACCAGTCCGTCCGTTTGTGGATGGTACACGGACGTCCGTAACTGTTTAATACGCAGTAACTTAGAGTTCCCTCATGACCTTGGACATAAAAGGGGCCCTCTGGTCAGTCAGGACCTCTTTAGGTAATCCCACTCGGGAGAACATTTTCATTAGATCTTTAGCTATAAGTCTCACCAATGTATATCGCAGTAGCACTGCCTCCGGGTACCGAGTAGCATTATCAAGGACAACCAAGATGTGTTGATGTCCCCTTGCGGACTTCGGTACTGGGCCTACTAGGTCCATAGCGATTCGCTCAAATGGTACCTCGATGATCGGGAGAGGCACCAAGGGACTGCGAAAAAGGTGCTAGGGGATGGTTGCCTGGTAGGTCGGGCAAGACTTACAGAACTCGTCCACCTCCTTAAACACACTGGGCCACTAAAACTGTTGTAGTATCCGGTCCTGTATTTTCTGCATTCCCAAGTCTTGCCACTTGTGGGTGTTCTCTGTGGGTTTAGCAGCATTTCCGGGAGTGGAGCTTAATTGCCCACAATTTTCCAACAAGAAGGTTGGTAGATAAGAACTGTATCTCTCCTTGCTCATAACTGTACCTCTCCTTGTATCTCACCTAGTACAGTGATCTTGGTCTTGTTTAAAAGCCTGTGTCACTGGAACCAGGATATTCTAACCAGGTGTTTTTGTTTTTATACACCATGTCAAGCCACCAGTATTTTTTTTTTATTAGTCTTAGTGGCATTTAAAGACCCATAACTGTCACAAACTTACTGTCACAGTAGGTGAGGGAAGGTAAGCAAACCAAATACAACAAAAGCAACAACACACCAGGCTAGGCCCCAAAGCAAGGGAACAGGGAATGGTCACCACCTGACAACCACTGAGTCTTTCCATAACTGCTGACAACATGAGCAAATCCTAAAGGTGGAAGTGCTCATGCGCTGGAACCTAAGCCTAGCTGAACTGTACTCAGCTAGGGAGCTGGAGAAAAGACAACCCGTTTCTAGCGCTTGGTGCAGAAACCAGTGTCTTCCTGAGGCCTAGCCAGAACAAACAACAAGAGGGAAGGAATAGGACTTAGCTTAAGATGGACGGGGAGCAGGAGAGCCACCAAACACCAGCTAAGAACTCCAGAAGCAAATATAAACCGCAAGGGCTATAGTGAGAGGCGGGTATAAATAGCACCACTAAATAGCTAATGAGCAGAACCTGTGGGGAGGTGGGATCCTTCCCAAAACAAAGAGAAACAGAACAATCTGTCAGATCTTCTCAGGCTTCTCACAGGGTAGGGCGTGACAGTACCCCCCCTTCTACGGGTGACCTCCAGGCAACCAGGACCAACCTTATCCGGGTATGCCCTGTGAAAGGCCTTCACAAGGCGACTAGCATTGACATCAGTCGCCGGAACCAACATTCTTTCCTCAGGGCTGTATCCCCTCAAATGCACAAGGTACTGAAGGAAGCCACGAAGAACGAGAGTTGAGTATTCTGGAGATCTGAAACTCCAGATTACCATCTACCAAGACAAGGGGAGGTGGCAAAGGAGATTGTTCAGTATGTTCAACATACTTCTTCAACAAAGATCTGCGAAACACATTATGGATCTTCCAGGCCTGCAGAAGTTTCAGACAAAACGCAACCGGATTAACAATGGCCAAGATTTTGTAAGGATTAATAAATCTTGGGCCCAACTTCCAAGAAGGTACTTTCAACTTAATGTTCTTAGTGGACAACCACACCAAATCACCCACACACAGGTCTGGACCAGTCATACGTCTCTTGTCAGCCATCCGTTTATATCTTTCACCCATTTTTTTTTTTATTAGTTTGAATCTTCTGCCAGATAGAAGACAAGGAAGAAAATAATCTCTCCTCTTCAGGTATACCAGAAGATTCAGTCACAGAAAAAGTACCAAACTGAGGGTGAAAACCATATGCGCCAAAAAATGGTGACTTATCTGTGGACTCCTGTCTACGGTTATTTAAGGCAAACTCAGCCAAGGACAAAAACAAAGACCACTCTTCCTAACTCGGCGACAAAACACCTCAAATAAGTCTCCAGATTCTGGTTAGTGCGCTCAGTTTGTCCATTCGACTGACGATGGAAAGCCGAAGAGAAAGACAACTGAATACCCAGACGAGTACAAAACGCCTTCTAAAACCTGGAAACAAATTGGTCCCCCTATCAGACACAACATCAGAGGGGATGCCGTGTAATTTCACAATGTCATCAGCAAACACCTGAGCGAGAGTTTTAGCATTGGGCAGACCCGACAATGGTACAAAGTGAGCCATCTTACTGAAGCAGTCCACCACCACCAAAATCAGTTTTCCCAGAGGAACTCAGTAAATCAGTGATGAAGTCCATGGACAAATGCGTCCAAGGACAAGACGGGATGGACAAAGGAAGAAGAGATCCTGAAGGCCGAGTGTGAGCCACCTTAGCACGTGCACAGGTCTCACAAGCTGCTACATCGCCCTTAATACATTTATGCAAACCTGGCCACCAGAATCTCCGAGAAATAAGATCCACCGTGGATCTACTCCCAGGGTGTCCCGCAAGGATAGTATCATGATGTTCCATAAACACCTTGTGTCGAAGTTCAGAAGGAACAAACAACTTCCCTGAAGGACAGCAATCAGGTGCCTCACCTTGAGCCCCCAACACTTCCGCCTCCAGTTCGGGATACAGAGTGGATACAACCACTCCATCAGCCAAAATCGGAGCGGGATCCTCTGAATCCCCCCCCCCCCCCCCCAGGAAAGCTACGTGACAAAGCATGCGCTTTGATGTTTTTGACCCCAGGGCGATAGGTGACCACAAAATTAAATCTGGTAAAAAACAATGACCAGCTGGCCTGCCTAGGGTTCAGATGTTTTGCTGATTGCAGGTAAGCCAGATTCTTATGGTCAGTAATTATCGTAATAATTTCTTTCGGCAGCAAAAAGTTTCTTTGAAAAAAAAGCACACGGGCGCCATTTGCTAGGAGAGGGACCCTGCGACAAAACTGCTCCAACTCCCACTTCTGACGCGTCAACCTCCACAATAAAGGGTTGAGACACCTCAGGTTGCATAAGAATGGGAGCGGAAGCAAAACATTCCTTTATAGCAGAAAAAGCCTGTAATGCCTCTTCCGACCAGACTGAGAAGTCCACACTATTCCTAGTCATATCAGTCAAAGGCTTGACAATAGTGGAATAATTCAGGATACATTTTCTGTAGTAATTAGTAAAACATAAAAACCGCATCAGAGCTTTCTGATTCTCCAGCCGATCCCATTCCAGTACCATACGGACCTTTTCAGGATCCATGCGAAAACCTGAGGCAGAAAGAAAGTAACCCAGAAACTGCCGCTCCTGGACAGAAAACACACATTTCTCCAACTTAGCATACAATTTATTCTCCCGAAGTATCGATAATACTTGTCTGAAATAATCCTGATGAGTCTCCATATCGGGTGAGTAAATTAGTATGTCAAACCTCCCCACCAAATGATGAAAAATGTAATTGATAAAGTTCTGGAAGACTGCCGAGGATTAATCATACCAAAGGGCATGACCAGGTTCTTGAAGTGTCCCTTAGGGGTATTGAAGGCCGTCTTCCATTCATCCCCTTCGCTGATTCTTATCAGATTATAAGCTCCTCTTAAATCCAACTTAGAAAACACCTTGGCTCCGATAATCTGATCAAATAAATCCGGGATCAAGGGAAGAGGATAAGGATCACGGACAGTAATGAAATTCAGTTCCCAGAAATCTAGACATGTTTAAAGGGTCCCGTCTTTTTTTTTAACAAAAAAGAAGCCAGCTGCCACAGGTGACTTAGATGGCCTAATATGCCCTTTTGTCAAACTCTGCAATATACTCCCGCATAGCTACTCTTTTGGGTTGGGAAAGATTATATAGCTGAGATTTTGGCAATTTTGCTCTGGGAATAAGATTGATCGGACAATCATACTCTCGGTGAGGGGACAACTCCTGATCTCCACCCTCATAGAAAATGTCAGCAAAATCAGAAAGGAACAAAGGCAACGCCTTAGTGGAAACCACAGAAATATATGCACCGAGACAGTTGTCCACACAAAAATCACTCCAATTACTGATTTGTCTAGTTTGATAATCAATGGTAGGGTTATGTTTGATCAACCATGGTAAACCCAGAACCAGAGGAGCAGGCAAACCTTTCAGAACAAAGCAAGAAATGGACTCAACATGAGAATCACCCCCCCCCCCCCCTCAAATGAATATCCTGCACAATATGAGTGTGAGGAATATGGATTAATATTTACTGTTAGACATGTCCTCACACCCCCATCTGCTGACAGATAGCGGAGGTAGTGAACTCCACAGGAGGGCCCTGCTTCAAAGCCCCCAGCCCTGATTGTCATTTGATGCACCTCTTAGCATGTTCAGTGTACATGCAAAATAAGTTTCCACCCCCCCCCCCCCCAGCCATCTGAGTGTCAGTTGGCAAGGAAGAAAACCCCCAGGGGGTCCAGGCTTCAAGGAGAAGGTCACACCTCAGTCAACCAGTTTGGAGCCAAGCTGGATCCTGCAGGAAAACCCCCAGCATGGGGTATCCGCCCTTGCCCAGGATCAATGAGACCTCCCAGGCATGTTGGCACCTACCTTTCATAAGGAATTATGAATCGCCTGGCCATCGCAGGTGCAAACCAGATACATATTTGTGTCCCGGTGGCCACGAGGTACGTTCCCATGGTCTCTGTTTAATGGGACGAGGTCAGGGTAGGGAGATTTCCATATCTCCCCATAGAAACCACATAACAGTACCAGGTTTGGGCTCTACTTGTAGCTGGAACCCAGGCAGGTCCATTGGTCCCAGAACCATCTCCCTGTGACCCTCTGGTCTGGAGCTATGAACCCTAAAGCGTTTTGTGGGTCATTTGCTGCCAGCCCAGAAGAGGGGGAGTGGACCCCTCCCTGAGGCCGGCGGGAGGGGAGGGGCTGGTTACAGGTTAAAAGTCTGGTGCCAGCAAGTAGGCGTGTCTTTCTCTGAAGAGGAGTCACATCCTACAAATGTGTTTAGAGGGACCCAGGAAATAGCTGAGATCACAGCCCTTCATGTGGACTCCAGCAAAGAACATCTCAATGGAACTTTCATCTTACTCGTTAACTGACCTTTACACTGCTTAACCCTGTTGTAACCATCTAACCTGTAATCTGTAACCTCAGACCACTGTATATATTGTCTGTGTATATTGTGTTAAATCTAGTGTGCTCTTACGGTGATTAAATCTATAATTTAATCTTGTGCTATCTTGTATCTCGATCACGAATCCCCACGTCCGTGTTTTGGCCTATTTATAAGCTACCGCGGGTTGGTTTCTGACCCTATATAATCCCGTTAGCGGACCAGGTTTATATCAAACGAGAACTGGTGGCAGATACCCGGGCTGAGGAGGCACTGTGTCACTGCGGCAGTGAAAAGGCTTTCTCAGCTTGTTGTCTCTCTGTGCCCGCGTGGACAGAAGGTGTGTGTGTGTAAACTATACCAACCTGACCTTACGTGCTCCACTGGAGGGCGTAACTTCACGTTTTTGGTAAACCCGTGATTATACCAGTGAGCTCGACGTGGTTGACGTCAAGCGGGCACGAGGTGTGGTATTCATCACAATGAGCTAGATACTTTTGCGAGAGAGGAGCAAAATCAATAGCAAATACTGATATCTCTTTGCTTAATGCGCTTGTTATAGAACCATGACTCTAAACAAATTGATAATCAACCCTTGCACTAGTGTCTACAAATACAGTTGCAAGAAAAAGTATGTGAACCCTTTGGAATTATATGGATTTCTGCACAAATAAAATGTGATCTGATCTTCATCATAAGTCACAACAATAGACAATCACAGTCTGCTTAAACTAATAACACACAAAGAATTTAATGTTACCATGTTTTTATGGAACACACCATGTAAACATTCACAGTGCAGGTGGAAAAAAGTATGTGAACCCCTAGACTAATGACATCTCCAAGAGCTAATTGGAGTGAGGTGTCAGCCAACTGGAGTCCAATCAATGAGATGAGATTGGAAGTGTTTGTTACAGCTGCCCTGCCCTATAAAAAACACATACAAGTTCTGGGTTTGCTTTTCACAAGAAGCATTGCCTGATGTGAATGATGCCTTGCACAAAAGAGCTCTCAGAAGACCTACGATTAAGAATTGTTGAATTTGCATAAAGCTGGAAAGGGTTATAAAAGTATCTCCAAAAGCCTTGCTGTTCGTCAGTCCATGGTAAGACAAATTATCTATAAATGGAGAAAGTTCAGCATCGCTGCTACTCTCTCTAGGAGTGGCCGTCTTGTAAAGATGACTGCAAGAGCACAGAGCAGACTGCTCAATGAGGTGAAGAAGAATCCTAGAGTGTCAGCTAAAGACTTACAAAAGTCTCTAGCATATGCTAACATCCCTGTTAGCAAATCTACGATACGTAAAACACTAAACAAGAATGGATTTCATGGGAGGATACCACAGAGGAAGCCAATGATGTCCAAAAAAAAAAACATTGTTGCACGTTTACAGTTTGCACAAGAGCACCTAGATGTTCCACAGCAGTATCGGCAAAATATTCTGTGGACAGATGAAACCAAAGTTGAGTTGTTTGGAAGAAACACACAACACTATGCGTGGAGAAAAAGAGGCACAGCACACCAACATCAAAACCTCATGCCAACTGTGAAGTATGGTGGTGGGGGCATCATGGTTTGGGGCTGTTTTGCTGCGTTGGGGCCTGAACGGATTCCTATCATCGAAGGAAAAATAAATTCCCAAGTTTATCAAGACATTTTGCAGGAGAACTTAAGGCCATCTGTCCACCAGCTGAAGCTCAACAGAAGATGGGTGTTACAATAGGACAACAACCTATTGAATTTGAGTCTGTATGTTTTACCTTTATGTATGAAAAAAAAAATACAGAAAATTTTGAAAAATTAACAATTTTCTAAAATTTTATTTCTCTGCTTTGGAGACAGATACCTCATAAAATAGTTATTAAGTAACCATTTTAACCAAAACTCTTTTTATTGAGAGTGCATATGGTCTGGACAAAAAATCATGCATCAATATAAAGCCATTCGCAGATGGCAGCAGCATAATGGGTGCCAATATTCTCACAGACCATGTCAGATCTACTAACATAGTGAGTATAAACAATTTAGTAACAACGAAAGAAAAGACACAGACAAGATTGGAGGGTGGGGGGTTGGGAGAAGGGGTAGAATTGGGTGGGTAGAGGAGGAGAGGGAGTTCTTCCAATTCACTCGGGGTTGCGGTATTTCTCCCATGGTCGCCACAGTTTGAGAAACTTGGAACGTGTGCGAGTTTCCCAATGGGCCAATTCCTCAAATCTAAACAGTTGATCTGTTTTCTCGGTCCACATTAACATTGAGGGTGGTGAGTCATTCTTCCAGAGGAGGGGTACCAACAAACGCGCTGCAGTAAGAAGCATGGTCGGGAGGTCAGCTTTGGCAGGAGTAAGGGAATCGTTGGGACACCAGAGGAGTACTAGTTTTGCATCCAGACGTACCTTAGAGGCGCATATCCGGTTAATTGTGTTCTCTATTTGAGACCAAAAGGGGCGAATTTTACTACAAGACCACCATATATGTGACAAAGAGCCAACTTCTGTTCCACACCTCCAGCACTGCGATGGAATGTCAGGGTTGAGCCTATGTAGGAATTCTGGCGTTTTGTACCAGCGGGTCAGTAACTTGTAGGAATTCTCCTGAATTTTGATGCATCGGTTGAAGCCATGTGAATGGGCTAAGATAAAGGCCTTCTCCGGCTCAGTCAATTGGATTGTGAGCTCCTTTTCCCAGGCAGACATAAAGTGCAGTGCTGGAGGAGCAGAAGAGAGCAGCTCCCTGTAGAGTGTCGAGAGGGGCTTTTTCGGTAACTCGGGAACACAAAGCTTCTTTTCTAGCCAAGTAGGTGTATCATCAGCGGGGGAAGGTAGCTTGAGGGCTTTAACATCTCGGCTAAAGGCCCCAATAGAAAGGAAGGAGAGGGCTTTAACCTTTGGCAGAACCTGAATCTTGTCCCATGCCAAGTCCCCAGACGTGGAAGCTATATCTTGTAAGGTAAGGTCAGATAGTATGCTCCAGACTCCGGAGGGTCTGAGTATATCGGGGTGGATATAGTTCTGTAGTAGATGTAGGGGGAGGTGGATATTAGGGAATCTGATGTCTCGGGATTTATACAGTTTGGCCCATTCCACCAGCATACCTTTCCAAATGGGAGAGGCAAACGCGTTATTCGGGGTGCATGTGCGGATTCCCCATAGGATAAGTCCTTCTTTGTAGGTGAGAAGAGCACGTTCCAGTTGTACGCAAAGATTCGGGGGTTGGCGTGAGAGGAGAGAAAAGCACCTGTTCAGGAGCGACGCTGTGTAATAAGTTTGGATGTCGGGCATACCAAAGCCCCCAAATCTCTTTTCTCTTGTCAATATTGAGTACGCTATCCTGGAGGACTTGCCCGCCCACATGAACCAAGAGAACACACGGCGTATTTCCATAAAAAAGGAGCGGGGTAGCCAAATTGGTAGTGTCTGAATTAAATATAGAAGTTTGGGTACAATGAAGGCTTTAAGGAAGTTCTTCCTTCCCATCCAGGAGATGAAGGGGAGTTTAAGGGACTGTAGATGTGTTCTAATATCTTTGAGTAGGGGGCCATAGTTCAGACTAAATAGGTCATCTTGGTTAGCCGAGATTCGTATCCCTAGAAACTTAATATCACGGGGGGCCCAAGCAAAGGAGGTGGCGCGTTTAAGGTCCTTGACTACATATAATTTGCATGAAACATTCAGGGCCATGGATTTGCTATAATTAATCTTGAAGTTAGATATCCATCCGAACTCTTCGAACAAATAATGGAGCCGTGGGAAAGAAATCGTGGGGTTGGTGGTCATAATCAATAGATCATCGGCAAATGCCGCGGTGGTATGCATACAAGAGCCCATCTTGATGCCTTCAATTGCGGGGTCCTGTCTAATCTTGCATAGCAGCGTTTCCATAACTATGACAAAAAGGGACGGGGAGAGGGGGCATCCCTGTCTAGTGCCATTGGATATGGCAAAGGCAGGGGAAAGAGTGCCGTTGACTTTGACTCTGGCAGAGGGGGACGAGTATAAAGAGAAAATAGCCGCGATAAACTGATCAGGGAAGCCAAATTTTGACAGTGCCGCAGACATGTACTGCCAACTGACCCTGTCAAAGGCCTTTTCCGCGTCTGTACTGAGCAAGGCCAGCGGAGTTGAAGTGCTCCGTGCCCAATTCATGAGGTGAAGGAGGCGAACGGTATTTTCGTTCCCCTGTCTGCCAGAGACAAACCCAACCTGCTCCCTATGGATGATATCGGGGAGAATCCGCTGAATTCGCTGAGCCAATATCTTAGCCCACCACTTTACGTCCGTGTTAAGGAGGGAGATTGGGCGATAACTACCACAATTTAGAGGATCTTTGTTCTCTTTATGAATAATCGTACTGTGGGCCGAAAGCGATTGGGGGGGGAGGTGGCCACCGTTCAGTAGGTGGTTACACATGGAGCGGAAGTGGGGGACTAGGACCTCTTGAAAATTTTTATAGTACGTAATGGAGAAGCCATCAGGTCCAGGGCTCTTCCCTGAAGGAATAGAGGCCAGTACTTTCCGCGCTTCAGCATCTGTTATTGGGGCTACTAGTTGAGTTGACTGGGATTGGGTGATATTAGGGAGATGTAGGGAGGAAAGAAATTTTTCCGTGGCGTCCGTGAGGGTATTGAGCGACTGATTCGAGGGGGGAGGAAGATTGTAAAGCTCCGTATAAAAGGTGCTAAAGGCCATCGCAATGTCAGGGGTGGACTTCAGGTGAGTTCCTTTAGCATCTTTGATAGCAGAGATAAAAGAATCAGAATGTTGTTTTTTAACCAGCGCTGCCATAAGTTTGTTCCCCTTATCGCCATGAGCGTACGATTTAAATCTAGAGCGTAAGAGCAGTTTGGCTGATGTAACATTTAGTAAGTTCTTAAGCTTAGTTCTAGCATCACTAAGTTCAGTGGCACAACTAAGTGCCTGTGATTGTTTGTGCGTAAGTTCGAGCGACTCAATTTGGGACATAAGGGTGGCAATGGCTTGAGAACGTTGTTTTTTAACATGGGAGCCGAGGGCGATAAGTTCACCTCGGATCACCGCTTTATGGGTCTCCCATACAATCGGTGGCGAGGGAGGTGTGGGACCTGCGTTATTCCGCTGGAAGAACTCTGTCAGAGAGGAAGCTAGCTTCTGGGAGTTGGCTTGATCTAAGACGAGGGTGTCATTGAGGCGCCAATTCCACTCCCTTTTTGGAAGAGAGGTCAAGGTGAAATGTATAAAAATTGGGGAGTGATCTGACAAAGTAATATTACCTATTTTGGCGTGTAGGAGCAGTTGGGCATGTTTGGAGGATAAGAAGAGGTGATCCAGTCTATGGTATGAGGACTTGGCATGGGAAAAGAAGGTATAATCCCTACCAGAGGGGTTTAGAGTGCGCCATGTGTCAAACACACCTAATTTTTTCAGGGCCAATTTCAAACGCCTCAAACGTATGTGCGTAATAGCTGACTTCCCGGAGGAGGAGTCTAAGCTAGGATCAAGGGATACATTAAAATCTCCCCCTAAAATTACAATGCCCTCCTTGAAGGAGGATAGGAGCGTGAGGGTCTGAATCAGCCATTGGACCTGTCCCCTATTAGGAGCGTAGACGTTAGCTAGCGTGATCTGAGTGTCAGCAATTACGCCCTTCACAAACAAGTACCGACCATCTGGGTCTGAGGAAGAAGCTGAGACTACGAAGGGTAGTTGCTTGTGAATGGCGATGCTAACACCTCTGCTAGCCGAACCATGTGTGCTGTGGTACCATTGTGAGAATTTTTTGGGTGGAAGATTAGGTATCTTACCCGACCGGAAGTGGGTCTCTTGGAAGAATGCTATGGAGACTTTATCTTTCTGCAGTAGAGATAGGATTTGCGACCTCTTACATGGCTCATTCAGACCTCTCACGTTGAAAGAGGAAACTATGACTTCAGCCATCTCCTGGCGGTGGTTGGGTACGTTGCATGTCATCAGTGGTAGACCAATCAAGCGTGGAAGAAGGAGGGAAAGACACGGTAGGAGAAGGGAAGACACAGACAAAATGAACAAAACTTCTGCAAATAAAATAACGGAAAATTAAATGCAAAAACCAGCATAAAACACAGAAAAATGAAAGCTCCACAGGGCGCCCGATGGTGAAACGATCCATTTGCATGACGGCGGACAGCCGGGATCTACCGGGCGGGGGGTCTCATGGAGCCCTTAGGGGCCAAAAGGAGGCCATCAGGGGGTAGGGTCGTAAACCGGGTTAGACGCTGGTTAAACCCCAGCTTCTCGGGGGGAGGGGGGGAGAAGTAATGTGAACCATAAAACGTAGCATAAACAAGGTCCCAAAGAGAACGAAAAGGGAAAGTCTCTTTCGTGCTGTAACAAGGGACGCCATCTGGGTGACATCAGGGGTCACAGGCCGGGTGATCAGCGAAGGCAGTGCCCTTTTATTGGGCTGTAGAGTTGATTAGTGTCCCATATGCGACATATCATCTCAGCGGTGCGGAGGAAACTCGGAAGTGGCGGGGAAAGGGCGTTCCCGGCTAGGTCTGGTAGCTTTACCCGAGGTGGCAGTATTCCACTGGTCCGAGCTTGGAGGCGAGGGTATCGGCACTCCCTGATCGGCAGGCATCCAGGACGGTATCTCCAGCGGTGAAATACCCAGGTGAACCCAGGCAGCGTTTAGATCCTGAGGGGAGCGTATAGTAATCTGTCTCCCGTTCTTCATAACGGCCAGGCCGAATGGGTAAAGCCATCTGAACTGGACGGCAGAGGCCTTGAGAGCTTCTAGGAGTGGCCGGAGAATTCGGCGTTTCGCCAGCGTAGTAGGAGCCAGGTCTTGAAAAAACAAGATCGGTGTGCCTTCAAATCCCAGGCTGTCTGCTTCTCTACTTGCTTTCAGCAGAGCCGCAGTGTCCACATAACTAAGAAGGCCACACACAACATCTCTCGGCGGCTCAGAGCCTTTAGGTTTAGGTCTCAAAGCTCTGTGTATCCTCTCAATTGTGATTTTCGCAGCTCTGTCCGTTCCCAAAAGATTCGCAAAAATTTCGCATGCGATTTTTTCCAGAGCTTCCGATGCGAATGATTCAGGCAGGCCCCGGATGCGAATATTTCGCCTGCGGCTGCGATTTTCTTGATCCTCGATGCGCAGCAAAGCATCATTAAGGAAGCCTTTTTGCGAATTTAATACTGCGCATATTTCAACCTCGTGGCGAATAATCGCATCATGCGAATTTTCTAAGTCCGCCACCCGCTGCCCCATGCTGCGCAGGTCTACCTTGATCTCTGCTAGGTCTTGTCTCAGGGGAGCCAGAGCGGCGTCCAGGACCTCCCGAAGTGCTGTCTTAGATAGAGTTCCACTCCGTTTTCGGGCTTTGTAATCCGAGATGTCAGAAGCGCTTCCTGCTTCAGAATAATCTTCTCCCTCAGAATGCTGAGAGGCAGCCGGCGCCATCTTGGGGGTCTCAGCTCCACGGGCCTTGGGCTGCTTTTTCAGGTATTGCTCCATGTCTGGCTGCTTAGAGTGGACCCGGGTGGTCTCTAAGGGGTCCTTGCTGCGGTCTCTCCCCGTTTTGCCTATTTGCGCAGATAAAAAAGTGCTTTTAATGGGGTTAGTCACCAGCTAGCCGGAGGAGCTCAGCAACAGGCAGCCATTCAGGAAGGCAGCCAAGCTCCGCCCCCCTTAAGTAACCATTTTACTTCATGTTGCCATCATTCTGTAAATGTCATTTTTTTTTTTGTAGGACATTAGAAGGCTTAGAACCGTTCAGTTCTGAAGTCACTTTAAGGGGCTTTCATAGTAGAAACCACCCATAAATGACCCAATTTTCAAAACTACACCCTCAAGTAGTTCAAAACTGAATTTTGAAGCTTTGTTAACCCTTTAGGGATTTTCCATTTAAATCCATCTTTTCTGTCACACAGCAAGGGTTAACAGCCAAACAAACCTCAATATTTATTACCTTGATTCTGCAGTTTACAGAAACTCCCCATATGTGGTTGTAAACTGCTGTATGTGCACACAGCAGGGCTTAAAATGTTAAGCAACAAGAAAAAAATCTATGTGGATAAATAGAACTGTACAAAAAGCAATAAAAGACAAAAAGAAAGCATTTAAATCACTAAAGCAGGAGGGTAGCGAGGAAACCTTGAAAAACTATAAGGGAAAAAAATAGAATATGTAAAAGACAAATAAAAGCCGCTAGACTAGAGGCCGAGAGATTAATTGCCAAAGAGAGCATTGTTCTTCAATTATATAAATGTTAAAAAGTATAAATCTGAAGGTGTCGGCCCTTTAAAGAGTAATGAGGGGGGAGTCGCAGAGAGCGATGAGGAGAAAGCAAAGCTATTAAATATTTTTTTCTCCAATGTATTCACTGAGGAAAATAAACTGTCAGATGAAATGCAGAATGTAAAAGTTAATTCATCATTAAAAGTGCCCTGTCTGACCCAGGAAGAAGTACAGCGGCGTCTTAAAAAGATTAAAATAGATAAATTGCAAGGAAAAGATGGCACACACCCCCGTATCCTAATGTGATAGCCAAAACCTTAATTTTGATATTTGCGGACTCTATATTGACAGGGAGTGTTCCACAGGATTGGCGCATAGCAACTGTGGTGCCAATATTAAAAAAAGGTCCAAAAACAGATCCCGGAAACTATAGGCCGGTAAGCTTAACATCTGTCGTGGGTAAACTGTTTGAAGGTTTTCTGAGAGATGCCATATTAGAGTATCTCAATGAAAATAAGCAAATAACGCAATATCAGTATGGCTTCATGAGGGATCGGTCATGTCAAACTAATTTAATCAGTTTCTATGAGGAGGAAAGTTCTAGACTTGACAGCGGCGAATCAATGGATGTCGTATATCTGGACTTCTCCAAAGCATTTGACACTGTATCGCATAAAAGGTTAGTATATAAAATGAGAATGCTCGGACTGGGAGAAAACGTCTGTATGTGGGTAAGTAACTGGCTCAATGATAGAAAACAGAGGGTGGTTATTAACGGTACATACTCAGATTGGGTCACTGTCACTAGTGGAGTAACTCAGGGGTCAGTATTGGGCCCTATTCTCTTCAATATATTTATTAATGATCTTGGAGAAGGCTTGTGCAGTAAAATATCATTTTTTTGCAGATGACACTAAACTGTGTAAAGTAATTGAAACTGAAGAGGACAGTATTCTGCTACAGAGCGATCTGGATAGATTGGAGGCTTGGGCAGATAAGTGGCAGATGAGGTTTAACACTGACAAATGTAAAGTTATGCACATGGGAAGGAATAATGCAAGTCACCCGTACATACTAAACGGTAAAACACTCGGTAACACTGACATGGAAAAGGATCTAGGAATTTTTGTGAACAGCAAACTAAGCTGTAGAAACCAGTGTCAGGCAGCTGCTGCCAAGGCCAAAAAGATAATGGGTTGCATCAAAAGTGGCATAGATGCCCGTGATGAGAACATAGTCCTACCACTTTACATGGAGTACTGTGTACAGTTGTGGGCTCCTGTGAACAACGCAGACATAGCGGAGCTGGAGAGGGTACAAAGGAGGGCAACTAAAGTAATAACTGAAATGGGGCAACTACAGTACCCCGAAAGATTATTAACATTAGGGTTATTCACTTTAGAAAAAAGACGACTGAGGGGAGATCTAATTACTATATATAAATATATCAGGGGTCAGTACAGAGATCTATCCCATCATCTATTTATCCCCAGGACTGTGACTGTGACGAGGGGACATCCTCTGCGTCTGGAGGAAAGAAGGTTTGTACACAAACATAGAAGAGGATTCTTTACGGTAAGAGCAGTGAGACTATGGAACTCTCTGCCTGGGGAGGTGGTGATGGTAACATAATTCAAGAGGGGCCTGGATGTATTTCTGGAGCGTAATAATATTTCAGGCTATAGCTACTAGAGGAAATCCAGGGAATTATTCTGATTGCCTGATTGGAGTCGGGAAGGAATTTCTACCTCACAGGGTTTTTTGCCTTCCTATAAATGAACTTGCAGGATAACAGGCTGAACTGGATGGACAGATGTCTTTTTCAGCCTTATAAACTATGGTACTATGAAGCTATGCAAGGCAGATGGATGCATGCCCAGTACAGGTTTCGTCCACTCTGTGAGCCTCATTATTGTACAGCGTGTATAGCGATAGAAGAGATGCATGCCCAGATGACAACGGAAGGGGCATGGTCGGTGCATACACTGACTGGAGCTCCTGGTGCAACAGCAACACACTAGTTGCACCAAGGGGCTAATTAGCATAATATAAAACAGCACACAACACGGATCTACATGGCATATTTCCCATGCAGCTGAATTTACATCAAGGACCAAGATAGGTGCTGACAGATTCCCTTTAAAAGCAATAAATATAACCTATACAAAATACAGACAGGATTAGCTCCTAGTGCCCCTTTAGCCTGGCTATCTGCTATGCCCAATTCTTCCTGCAGTTGCTCTGTCACGAAAGTGAGCCATAACAATATACCACCCGAGAAAACTACAACAAAAAATGCCCTTTAGAAATGACTGTAATGAGCATGCGCATCAAGGCGGGATCAGGTAGAGCACTAACTGTACTTCCGGTGCTCTGTCAGAGGCCAGCCAGTCACGTGGTGCTCCCAGACAGGAAGTTTTCGGTAATGAGCCGAAGCTGCGCTTCTGAGGAGATGGTAATTTCCGGCATGAGTCAGTGGCGCTCAGTAAGTGCTCAGTGTATGTGAGTGTGCTCGGAGGCTCCTGACAGACGTCCTCCATACCGTCCTCTATTTCCCTGCATTGTACCGCTCTAGGGACGGCCGTGCTGAAGATGCTCGGCGCCCAACGCCAGCCTGTGTGTCATAGTGTATGGTTCAGTAATTGATGCTTATTGCTCGCCCTTCTGTGGGCTACTATGTGGCCATTACATCCAGGCCTATGTTTCTGTCAGCTGGTCTGGTGACAAGGACTGATCCTCAGCACCTACTGGTCAGGGTTGTCATGGGGACATTCTGATTTTTATAGTATTTAGTAGTTGCCCTCAAGTTCCCTGTTTATGTAGACATTGGTGCAGCAGCATGACCAGTGTGGAAGGCTTTGGACAGTCCCATTTCCCACACTAGTAGATGGATCCGAGGGGTTTGTTGCATTACCCCCGAGGAATCAATTTGAATATACTGGAAAAGAAAATGGCAATTGTTTTTTTTTCATAGTTGGCATCACAGGGAAAGTGAAGCTACACAGTTCCCATTGATACCCCAATAAACTTGTCATATTCTCCAGGGGGGGGGGAGGGGGATCATCTAGTAACCCAGACTGTCCTAATATTATATTTGTAAGTGGGTTTACCAGAAAGTCCCATCAAGCGGGCCCAGGAGCTGAGCATAATAGGAAGAACAGAGAATTCCTATAGACTGTATTACTATACTATTGAAGTCTATGGTATAAGTCCTCTAGCGGGACTATAAAGTAAAAAAATAAAATATTTTCAAAATATAAACCCCCTCAAAGAATTCAAAATTCAACAGTATACAATAAACATAATTGATATTGCCATGTGCAAACTAGTAAAATATAACAGTCGTAATGGGAAAAAATCTAAATACGTGAATCATGGAGAAGATGCTCTGTTTCGGGGTGCAGTGAAGAATGGGGCGGATCCCAAAACATAGCATCGTTCTTTATATACAGTGGGGAAAAAAGTATTTGATATACTGGTGATTCAGCAAGTTTTCCCACCTACAAAGAATGGAGAGGTCTGTAATTTTTTCGTATGTACACTTCAACGGTGAGACAGAATCAAAAAAAAAAAACGAAAATCACATTGTGGGATTTTTTTATAATTCTATAATAACTTCATAGATGAATTTTTACTGTAAAAAAAACCCATTTCCCAAACTTGGGTTAGTTTCCAAGTGGTACCTTGGAACCGAACCCAAGTTCGGGAAGTGTTTGTTTTTTTTTTTGTTTTTTTACAGTAAAAATGTATCTATGAAGTTAATATGTGAAGTCACGCGAGACTTCGCAAAGTAATAACTTCGGCTCATCAGGGCCAATACAAAGTTTTATGCAAATCGACTTCGGGTGTTTCATCCAAAGTCGATTCGCTCATCCCTAGCTTCGATGATAATGCTAATTGTATTCCATGTTTGTAATACATCCTTTATATGTTTAAAATCAATAAACAGATTTTAAAATAAAGATAATGCTAATTGCAGACATTTAACAGCTCAGATGCCATGGTAAAATGTGACCACAGCATCTGAGAGCTAAAAAAAAACAGGAACACGCTCTCCTGGGACTGGAGTGGCTCTGCCTGGCAGCAGTCGGGAGAGCCGTTTATAGCCTGTGTCAACCTCTTGATCCCAGACTGCTACAGCTATGTTGTGGAGACCCTGTCTGTGGCAAGGCTCCATAAGAACTAGGGCTGAAACGATTACGCGAGAAAGGCTACTTTCCCATTAGCGTTTTTTTGCGGATCTGTCATGGATCTGCAAAAATGCTTCCGTTACAATAATACAACCGCATGCATCGGTCATGAACGGATCTGGTTGTATTATGTCTTATACAGCCAAGACGCATCCGTCAGGAGCTCCATTGAAAGTCTATGGGGGACGGATCAGTGTTCTATTGTGTCAGAGATAACGGATCCGTCCCCATTGACTTACATTACAGTCTTGCTCCGTACCACATCGCAGACAGAAAAACGCTGCTTGCAGTGTTATTCTGTCCGCTATGTAAGCGCAATTAAACGGAACGGAGTGCATTTTAGTGCATTCCGTTTCATTCAGTTCAGTTTTGTCCACATTTACTAAGAATGGGGACAAAACTGAAGCGTTTTCTTCCGCTATTGACATCCTATGACGGATCTCAATAGCGGAATTGAAAACGCAAATGTGAAAGTAGCCTAAATCGACACAAAAAAAACCACGATGCAAATTTTTGGCATCGAGGATTCGCTTGTGTCATGTGACCACAGAGCGTTAGTAAATTGCTTGCTATTTCTCACGCTCCGTGGTTCCCCGCCGGCCTGTACCACACTGCACTGCCCTCTTGACACGTCGTCAGGTCATAGTGCACGTAAGCGTGCACTATGACCTGATGCTGTGTGACTTTATGACGACAATGCAGCGCGTGGCAGGAGCGTTGCTAGGTTATAACATTCGGGGCCTGGGACCCTAATGTTTTTCCCCAGGCCCCGAATGTCCTGCCTGCCAGCTAGATACAACTATATTGCCATCCTCAGGATGGCAATACAATTGAATCTAATGCACTGGAAGAGCTGAAGGACCTGTGGTGGCATCACAGGTATTGTGACCAGTAAAACAGTCAGTGGTTGAGAAGGGCTTGTGATGATGTCACCATTATGTGACCACTGCAGGAGAGGACGACAGTGAAGAGAAGACCTGGGAGAAGAAGCTGTGGTGATGTCTGTTACATGAGGAGAGGTAAGTGAAGGGAGAGGAAAAGCAATACTGGGAGTTGTGGTTATTTAACTGGGACTGTATGTTAGGGCTGAAGAGAGGGATATTACTTACATGGGACAGTGTGTTGGAGGTGGCTGGGGAGGGAGTGATGTTATTTACATGGGACTGTATGTTGGAAGTGGCCGTGGGAGGGAGTGATGTTATTTACATGGGACTGTATGTTGGAAGTGGCTGTGGGAGGGAGTGATGTTATTTACATGGGACTGTATGTTACAGGGGTCTGAGGGAATGAGTGATGTTATTTACATGGGACTGAATGTTGAGGGGACAATGTTATTTAAATGGGACTGTATGTTGAAGGTGGCTGGTGGGGAGAATGATGTTATTTACATGGGACTGAATGTTGAGGGGGTGATGTTTACATGGGATTGCATGATGAGGCGGCTGGGGGGGTATTATTTACTTGGGACTGTATGTTGAAGGCGGCTGGAGAGGAGGTGATGTTATGGAAATCTCTGCCTGAGGAGGTGGTGATGGTGAGTACAATAAAAGAGTTCAAGAGGGGCCTGGATGTATTTCTGGAGTGTAATAATATTACAGACTATAGCTACTAGAGAGGGGTCGTTGATCGAGGGAGTTATTCTGATTGCCTTATCGTAGTTAGGAAAATTGGCTTCTACCTCAGTTTTTTTTTTTGCCTTCCTCTGGATCAACTTGCAGGATAACAGGCTGAACTGGATGGACAAATGTCTTTTTTCGGCCTTATATACTATGTTACATGGGACTGTATTTTGGAGGGGGCTGTAGATAGAGAGGGATGTTATTTACATGGGACTGTATATTGGAGGGGGCTGGAGACATGGCGTGATGTTATTTACATGGGATTGTATGTTGGCAGGAGGAATATAATGGCACTGAGGGGCAGCTGATGGCACTGGTGCAAAACCTGATGGCACTGGGGTGGTGGGGGGCTGATGAGTTTTTATAAAGGAAATTATTTTTTAAATTAGTTTTATGTTATTAGAGTATTTGATTAATTGTTAGATTAATTGGTAGAATGCTCGATTACAAAAATAGTGGATAGCTGCAGTCCTAATAGGAACATAGCGGAATTCTCATCTTTTCTGAGAAAAGCAGTCTGATGATAGCTTTTGCAAGTTCCTAGGTGAACTTTTAAAAAGTGTAAAAAAATATAAGTTTTAAAAACATTATTAAAAATATAAAAATTCTAATCCCCACCCTTCCCCAAAATGAAAATACCGTATTTTTTACCCTATAAGATGCACCTGCCCATAAGACACACCTAGGTTTTTGAGGAGGAAAAAAAGAAAAAATATTTTGAACCAGAAGATGTGCTTTTGGTGCGTTTTGAACTAATGGTGGTCTGTGGGTGACACTTATATGGGGGGATCTGTGGATGACGCACTGTTATGGGGATCTGTGGATGACGCACTGTTATGGGGATCTGTGGATGACGCACTGTTATGGGGATCTGTGGATGACGCACTGTTATGGGCATCTGTGGATGACATATATCCTATATAGCATGTTATGCTATTTATGTGTCATCCACAGATATCCCCCTATAACAGTGTCTCTGTGTATGGTAAATAGTGACCCCAATACAGGGGGTGGAGGCTGGCAACTGGTGTTGAAATCTCGGAGTCACTGTACTCTATTACACCAGGCCCCGCTCACACCAGTATTCATATGTAAACTGTAGGTAATCGATATGTAAACTGCAAGGTAGGGCAATCCACATAGTACTCACTACTAGCAGACACTGCAGGCTGGCCGGTCACTCACTTCCTCACGTGCCTGCTTCATTAATAAAGTGGGAGGAGCATGCGCGTGAGGAAGTGAGTACTATGTGGATTGCCCTACCTTGTAGGTTGCATATGGATTGCCTACAGTTTACATATGAATACTGGTATGTGCGGGGCCCGGTATGTTAGAGTACAGTGACTGCAGCCGGCGCTGTATCAGTGTTAGCGGAGTAAAAATGTCAGCATTCGCCCCATAAGACGCGGGGGCATTTTCCCCCCACTTTTGGGAAAGAACAACTTGTCCCGCAAATAAACATGTCAATGGAAAATGGCTCCGGGAAGGCCGGGATTAACAAATGTAAACAGAAAATTGCCTGGGGTAGAAAGGGTTAATGCAGGCATGGCCAACTTGTGGATCTCCAGCTGTTGTAAAACTACAACTCCCACCATTCCCTGCTGTAGGCTGATAGCTGTAGGTAGTTTGGGCATGCTGGGAGTTGTAGTTAACAACAGCTGGAGAGCCTCAGGTTGGCCATCCCTGGGTTAATGAGAACCTATTCTCTTTTATAGTTTGTACCTATTAAAACAATATACTAAACAAGGCCTTTTTTTTTCCTAATTTGGTTTTATTTACTGATTGTAGATTTATTTATTCTGTTTTCCTTACATACTTGTGTGGGAGTTATCTCGCCCGAGCCACATGCAGAGCTCTGTTAACAGTAGTTCAGAAAAATGCTTTATAGCAGCCGCTTGGCAATCAGAATCTGTAGTCTAGAGTAGGGATCAACCGATTATCAGTTTTACCGATATTATCGGCGGATACCCAGGATTTTCAATGTTATCGGTATCTGCATCTATTTTGCAGATATGCCAATAACGAATCGGAAATAAGGATCGTGCTGCTGTCAGCGCGATCCGTGTTCCCTCAGCAGCACAGGGGAGAAGGAAGCAGTGTCTGCCTCCCCCAATGTGCTGCTGCTGCCGCTGCCACCAATGAGAGGAGGGGAGGGGCTGTGGCCACTGCGCCACCAATGATTAGAACTCACTCATTCATTCAACAGCTGCAGAATTCATTCAACAGCTGCATAATCACATAGCCGGCTCCCGACCTCTATGACAAGTAGCTGCGGTAGATAACCCCTCAGGTGCCGCACCTGAGGGGTTAACTGCCGCGGATTGCAGCTACCGCTCATAGAGGTTGAGTGCGGCTATATCATTGGTTATCTTCATTGGTATCTTCACAGTGCGCCCCCCAACCCCAGTATTATAGACATTGGTGGCGCAGTGCGCCCCCCCCCCAACAATAAAAACCTTGGTGGCGCAGTGCGCCCAACCCCAGTATTAAAGTTAAAGACATTGGTGGCGCAGTGCGCCCCCATCCCCCAGTATTAAAAACGTTGGTGGCACAGTGCTCCCCCCCACCCAAGCCCCCCAGTATTAATCATTGGTGTCAGTGGCCCCTTCTCATTAGTGATGCAGTGGCAGCTTCTGATAGAAGCCCCAGCAGTCGGTTACCATGGCAGCCAGAATGCTACTGAAGCCCTGGCTGCCATGGTAACATCCCTGCTGCTGTGTGCACAAAGCACAGGGCAGCAGGGAAAGTGTGAAGTCCTATTCACCCTAATAGAGCTCTATCAGGCTGAATAGGACAAGGCAACCAATGAATATTTTTCCCATCTACAGTGTTGCCCATAATTATTCATACCCCAGGCAAATTTTTACTTAAAGTATAACTGTCATATTTTTTTTTTGGGGAGTATTGGATTGTGGTGATTAATATCTCCTTGGTGGCCCTATTTAAACTTTTCACTGTGTTTTCAATTACCCCTTAATTCCACAGTTTTGTTCCCTCTACTGCCTGCTTTTACCTCTGCTTAAAATCAGGTTGCTATGCAGAGCCGAAGCAGCGCAGAGCAGGGAATGGAGATCTGCCATCTGTTCAGTGTATAAATGAAAGCAACATGTGGTAACAGGACCCCTTTGTGCTGCAGGAGATTAACCCTTTAGGGAGAGGGCTCTGATTACTGACACTTTTGGGGGGCTATTGTTACTGGCTAGTTAGGGCAGGTGGGATTAGCCTCAGGGTGAGGGCAGTGGCGGCCATCTTAACTGAATAGTGAGATTGCAGTTTTATGCAGATTGGTTGCTAAGGGCTGAATCTTATTAAATATGGGGTAAGTCAGTCCAATAGTAACTGATTCTGGAATATCATGTTATTAGTAACTACATATATGAAAATTGAAATTACGTGTGACAGTTATCCTTTAAAGTTACTTTTATTCAACCAGCAAGTGATTTTTTGATTGGAAATGACATATGCGTCTCCCAAAAGATAATAAGACGACGTACAAGAGGCATTATTGTGGAAAAAAAAAAATTATCAGCTTTTATTTACATGTTCCGCACTGCGGAAAAGCTCAGAGGATGTGGTCGGAAGCCAAAATTGACATCTGTGCTGTCCAGGAGAATAGTTAGAGAGGTTAAAAAGAATCCAAGGATCACCTCCAAGGCCATCCTGGTGAATCTGGTGGCAATGTCTCAAGGCAGACAATCCAACGGACACTGCACACTGCTGGGTTCCACTTTTCCAGATAAGGCATACAAAAGCTCATCTGGACAAAGAAGAAGACTTCTGGTCTTCTGTGTTATGGTCAGATGAAACAAAAATAGAATTGTTTGGTCACAATGATGTTTCCTTCATTTGGCATAAAAAAGGAGAAGCCTTCAACCCAAAGAACACCATCCCCACTGTCAAACATGGTGGTGGGAACCTAATGCTTTGGGGGTGTTTTTCAGCCAATGGACCAGGGAACCTAATCACAGTAAACGGCACCATGAAAAAAGAGCAATACATGAGGATTCTCAACGACAACATCAGGCAGTCTGCAGAGAAGCTTGGCCTTCGGCACCAGTGGACATTTCAGCATGACAATGACCCAAAACACACAGCAAAAGTGGTGAAGAAATGGTTAGCAGACAACAACATTAACGTTTTGAAGTGGCCCAGCCAGAGTCCAGACTTGAATCCATTTGAGAATCTGTGGAGGGAGCTAAAGATCAGGGTGATAGCCAGAAGACCCTCCAACCTGAAAGATTTGGAGCTCATTGCTAAAGATGAATGGGCAAAAATACCTGTGGAGACATGCAAAAAGCTGGTCTGCAATTATAGGAATCGTTTGATTGCTGTAATAGCCAATAAAGGCTTTTCTATTGATTATTGAGAAGGATATGAATAATTTTTGCTCGAATGGAAATAAAAGCTGAGAAATGTATTTTTTCCCACCATAATGCCTCTTGTACATCGTCTGTGTGTATATATATATATATATATATATTTATGAGACCTAATATCAGAATCATTGGAACCAATAATAGAAAATATATGGATCAAAATTTAAACAAACAGCAATTCCACCACTCAGTATATATTCATATAATCACAATTTTTATTAAACATTTCATAAATACAAAAATCTGGATTCACATGATTAAGAACATTTAAAATCTCATAGGTTGGAGGTATATGGTGATATTAGTTCATCAATGTAAAGTGCAAGTGCAAAATATATTAATTAGGTAGTATGAGCAATGCATACATATAATAGTATTGCTGACCACAGTATATAAATATCAACAGATATCAAATGTTGCTTCTACTAGTCTTACAGATACTACTAGTCTTACAGATACTCTGTAAGATGCTTAAATAAAGTTGTTCAATGGGCATCACAAAAACATTGTTACATTGATGCCCAATACTAGTATTACGCAACAGATAATACTGCAAGATCAATACATTACACTAAGCTATACCAAGATACAATGTATGGTTAACATAATGCAATACATACTGTCCCAAGGTATACACCACACCACCGCCAGACCGTGCCCCGACGCGCGTTTCACCGTCAGCTTTTTCAAGGGGTCATAACTTCTACTTAGCTAGCCGGATACTTATAGTCATAGGAGTAGGCGGGATCTCATACATTCAACCAATGGAGCCGGATTGAGTCGGATTTGAGATGAGTGACATTATCATTCTCACCTGAGTTAAAGCGAATATTGTGCACCGCTGTGTATATGGCGCGCAACTCGCCGCACACCGCCGGTGCGTGTGTGCGTGGTCATAGCAACGACGGGAGGCGGCCGTGCTCTGCGGGCCCCATCTAAAATACTAATTGTTCACCCCATATCAATTATTTAATATTGAAATATAGTGAATATCCTGAAGTGTTAAACTATTAAATATTGGATGAATACATAAATATGTCATCCAATGTGCTATTATAATCCCATTGATACACACAAGATGAATTAACTAACCCAACCTATCGACTAGTAATAAGGCATATAGCCCCCATTATCAAAAAATACATTGTTGAACTAATTATAGTAAATCAATGTGTGTATATATATATATATATATATATATATATACCGTAATTAATAAGTTACAATATTCAATCAAAAAAAGAAAGGTGATAACATAAAAAAATCTAGAGAATAAAAACAAAAGGTTTTTATAAAGAAATTTTAGTTTTTTATATACCATTATTTCTCATTTCTTAAATTGTAAGAAACCATGATTATTATAGATAATGTTGTATATACATTATTCATCAGTGACCTTCTAAAACCTTTCCATCATATACACAAATCATGCCCAATATACGACCAAAACAAACTGTGAACCAAACCCAGTGAAAAAACTAATATTAGTGATGGCCCAAAAGACAAACTTAAAAAAATAATAATAATGTAATTATTTCAATTTCGTTATATAATTAATTCTTTAAATATTATTGTGTCAATCAAGAGAATCCCATCTTAAGCCAATGATGATAACCATGTGCAAAGGAAAGGCATGTTTCCAATATTCATATCCTATAGCCAAAGTTAGATATATATCCTACATAAAAAGAAAATAAATTAATTAATATAAAAAAAAAATATGACCACATTAAACCGACTAAGGGCTCTTTCACACTTGCGTTCTTTTCTTCCGGCATAGAGTTCCATCGTCGGGGCTCTATGCCGGAAGAATCCTGATCAGGATTATCCCCATGCATTCTGAATGGAGAGAAATCCGTTCAGGAGGCATCAGGATGTCTTCAGTTCAGGACTGGAACGTTTTATGGCCAGAGAAAATACTGCAGCATGCTGGGCTTTTTGTTCCGGCCAAAAATCCTGAACACTTGCCGCAAGGCCGGATCCGGAATTAATGCCCATTGAAAGGCATTGATCCGGATCCGGCCTTAAGCTAAACGTCGTTTCGGCGCATTACCGGATCCGACGTTTAGCTTTTTCTGAATGGTTACCATGGCTGCCAGGACTCTAAAGTCCTGGTTGCCATAGTAGTAGTGGGGGGCGGGGGAGCAGCATACTTACCGTCCGTGCGGCTCCCGGGCTGCTTCAGAGTGACATCAGGGCGCCCCACGCGCATGGATGACGTGATCGCATGGATCACGTCATCCATGCACATGGGGCGCTCTGACTTCATTCTGGAGCGCCCCGGGAGCCGCACAGGCGGTAAGTATACTGCTCCCCCGCCCCCCACTACTACTATGGCAACCAGGACTTTAATAGCATCCTGGATGCCATAGTAACACTGAACGCATTTTGAAGACGGATCAGTCTTCAAATGCTTTCAGTTCACTTGCAGTGTTACGGATCCGGCAGGCACTTCCGGCAAATGGAGTGCACGATGGATCCGGACAACGCAAGTGTGAAAGAGCCCTTAGTGTAATGTTCTGATCTTGCAGTATTATCTGTTGCATAATGCTAGTATTGGGCATCTTGGGCATCAATGTAACAACATTTTTGTGATGCCATTGAACAACTTTATTTAAGCATCTTACAGAGTATCTGTAAGACTAGTAAAAGCAACATTTGATATCTGTTGATATTTATATACTGTGGTCAGCAATACTATTATATGTATGCATTGCTCATGCTACCTTATGAATATATTTTGCACTTTACATTGATGAACTAATATCACCATATATCTCCAACCTATTTATGAAATGTTTAATAAAAATTGTGATTATTTGAATATATACTGAGTGGTGGAATTGCTGTTTGTTTAAATTTTGATGAATAGGACAAGGGTTCTAGCCCCTAAGGCTACTTTCATACCTGCATTTACTTTCACACCTGGTGTCTGCACAGACGGATCCGCACCTATAATGCAAACGCTGGTATCCGTTCAGAACGGATCCGTTTGCATTACTCTGTAAAAAAAAAAAGGTCTAAGTGTAAATCAAACGGATCCGTCCTGACTTACATTGAAAGTCAATGGGGGATGGATCCGTTTACAATTGCACCATATTGTGTCAGTGAAAACGGATCCGTCCCCGTTGACTTACATTATAAGTCAGGACGGATCAGTGTGGCTCCGCATTACCATGCGGACACCAAAACGCTGCAAGCAGCGTTTTGGTGTCCGCCTCCAGAGCGGAATGGAGGCGGAACGGAGTCAAACTGATGCATTCTGAGCAGATCCTTATCCATTCAGAATGCATTGGGGCTAAACTGATCCGTTTTGGGCCGCTTGTAAGAGCCTTGAAACGGATCTCACAAGCGGACCCAGAAACGCCAGTGTGAAAGTAGCCTAAGGAGGCTAAAAGTTTGCAAAAAAAAAAAAAAAAAGTAAAAAACAAACAAACACCAAAATATTAAGTATAAATTAAAAAGAAAGATAAAAAAAAAACAACTAAATGTTAACAATAAACATGTTCATTTTCAGCGGATTTGTGTAGGAATTTTTAGTTTTTTCAAAAATAAATACGCACAGAATATCAGTATAAGTTATTGGCTGTCGGCCTGAAAGTTCACAGATTATCGGTATCGGCTCTAAAAAATCAATATCTGTCGATCCCTAGTCTAGAGATTACTAATTTGGCGGGAGTCTATCATTCCCCCACATTTTCTGGCATTAAAAATCCGCTAAGGCCTCATGCACACGACCGTACCGTTTTCTGGGGTTCGCAAACGTCGGATCCGCAAAAAACGGAAGCCGCCCATGTGCCTTCCGCAATTTGCGGAACGGACGGCCCATTGTAAAAATGCCTATTCTTGTCCGCAAAACGGACAAGAATAGGACATGCTATATTTTTTTTGCGGGGCCACGGAACGGAGCAAAGGATGCGGACAGCACACGGAGTGCTGTCCGCATCTTTTTCGGCCCTATTGAAGTGAATGGGTCCGCACCAGAGCCGCAAAAACTGCGGCTCGGATGCCGCCCTGAAAAAACGGTCGTGTGCATGAGCCTTACACGGTCTTTGAGACTTTGACACCATTTGTGCAAAAGTTTGTGAGCAAGTGGCGTTTCTCCAGCCCATCATATCTTCTCTTCTTCTGGCGTAAAAAATAAATAAAATAATAATACATTTGCAATAGGCTGGGGATATCATGGGCCAGAGTAAATCTCTATCCAAAAAGAAGAGCAGAGATCCAGTTTCCAATACAAACGTGGCAGCTTTTATTGAAATAGTGCGATAAAAATCAAAATGGAAGTCCATGTCTACGCGTTTCGGATCATGAAATGCTGATCGTTACTCATGAGTAAATCTCTCCTCTAGAGTTGTTGCGATACCAAATTTTTTATTCGATTTCGATACCATAAAAAAGTATTGCGATACTCTATACCATTTGATACCACGCCCAAAAAATAAGACAAGAAAGCCACGTGCATTCCGCATAAAAAAAAAATGGCGAATCGCGCAGTTTTTATTTTAATTTTTTTTTCTATTCCGGCGTTCACCGGATAGATTTTTTTAAATTTTAATAGTTTGAACTTTTTGGACGTGGCGATATGTGATATGTTTTTTTTGTTTATATATTTTATATGTAATTAATACTTAATATTTTTATTTTTTTTTACTTTTTATTTAATAACTATTTCCCCCCCTTAGGGGCTAGAACCTGGGATTTTCTCATCCCTTGTCCTATTCACCATGATAGAGCTCTATTAGGGTGAATAGGACTTCACACTCTCCCTGCTGCTCTGTGCATACAGCAGCAGGGAGACGACTATGGTAGCGTCCTGGCTGCCATGGCAACCAATCAGAGCCCCAGGATTACACTGCTGGGGCTCCGATCGGAAGCTGCCACTGCACCACCGAGAGGAAGTGAGGGGACTCTGTGGCCTCTGCCACCAATGATTTTAATACTGAG
This sequence comes from Bufo gargarizans, assembly GCF_014858855.1. Taxonomy (NCBI): domain Eukaryota; kingdom Metazoa; phylum Chordata; class Amphibia; order Anura; family Bufonidae; genus Bufo; species Bufo gargarizans. The sequence goes on from NC_058085.1 coordinate 246,063,462, forward strand.
GGGTTGCTGCGCCACCAATGATAATTAACTTTTTTCTTTCACAATATTTTTATTGAGTTAATCAACAAAATAGTACAGGCATTTAGTAAAAGCAGCTTGATCAGACATACCATAGTTGTGATAATACTGAGAATCTTGGCATCACATCCATTAATTGCCCGCATCAGGACAGGGGGGATAAGGGAAGGGACATAGGGGAAAAACAAATACAGACAGGTAACAACAACAACAACCTGCCCATGGTCCAAAATCATATCCACCATACCAATACACCTTATGTACGCATGATGTTTTAATCAGTATGCTCTCTAGATAAACATAGGTCTCGAAGTGAGAAAGAGCGCCGTATTCTGTTTGCACTAGCTAATTTAGCACCCCCATATTGACATGTCAATAACACCTACTCCCAAAGAAATCCCCTCAACTCTCCCCTCTATCCGTTGACAGTGGGAAACTTTTCTTTCCAAACCCCCCAATTATTCAGGTAATGTTTAAACCTACCCTGACAAGACGCCAAGGTGCCTTCCATTTCACAATGAAAGCTGACACGGTTGATTACCTCTGTGATACAGGGAACTTTATCAGATTTCCAATATTTAGCTATGAGGATTTTAGCAGCCGTCAATACATGAAAGACAATCGTTCGGTATGCCTTCGGCACTAACTGCAACCCATTAAGCAATAAAACCAGATCCGGAGTAAAGGGGAGAGTTAAGTCAGGAAATACGGAAAGCATTTTAGCCACTTCCTTCCAAAAGGATTTCAGGTTTGCGCATTCCCAGAAAATGTGCATCATATCCCCCCCAAACTTCCCACATCTCCAACACACGTTTAATACTTCAGGATATATCAAGGACAACCTTTCTGGAGTCATGTACCATCTGTAAATTAGTTTCCTAGTAGCCTCTAAATCAGGGGTGCACAACGTTTTCTGGGTGGGGGCCACATTTTCAGACTGAACCAACGCCAAGGGCCGCAAATAAAATTTAAAGGGGTAAAAAAAAACTGAAATACTGTATTTATGGCATATCGAACATACAGTATATGCCACTAATGTGTAGTTACACTTGCAGGACTCGCATCTAATGGGAGTAAACATGAAAAATACATGTGAGCAGCCACAAGACATAGACATACATGTTTGTTACTAGATGGTTGGGGGCCGCACAGAATGGTATCAAGGGCCGCATGTGGCCCCCGGGCCGCAGGTTGTGCACCCCTGCTCTAAATGATACGAACATTTGGAGTGTTTCTGGGCCAGTGAGAATATATGTTCCCATGCAATTTGATCCATAGGCAGGCCCAAATCTTTGGCCCATTTATCCAACCCTGTTACAGCCTCTTTGTTATAAGCTTCCAGGAGTAGCCTATAAAACTTAGAGATACCCTTCTCCCTGTTACTAGCACCGAAGAAAAATGATGCAAATAAAGAGTCAGGATCACCTACTTCCTTTGGTAAAGAGTTCAATATTGATCTCAGCCTCAAATACTTATAAAACTCTTTGTTGGAGATCCCAAACTTACTTGATAGATCAGAAAATTGCCCCATCCCTGAATCTATCCACACCTCTCTTACTGTCTTAACCACCTCCCGACCGCCTAACGCAGATATGCGTCCGGGAGGCGGTTGCTTTACTCCTCCTGGACGCATATACGCGTCATCTCGCGAGACGCGAGATTTCCTGTGACCGCGCGCATACAGGCGCGCGCGCTCACAGGAACGGAAGGTAAGCGAGTGGATCTCCAGCCTGCCAGCGGCGATCGCTCGCTGGCAGGCTGGAGATCCGAATTTTTTAACCCCTAACAGGTATATCAGACGCTGTTTTCATAACAGCGTCTAATATACCTCCTACCTGGTCCTCTGGTGGTCCCTTTTGTTAGGATCGACCACCAGAGGACACAGGTAGGTCAGTAAAGTCGCACCAAACACTACACTACACTACACCCCCCCCCCCCCGTCACTTATTAACCCTTTATGAACCCCTGATCACCCATGATCACCCCATATAAACTCCCTGATCACCCCCCTGTCATTGATCACCCCCCTGTCAGGCTCCGTTCAGACGTCCGTATGATTTTTACGGATCCACGGATACATGGATCGGATCCGCAAAACGCATACGGACGTCTGAATGGAGCCTTACAGGGGGGTGATCAATGACATGCGGGTGATCACCCATATACACTCCCTGATCACCCCCTGTCATTGATCACCCCCCTGTAAGGCTCCATTCAGACGTCCGCATGATTTTTACAGATCCATGGATACATGGATCGGATCCGCAAAACACATGCGGATGTCTGAATGGAGCCTTACAGGGGGGTGATCAATGACAGGCGGGTGATCACCCATATACACTCCCTGATCACCCCCCTGTCATTGATCACCCCCTTGTAAGGCTCCATTCAGACGTCCGCATGTGTTTTGTGGATCCGTAAAAATCATGCGGACATCTGAATGGAGCCTTACAGGGGGGGTGATCAGTGACAGGGGGGTGATCACCCTGATCACCCCCTGTCATTGATAACCCCCCTGTAAGGCTCCATTCAGACGTCCGCATGTGTTTTGTGGATCCGATCCATGTATCCGTAAAAATCATGCAACATCTGAATGGAGCCTTACAGGGGGGGTGATCACCCTGATCACCCCCTGTCATTGATCACCCCCCTGTAAGGCTCCATTCAGATGTCCGCATGTGTTTTGTGGATCCGATCCATGTATCCATGGATCCGTAAAAATCATGCGGATGTCTGAATGGAGCCTTACAGGGGGGGTGATCAGTGACAGGGGGGTGATCACCCTGATCACCCCCTGTCATTGATAACCCCCCTGTAAGGCTCCATTCAGACGTCCGCATGTGTTTTGTGGATCCGATCCATGTATCCATGGATCCGTAAAAATCATGCGGACATCTGAATGGAGCCTTACAGGGGGGGTGATCAGTGACAGGGGGGTGATCACCCCCTGTCATTGATCACCCCCCTGTAAGGCTCCATTCAGACGTCCGCATGTGTTTTGTGGATCCGATCCATGTATCCATGGATCCGTAAAAATCATGCGGATGTCTGAATGGAGCCTTACAGGGGGGGTGATCAGTGACAGGGGGGTGATCACCCTGATCACCCCCTGTCATTGATAACCCCCCTGTAAGGCTCCATTCAGACGTCCGCATGTGTTTTGTGGATCCGATCCATGTATCCATGGATCCGTAAAAATCATGCGGACGTCTGAATGGAGCCTTACAGGGGGGGTGATCAGTGACAGGGGGGTGATCAGGGAGTCTATATGGGTGATCACCCCCCTGTCATTGATCAACCCCCTGTAAGGCTCCATTCAGACGTCCGCATGTGTTTTGCGGATCCGATCCATGGATCCGTAAAAATTATACGGACGTCTGAATGGAGCCTTACCAGGGGGGTGATCAATGACAGGGGGGTGATCAGGGAGTCTATATGGGTGATCACCCCCCTGTCATTGATCACCCCCCAATCATTGATCACCCCCCCTGTAAGGCTCCATTCAGACATTTTTTTGGCACAAGTTAGCGGAATTTTTTTGTTTGTTTTTGTTTTTGTTTTTTCTTACTAAGTCTCATATTCCACTAACTTGTGTCAAAAAATAAAATCTCACATGAACTCACCATACCCCTCACGGAATCCAAATGCGTAAACATTTTTAGACATTTATATTCCAGACTTCTTCTCACGCTTTAGGGCCCCTAAAAAGCCAGGGCAGTATAAATACCCCACATGTGACCCCATTTCGGAAAGAAGACACCCCAAGGTATTCCGTGAGGGGCATATTGAGTCCATGAAAGATTGAAATTTTTGTCCTAAGTTAGCGGAAAGTGAGACTTTGTGAGAAAAAAACTAAAAAAATCAATATCTGCTAACTTATGCAAAAAAAAAATAATTTCTAGGAACTCGCCAGGCCCCTCATTGAATACCTTGGGGTGTCTTCTTTCCAAAGTGGGGTCACATGTGGGGTATTTATACTGCCCTGGCTTTTTAGGGGCCCGAAAGTGTGAGAAGAAGTCTGGGATCCAAATGTCTAAAAATGCCCTCCTAAAAGGAATTTGGGCCCCTTTGCGCATCTAGGCTGCAAAAAAGTGTCACACATGTGGTATCGCCGTACTCAGGAGAAGTTGGGGAATGTGTTTTGGGGTGTCATTTTACATATACCCATGCTGGGTGAGAAAAATATCTTGGTCAAATGCCAACTTTGTATAAAAAAATGGGAAAAGTTATCTTTTGCCAAGATATTTCTCTTACCCAGCATGGTTATATGTAAAATGGCACCCCAAAACACATTCCCCAACTTCTCCTGAGTACGGCGATACCAGATGTGTGACACTTTTTTGCAGCCAAGGTGGGTAAAGGGGCACATATTCCAAAGTGCACCTTTCGGATTTCACAGGCCATTTTTTACAGATTTTGATTGCAAGGTACTTCTTACACATTTGGGCCCCTAAATTGCCAGGGCAGTATAACTACGCCACAAGTGACCCCATTTTGGAAAGAAGACACCCCAAGGTATTCCGTGAGGGGCACGGCGAGTTCCTAGAATCTTTTATTTTTTGTCACAAGTTAGCGGAAAATGATGATTTTTCTTTTTTTTTTCTTTTTTCCTTACAAAGTCTCATATTCCACTAACTTGCGACAAAAAATAAAAAATTCTAGGAACTCGCCGTGCCCCTCACGGAATACCTTGGGGTGTCTTCTTTCCAAAATGGGGTCACTTGTGGGGTAGTTATACTGCCCTGGCAATTTAGGGGCCCAAATGTGTGAGAAGAACTTTGCAATCGAAATGTGTAAAAAATGACCGGTGAAATCCGAAAGGTGCACTTTGGAATATGTGCCCCTTTGCCCACCTTTGCTGCAAAAAAGTGTCACACATGTGGTATCGCCGTACTCAGGAGAAGTTGGGGAATGTGTTTTGGGGTGTCATTTTACATATACCCATGCTGGGTGAGAGAAATATCTTGGCAAAAGACAACTTTTCCAATTTTGTTATACAAAGTTGGCATTTGACCAAGATATTTTTCTCACCCAGCATGGGTATATGTAAAATGACACCCCAAAACACATTCCCCAACTTCTCCTGAGTACGGCGATACCAGATGTGTGACACTTTTTTGCAGCCAAGGTGGGCAAAGGGGCACATATTCCAAAGTGCACCTTTCGGATTTCACCGGTCATTTTTTTACACATTTTGATTGCAAAGTTCTTCTCACACATTTGGGCCCCTAAATTGCCAGGGCAGTATAACTACCCCACAAGTGACCCCATTTTGGAAAGAAGACACCCCAAGGTATTCCGTGAGGGGCATGGCGAGTTCCTAGAATTTTTTATTTTTTGTCGCAAGTTAGTGGAATATGAGACTTTGTAAGAAAAAAATAAAAAATCATCATCATTTTCCGCTAACTTGTGACAAAAAATAAAAAGTTCTATGAACTCACTATGCCCATCAGCGAATACCTTAGGGTGTCTACTTTCCGAAATGGGGTCATTTGTGGGGTTTTTCTACTGTCTGGGCATTGTAGAACCTCAGGAATCATGACAGGTGCTCAGAAAGTCAGAGCTGCTTCAAAAAGCGGAAATTCACATTTTTGTACCATAGTTTGTAAACGCTATAACTTTTACACAAACCATTTTTTTTTTTGCCCAAACATTTATTTTTTTATCAAAGACATGTAGAACTATAAAGCTAGCGAAAAATTTATATATGGATGTCGTTTTTTTTGCAAAATTTTACAGCTGAAAGTGAAAAATGTCATTTTTTTGCAAAAAAATCGTTACATTTCGATTAATAACAAAAAAAGTAAAAATGTCAGCAGCAATAAAATACCACCCAATGAAAGCTCTATTAGTGAGAAGAAAATGAGGTAAAATTCATTTGGGTGGTAAGTTGCATGACCGAGCGATAAACGGTGAAAGTAATGTAGTGCCGAAGTGTAAAAAGTGCTCTGGTCATGAAAGGGGTTTCAGCTAGCGGGGCTGAAGTGGTTAATCCCTTTCTGTATCCATGAAGTAAAGGATATATCCGGTATCATCTGCTCTATAGCTTCCAACGGAATATCTGATCTTTTCATATGAACTAACTTTTTGGGAATAATTACATTCTTCCACAACGCTAACCCTGATTTAACCAGTGTTGACTGTGTTTCACTACCTGCTGGATTAATATATGGACATTGTAGAGCTACCCTAATATTCTTTTCAACCGACATATTTGCCTCTATCTGCGCCCACAATGGAGGATTCGGATCCAACATTCTTTGCCTTATGGGAGTCAAAAGCGCTGCATAATGATAATGTAATAAATTCGGAAAGCTGAGACCTCCCTGTGCAATAGATTTATAGAGGGTAGTAGCCGCTACTCTATGCCTAGCATTTTTCCACACGAAACGCAGCAACAGAGCTTGCAATTTCGCAATGCACTTTTTATGATAATTAACTTTTAATGCAGGAGGCGGGTACTGGCAGGAAATCAGCGGCAGTTAACCCCTCAGGTGCCAAACCTGAGGAGTTAACTGCCGCTGATCGCAACTCCCTGTCAGAGGCAGGGTGTCGGCAATGTGATTCTGCTGCCGGCACCCGCCTCCTGTATTATGTGTTAAAGACAACATTTTGTGGGTTCGGACTTGGTTAAGTTAGCAGGACATGTAGAGCGGCGCCCAGGGATCTCCCTGCACCTACTAATATTCCTGGGCTCCGCTTCGTTCGCCCGCTGTGCCTCCGTTACAGTCTCCTGCTCCATATGCCAATTACTACTATCTGATTGATGGGGAGGAGACATCCGCTTCTCTCCTGGGTGTTCCAAGAAGGAATGCTCAGGAGAGAAGCTGATGTCTCTTCCCTATTGCTCCGATAGTAGTAATTGGCATACGGAGCAGGAGACTGTAACTGGGGCACAGCGGGCGAAAGTTCAAACCCATAAAAAATGTCCTCCTATCATTGGTGGCGCAGTGCGCCCGCCCCTCCTCCTCCCCATTGGTGGCAGCAGCAGCACAGGGGGAGGGAGAGACTGCTTCCTTCTCCCCTGTGCTGCTGAGGGAACATGAGCGCGCCGACAGCAGCACGCTCATGTTCTGTGATACTAGACTGCGCAGCAGCGCAGGCCAGTATCGAAAAAATGGAAATCCCGGTATCGTATCGATACCGGGACAAAAGTATCAATTGGGTATCGAAATTCCGATACCCACAGCAACCCTACTCTGCTCTGTGATAAATTCCCCCCATTGTGGTGTAGTCATGCAGTGCCGTTGTCATAGTCAACAATGGAGTGTACAATATTGTCTTACAATAATGTCTTTCCACTTTCACTTTTTCTATATTTTATGCTGCAGCTTAGTGCTAAAATAAAAAAAATCTAGTTTTTCCCCATCAGTCTGCACACAGTGCCACATAATAAGAGATCAAATTCGTTGCTTTATTATTAAAAAAATAGAAACTAAACTCTTGCATTGACATACGTATTCAGACCCTTTACTCAGGACTTACCTGAAGCACCTTTGGGAGTGATTACAGCCTCCAGTCTTCTCAGGTATGATGCCACAAGGTTTGCTCGCCTGGACTTGGGGATTTTATTACATTCTTCTCTGCACATCCTCTCAAGCTCTGTCAGGTTGCGTGGGGACCGTCGGAAGACAGCCATTTTTCAGGTCTTTCCAGAGACGTTCAATTGGGTTCAAGTATAGGCTCTGGTTGGGTCACTCAAGGACATTCATAGAGTTGTCCCTAAGTCACTTCTGTGTTGTCTTGGCTGTGTGCTTAGGTTCATTGTCTTGTTGGAAGGTGAACCTTCTGCCCAGTATGAGGTCCAGGGTGCCCTGGATCAGAATTTCATTAACGATATCTCTGTACTTCGCTCCATTCATCTTTACCTCAATTCTAACCAACCTCCTTATCCCAGTCACTGAAAAATCCACCACCATGCTTTACTGTAGAGATGGTATTGAGCAGGTGGTGAGTGGTGCCTGGTTTCCTCCAAGCATGACTCTTAGAATTGAGGCCACAAAGTTATTGGTTTCATCAGAGCAGCGAATCATGTTTCTCATAGTCCGCAAAGTGCTTTTTTTGCAAACTCCAGGCAGGCTTTCATGTATCTTTTACTGAGGAGAGGCTTTTTTCTCGCCACTCTGCCATTAAAGAGGACCTATCATCGGTCCAAACATTGTGAACTAAGTATCATGACATATACAGTGGCGCCCAGGGATCTCACTGCACTTACTATTATCCCTGGGCGCCGCTCCGTTCTCCCGTTATGTCCTCCGGTATGTTCGGGGACTTGGTTATAGTAGGCGGAGTCTGCCCTTGTTCTGCTGGGAGTCTCCTTCTCCGGGCCTAGGCTGTAGCGCTGGCCAATCGCATCGCAGAGCTCACAGGCTGTGAGCTCTGTGCTACAATTGGCCAGCGCTACAGCCTGGGAGAAGGAGACACCCAGCAGAACAAGGGCAGACTCCGCCTACTATAACCAAGTCCCCTAAGTCTCCGCCTACTATAACCAAGTCCTCGAAAATACCGGAGGACATAACGGGAGACCGGAGTGGCGCCCAGGGATAATAGTAAGTGCAGTGAGATCCCTGGGCGCCGCTGTATATGTCAGGATACTTAGTTCACAATGTTTGGACCGATGAAAGGTCCTCTTTAAGCCCAGATTGGTGGAGTGCTACATTGATTACTGACTTTCTGCAAGTTTCCCCCATCTGCACACAGGATCTTTGGAGCGTAGCCAGAGCGGTCTTTGGGTTCTTGGTCACCTCTCTTACCAAGGCCCTTCTTACCCCAATTACTTTGTGAAGTGGAGCAGCCAGCTCTAGGAAGAGTCCTGGTTGTTCCAAACTTTTAGTGCAGCAGAACATTTTGTACCCTTCTCCAGATCTGTGCCTCCACACTGTCCTGTCTCTGGGCTCTACAGGCAGATCTTTCCTCCTCATGGGTTGGTTTTTGCTCTGATATGCATTGTCAACTGTGAGACATTATATAGACAGGGGTGTATCTTTCCAGATCATGTTCATTCAATTGAATTTACCCCAAGAGAAATGGGAAACTCCCAGAGCTAAATTTCTAGTCATTGCAATGGATCTGAAGGCAACCGTTGTTTTTCTCGGCCTCCGTTCCTTTTTTTTTTTTTTGGCGGATAGGGACCCATTCATTTCAATGGGTCAGCAAAAAAATGCTGATAGTTAATCCGTTTGTGTTCCGCGTCCGTTGTCCGTGTTTCCCTTCAGCAAAAAATAGTGCATGTCCTACTTTTTTCACATTTGCGGACAAGGATAGGCATTTATTACAAGGGATCTGTGGGAAAAAACAGATCCTCACAAAAAACGGATGCCGCATCCGTTTTTTGGGCGGACGCAAAAAACAACTGCCGTGTGCATGAGGCCGAATACTGATGTCCATGCGGAACTTTAGTTTTTCCTTTTCAATAAATTAGCTAAGATTTTGAACATTCGGTTTTCCTTTTGTCATTAACGTGTATTGAATGCAGAATGATAGGGGCAAACTTTATTTTTTAGAACAAGGCTGCAGGATAAAAGTTGAAAAAAGCGAAAAGGTCTGAAGACTTTCCAAATGCATTGTAGCTGCCTCCAGCTTTATAGGCAGCATTGTGATCCTGCTTGTGAGAGTAATGAGATGACTGCTGAGAAGTGATCTTGTCAGTCTATAGAGGGCTTGAGTGGTCAGTGTGAATTTGTTTTTAATAGATAGTGATATTACAAAAAAATATACTGTATTAACAGTAGTTCATTTTCTGATGTATTTTTTTTAAGGTTTTTATGGAAACAAACAGAAAACCTGGACCACACAGTCAATTTGTTTGCATTTATATTCCTACAGTACAGACACATCTATGGTGAAGTCTTATAGTCTCTCCATAAGACATGGTCCTCTGTCTGAGCAAACCTCTAAGGATGGACGTGGGTGAAACTAAAATATTCAAGAGTGTATTTAACCTCACTCGGGACATCATCTACCTACTGATTGGAGAGGTGGGCTGTTTTTGGGAATTATATCAAGTGACATCACACTTCTCTTTATTAACAAGTAAGAGTTTGATTAGATTTTGTAATCCTGGGAATATCTGTAGTTATATTGTAGTTTCCATAAACAGGACTATACAGTAGTGAAGATGACATCTGGAGAGTTTGCTTCACCAGTTAGCCATCCCAGTGTGTCAGGAGAATGGAGCAGGACCCAGAGCTCCATCTTGGAGACTCCAACTCATTCACATATACATGATAGAATGAAAAAGCAGAAGATCCTAGAACTCACCAACAAGATCCTTGAGGTCCTGACTGGAGAGGTGAGCGCTGCTGGGAATGCTGTGTGTTTACGGTAATGCCAATGGCTATGGTGCCTGATTGCTGACTGTATCTTTGTGTCAGGTTCCCATAAGGTGTCAGGATGTCAGTATCTATTTCTCCATGGAGGAGTGGGAGTATTTAGAAGGACACATGGATCTGTACATTAATATCATAATGGAGAACTACCAGACCCTCACGTCACCAGGTAGGAGAGGCGTCTAAATTTTAATGGAGCAATTTTGAAGGTCACCTAGTCTTCCCCATCCCCCACATATTGTAATCACATATAAACCATGTATTCAGTCACTGAGTTTGTGTTTGCAGCAGATGGATCCAGTAGGAGTAAAACATCAGAAAGGTTTCCGAATCTTCTCTGTTCCCAGGATTTTCCAGAGGAAAATCACAAGGTCCCACTGGATCATCAGGTATTTGGAGTTCAGGCCCTACCGGCTTCCTTATATGATCTAATGCAGAACTTGGGTTCCTTATCACTATCTCTTGTATTGCTTATTTTTTTAAAGATTTTTGAAGATTTCACTGGAATACAAGTTGGAGTTACAGAAGATGAAGAAGATACATTTGTGAGGGATGACCAGCAGCATAAGTTAGAAACCCCAGGTGAGTAAAGAGCGGGCCTCTCAGGACCATTAGGTCCAATAAGACTCCTCAAATGATACGTGTTGGAACTGAAATGTAAGTTACATTGTTAGTAAAAAATTTAAAATGAAGTACTTCTGAATGACCCTTCTATTGTGTTATGGAAAACATCCCGCACATTGTTTTTCTGTATGTGTTAACTGCTGCTAGATGTTTAAAGGATGACTAAACCTTTACTGATACCATGAGGCGCATCAGCTCTTCTCAGAATTCTCAGCACCTTTGACTATTCACTGGTTCTGCTCAGCTTTTCCAGTGTATGGGGTATGGATCTGTACTCTGGACGCTGTTGAGCAGAGATGATGAAGCCGAAGGTGCGCTGCATATCTGTAGTTTCAGCAAATGTTTAGGTCCCATTTTTACATTAGTCATGGGATAACCCCTTTAATACCCACTTCCTTTGTGAAAAGCCACATCTTTCTCACTAAATCGAATAATTGCTTTCTTAAAGGGGTTTTCTGAGTGTTTAAATCTGATCAGCAGGGGTTTGACTTCCATTCCGTTACCTCCGCCCCCACACACCGATTAGCTATTTGAAGACGCCGTGGTGCTGTACTGCTGCCTCCTCGCAGCTTACCAAGCACAGCATTTTACATTGTGAGCGGCTGTGTTTAGTATTGCAGCTCAGGCCCATTCACTTGAATAGGACTGAGCTGCACATAGGCCATGTGAGCGATGAATGTGATGTCACTGGCCTAGGAAGAGGCTGTGGCACTCACAGGTATTGATGACCTATCCTAAGGATTGGTTTTCAATATTAAACACCTGGAAAATCACTTTACTAAATGTGCACTAGAGTTCTCATCCAGTGTCATTAGTAAAGCTGCCCAATATTTTCAGTACTGGATGGACATCTGAGGCTTATATATTCTGGCACCTCAGACATTACCCATCAGGGCGGCCACATGCTGTCATGTATGGCTGTATTAACACTTAGAAAATAAAGCATAATGTGAGATGTTTCTCTGAACATCTAGCACCTATACAGCTTTCCCATTTCCCTCCCTGTATGTCCTCCTCATAATGCCACCGCACTGTAAAGAAGGTTATGTTCACATCTGCATAGTCAGTTCAGATATTTGATGAGAAATATTGGGCTGTATGAAATTCTATTTTGGTCAAAACAACGGACATCTGGGGGTGTGGCCTAAGAGCGCATGGAGTAAGTCGCACCGCTCCTCGCTCCTGCCGAAATCCTGACATTCAGAGTGGTAGCAGTCACTGAATAGCTGCTAGATCCTTGCCTGGTGGGTGAGAGGTGACCGGAGGGTGCGGTGACGATCCTGCGCGTACGGACATGCCGAGGAAGTCCAGCAAGGGGCCGCGATTCGACGCGCCGGAGGTGAGCCAACATGGCGCCGAGGAAGAAGAGGGGCCGGCCTTACAGCCGAAATTGAGCCAGAGTGCGGCTGCGAAACTGAGCAGGTTTGCTCGTACGGAATGTGGTATGGGCGAGGGGGCCGAGGAGAAGGAGCCGGAAGCGCACACTTCCTCTGAGCAGGAGGATGGATCCATCGATGGGGAGGCTCTGGATGCGGTGAACTGGCCGCCATTGACCCCTGCACGCCCTGCTAAAAGTGCGGTAGGCTCTAAAGTTGTGGCTGAGGAGGAACCCACCTTGAAGATATCATGGCTGCTGTGGCCAGCTGTAACAGCACCCTGAAGGTGCTTACAGTGCAAGTTGGTAGCCTGAGGTCGGATGTGTCTATAATTAGGCACGACCTGCATAAGATCTCTGAGCGCACCTCTGAGTTGGAGAAGAGGGTGTCCACCATTGAGGATGATATCCACCCTTTACAACTAGCGGCGAAAACTACTGCTAAAGATATAGCTGCATTGTATGCCAAGACAGATGACCTGGAGAACAGGTCCAGAAGAAATAACCTGCGGATTGTGGGAGTGCCAGAAAAAACGGAGGGGGATAATGCCACTGAGTTTGTGGAAAGCTGGCTGCGTCAACTATTTCAGGAAAAAGGGTTGTCTTCCCTGTATGCGGTGGAGCGGGCGCACAGAGTCCCCATGCGGCCGCTCCCGCCAGGAAGGCCTCCCCGTCCTATACTGGCAAAGATTCTGCATTTTAAGGACCGGGACACTATCCTGCGGCAATCAAGGGACAATGAGGAGATGGTCCTGAATGGGGTTAAAGTGTCCATATTCCCGGATTATTCCAATGAGGTCCAGCGGAGGAGAAGCAGGTTTCTGGACATAAAAAAGAGGCTGAGAGGATTACAGGTCCAGTATGCTATGTTGTTTCCTGCTAAATTGCGTGTGGTGGCCCTGGGATCCACCAGATTTTTTGAAGATCCGGAAGAGGCCGCGCAGTGGCTGGACGTCCACGAGCGACAATTGCGGAGTGGGGCTCTGGACACTTGATGGAGGCTAAGATGCGGTTCTTATATTTATTTGATATATGTATTTGCACTCTGGGGTTATGTTTATGTTTCACCAGTTAAGGAGTGTATATGCAATGCTACCATTAGGTAGATCCTGTGAGGGAGTTGGAGGCTGAGAAGGGAGAAAATGTGTTTCTCAGATGGGGAGAGGTTTCTCTACCTGAGGAATGGTGTTATAATCTGTTATGATCTCGAAATGTTGAGGGTCATGGTGCTCTCGGATTGCCCTGTTTTACAGTGGGAGGTTGTTATGAAAGGGATAGAGATCCCCAGTTATTGAGATCTGAATATGGGAGGGAGGGAGGGGGGTGGGAGGGTTGGGTGGCAGTTGGGGGGAAGGGTTAAGGTCATGATCTTTGTGCGGAGGGAGTGTGAGCGGGCTGTGAGATTCATGTATGGTTTGAAGTTCTACCATGTCACAGGGGATTAGAGTTTTAAGTTGGAATGTGAGGGGAATGGCAGACGCAAGAAAGAGACAGTGTGTTTTTCAGTACTTAGGACGGTTTCAGCCGGCGATATGCTGTCCTTCAGGAAACGCATCTGATTGGAGACAATTTTACAATGGATGAGTAAAAATTGGGTGTCCTATGCGTTGCATTCAAACCCATTCCTCTCACTCTAGGGGTGTGAGCATGATTGTGCACAATAGTATTAGATTTGAGCATATGCAGGACTGTGTGGATGCTGATGGTAGGTATGTGTGTGTGGTGTGTAAGGTGGATGGGATTCGGTTGGTTCTGGTGTCTGTGTATGTGCCCCCACCATTGCTTCCCCATTGATGAGAGAGATTATGGAATTTGTGGCGGACTTCCCTGGGTTGCCGTGGCTTCTGGTTGGGGACTTCAATTGCACGCTGAATGACTCCCTAGATAGGTGTAGGGTGGAAGGAGCAGGGGGTTCACCGGGGAGCGGGGCCCTCAGGAATATTATGTGTGAAATAGGGGTACAGGATGTATGGAGATTGCGTAACCCTGATAAGCGTGCATTCTCGTGCAGATCAGCCGCACATCATTCGCTATCGCGTATTGATTTGGCCCTTGTTAATGACGTAATGCTGCCGCTGGTGAAGGATGTGGTGTATCACCCTCGGTCGTTGTCTGACCACTCTCTGGTGCAGATTGACTTGTGCCTGGGGGTGCTCAGACAGGGACCTAGGCTGTGGAAATGTAACTCACATTGGCTGAATGTGTTGGAGGATTTGTCGGGGATCTCTCTGGAAATTAGGGAATTTTTGCTATTAATACTGGGACAGCTTCGATACCGGGGGTCTGGGACGCCATGAAAGCATTCCTGAGGGGAGTCCTGATGAAAGAAATTAGCAAGCATAAATCCAGGTCTAGGGAGGCGGATGTCAAGGCGCACGTTCTAGTGGCTGAGGCTGAGAGAGAGTTTGGTAGACTCCCCACCCTGGTTAATAGTGAAGCGCTGGCGGTAGCTCAGGAGCAGTTGAGGTGTCATTTAGTGCAGGCCGCAGAGAGAAAGGGGAGTTTTTATCGTCAAAGATCCTTTGAAGAGGGTGAAAAGGTGGGGCATCTGCTGTCGGTGGTTTCGCAGGCCCAGCGTGCCTCCTCTTGTATTCAGGAGCTCAGGGATGACATGGGGAATGGTAGGCAGGACACAAAAGGAATATTAGATATTCTGAAAAGTTTTTATATATCTCTGTACGCTTCCACTGGCTCTAGTTCTGAGGAGGCTCTGACTGATTTCCTGGTGGGGGCACAGTTACCGGTGCTGTCAGAAGAAGATAGAGAAAGGCTGGAGGAGCCGATAGCGCTTGAGGAATTGGAAGCTGCGCTTGGGGGTATGGCGAATGGTAAGGCGCCCGGGTGCTGATGGCCTCCCTGTAGAGGTATATAAAAAGTTGCAGGGGATATTACTTCCTGAATTACTTAAGGTGTTTGAGCACTCGCTGGAGGCAGGTTCGCTACCACATTCGATGCAGGAGGCTATAATTGTGGTTTTACCTAAACCTGGGAAGGATCCAAAGATGCCGGATTCTTACAGACCAATTTCGCTTCTCACAGCTGATGTTAAGCTCCTGGCGAAGGTGTTGGCGAACAGGCTGTCCAGGGTGATTCTGACTATCGTGCACCCGGATCAGACGGGTTTTATGCCTGGGAAGTCGACGGCTATTAATCTTCGTAGGTTGTATGCTAGCCTAAATATTCCGGCGGATAATTGTGGTGACAGGGCCCTGCTTGCTCTTGACGCCGCCAAGGCGTTCGATAGTGTGGAGTGGAGCTACCTGTGGGGGGTCTTGAGCAACATGGGATTTGGTCCGCGGTTCGTTCAGTGGGTAAAGGTCCTATACTCTAGTCCCAAGGCGAGAATCAGAGCAAATGGAGGGTTGTCAGACTGTTTCGCACTCGCCAGGGGCACCAGACAGGGATGCCCATTGTCGCCCTTGTTGTTTGCTCTTGCAATAGAGCCGCTTGCGGCCTATATCCGCTTGTCAACAAATATAGAGGGGTTCAGGTACGGTGACTTGCATAATAAAGTGGCCATGTACGCGGACGATACTCTGCTTTTTATGGGTGACACGGGGGCATCCCTGGATGCGGCCATTGGCATTGATTGACAAATTTGGAGGCTTTTCTGGGCTTCGGATAAATTGGCAAAAATCCTCTTTGATGCCGATTGATGGGCAGGCCCTGGCAGGTAGGCATGTAGATAGTTTGGTTCCCTGGGTGGATAAATTTAAATACTTGGGACTGCATATAACTCCTAGACTGTCGGATTTTGAGGATCTTAATCTGTTTCCGTTGCTGGCTAACTTTAGGCTGAAGGTGAGGTCATGGTGTAGGCTTTTTCTTTCGGTGGTGGGTAGAGTGAATCTATTAAAAATGGTTATGATGCCCCAGTTGCTTTATGTACTGAACACTGCTCCCGTGTGGATACCCCTGGACAGATTCAAGAAAGTTCACTCTATATTTAGGGATCTCATATGGAAGTATGGTCAGGCCAGGATTAAACTGGAGACATTGCAGTATCCTAAGTCTGAAGGCGGCCTGGCTGTTCCTAATGCATGGATTTATTTTTTGGCTTCCCAGTGTCAGCATTTCAAGGGTTGGATTAGCTTCCAAGTGCCGGACATGACAGGGCAGATTATTGCAGCGTTGGTTGGGCAGTCGGACCTCATGGGCATTCTGAAGGGTCAGGTATGCATGGTGGGAGGGGGAAAAGTCCTTCTGGTTGACTTATGAAAAAGTTTGGGCAAGGGTGAAGCAACTGAGAGGTGTAGGTGGAATCAGTGAGCTTTCCCCTATTAAGAAATAATCACCTATTGCCTGAATTTTTTGCCATGACAGGACTTCGGAATTGGGAAACTCATGGAGTGATGAGAATTGGCCAATTGATGGAGGACAAGCTATGCAAGTCGTTTCAGAACCTGCAGCAGGAATTTAATATCCCTAGGGGATGGTTCTATAAATATCTTCAATTGAGGCATGCCCTTGAGGTCACGCTGCGGAAAGGGGTGTGATAGCACAAATGGAGACGGTTCATAAGCTTGTTCTCTCGACAGGAGGGGGGAAATAGAGGGCTGATATCACAAGTGTACGCTCTTTTACTGGATAAGTTCTTAGAGGAGTTCCCGCTCTTAAGAATAAAGAAATGGGAGGCTGACTTGGGAGGTATGTCTAAGGATAAATGGGAGGATATACTGGAAGGAGTCCCCAGGGTGTCCCTTGAGTGAACAGGGCAAGTTGTCCCAACTATTTATCATACATAGAGTATACAAAACACCGGTGTTCCTAAAAAAGGTTGGAGTAAGAAGTGATGATAAGTGTCCTAAGTGTATGGAAGATGGGGCGGATTTGTTGCATATGCTGTGGTTCTTGCCCAGTTATTGGTGCTTATTGGGATGCTGGTCAGGATATGATTAACAGTTAAAATGTCTTTGCAAATTCAAAAGGACCCTAAGGTGTGTGTGTTGGGGTATGTGTCTGAGATTGGAGGGACTGAATCGGTTAAGGTGGCTGTGGGGAGGTTGTGTATGTGGCTAGGAAGTTGGATGAGGTGGATCCAGGGAAGTCCGCCCACATTAGAAGAGTTTGAACGGAAGGTGCATGACATGTTGATATTGGAAAAAGGGGTGTATGTGAAGAGAGGGTGTTCTCAGAAAATTTGATAAATTGTGGAGTGAATGGTTATCTCATACTCATGTGGTTATATAGACATTGGATGGCTCATGACCAGTTAGTAGGGTGGGGAGGGGTTAGGGAAGGGGTGGGGGGGGGGGGGGGGGGGGTTGGGTATTGGGAGGGGTCTTGGGGCTAGTTAGGACAGGTACAAATTTTTGTCTCATTACCTGAGTCTACGAGTATACATGCTATATACTGATACCTGGTATAATCATATGTTGGTATTTATATGGATACTGTTGTATATGGATTCCACGTGGTGGATATGATGCGGAAAGGCTGTATTGTTTTTATGATGTCCTACGGCTATTGTTTAAATAAAAACGATTTGATTCAAAAAAAAACAACGGACATCTCAGTAGAACCCGAAGGAACGCATTGTAAGTCATTGGTTCTGTCATGTGACAGATCTGGTTATGGAAACCACAATATGTGAACAGAGCCTAACCCTTACAGACGCGTGACTTACATAAAAAGGCACAGTCTATTCATTTGTAACTTTTAGCTGATGACAGGGTCATCTATAGACACATGCCATTGGTACCTGTGGGTAAAACTGATCATGTATAGTTCACAAAAAATGTCTCCCTTGTTCTTTTGTTCTTAAATGTATTTGTTTACCCCTCTCTCAGATTACAACAGGTCAGAATCTTCCAAGGTGAATTTTCCTCATAGTGTTTTCCACAAGACTGCCACCTTCTTCCTGACCGACCCTCTAACTATGGAGAGCTACAAGATGATGACCGAAGGGGTACTAAACCTTTTCCTGGACATTTTCTGTCTGCTTACCAGAGAGGGAGGGATTCTGAGAATGATCACATTACCTAACTTCAATCTGTTTGCTGTTCCATAACAAGTGCAATTTTGCCAAACCCAAAAGTGGTTTTTAAATGGAGAAAAAAATGTATAGGCCCAGCACCATCAGGGTTAATATCCAGTATCTTTATTTCAGATGTGTAAAATCTTTTTAGCTACCATGTACTGTCAAGTTTTTAAACATTTAAAACAACAATATTGGATTTAAAAGTGATGGTACAGGTCATATGAAAATTTTCCTTTACTGTACATGTTGCCATTTGTAGTCGCTATAACCTGGACTGCCGACAACCTGGAGAAGCATATCCACAGTGGGTTAGCTGTTTCCAATTTTTGTATACCATTGGTTGATCTTAATGGGGTTTTCTAGGAATTGTTCCCTAACTTGCAGGGTCCTCACATTTGCCTGCTCCCAGCTGCCCTGGTCTTGCAGTCTGGCTTCTGTTCGATCATCTTCTGGGTCTTGGCTTGTTTACTTCTGGCTGAGGTGCGGATGTGCTCACTTGCGCCACTGCAGCCAATAACTGCTTTCAGTGGTATACAAAAGAATAAACAAATGGGTTGAAAGCCGTGGGTTCTGGAGGTTACCCACCGGGTAAAACCTGTTCTATAACCCACCCAAGAGCGCCAATTTTCTAGCTATTACTAGAATACAGCTATAAGGCCAGCACTGTATTGATATATTGTAAATAGTGTTTCCATGATGGCTATTTAGCCATCACAGAACACAATAGGCCAGTGGTGGCGAACCTATGGCACAGTTGCCAGAGGTGGCACTCAGAGCCCTCTCTGTGGGCACCCGCACCCTGTATGCCAATATGCCTTAGACTTTTCCTGCTATTCATTAGCACAAGGCACACTATGAAGGCTACAAGCAGAGCATTAAATATAGGCAGGCTATTATAGCTAGATGATAAAGTACATGGAAGATTATTGTATTGGACTGTATGTAGTATTTAGGTTAAATTGACGTTTGGCACTTTGTGATAAATAAGTGGGCTTTGGGTTGCAGTTTGAGCACTTGGTCTCTAAAAGGTTTGCCATCACTGCAATAAGCCATTTATTGATTGCCAGTTAAAGTCACCCAGGGCGACTTAAAAAAAAAAAGATGAAAGTTAAAATCACCTGTTTCCCCAAAATAAAAAATACACATTGTGGGTATTGCCACATGTGAAAATGCCTGTACTATTAAAATATGACAATATTTATCCCATATGGCGTAATGGAAAAAATAAAACATTTTTGTCCCTTCAACTCCCCCCAAAAATGTAATAACAAGTGATCAAAAAGTGGCACACACTTCATAGTATCACTGAAAAGTACACCAAAAATTAGCCCTTACTCTGCTCCGTACACAAAACTACAAAAAATTTATAAGGGTCAGAATATGGCGATGAAAAGAAAAAATAATTATATTTCAGGTTGTTTTTTTCAGTATTAAAACACAAGAAAAACTATACAAGTGTGGTATTTGTAATCGTACGACCTCGAGAATGAAGGTAACAGGTCAATTTTAAAAGCGTAGGGAATGCAGTAAACCCCCCCCCCCCCCCCATAAAACAGTGGTACAGTTGCTTTTTTTCCAGCTCACCACTACATCATATGCAATATTAAATAGTGCCATTAGAAAGTACAGCTTGTCCCGCAAAAAATAAGCCCTTTTATACGGCTACGTAAACAGAAAATAAAAAAGTTATGGCTCTGGGAAGGCGGGGAGTAAAAAATGGATATGCAAAAAAAAACAGAAAATCCTGAGGTCCTCTAAAGGTTAAGGAGAGGTTTAATCTAAAGAAAGGAGTAACAAGTAGTCGGTCTGCTGCTGCATTGTTAGTTATTCCATATGGGTCTGTATATTGTTAGGCATTTTTGGATACTTATTGTCTGAGTTCTTATGTTCACTTTTGCCCTTTTTTGGGTGAGTTTGTGGAAGCACTGATGCACTTTAACTGTCTGTTTGCATATTGATTTTCTTATGCATTTGGGGATTTTTTTTCCCTTAATGCCTTATTCACACGTCAGTGTTTGGTCAGTGATTTCCATCACTGATTTTGAGCCAAAACCAGGTGCGGCTCTAAACACAGAACAGGAGCAGATCTTTCCCTTATGTCTGTGGAGGCTCCAATCCTGGTTTCGGCTCACAGTCAGGGCTCATTCAGACAGCCATAGTGTTTTGTGGCTCGCAAATTGTGGATCCACAAAACACAGATACCAGCCGTTTGCGTTCCACATTTTGTGGACTGCACATGGCGGCCCTATAAAAGGAATGACTATTCTTGTCCGCACGAAGAATAGGACATGCGCTATCTTTTTGCGGGACTGTGGAATGGAACTACGAATGCAGACAGCACACGGTGTGCTGTCCTCATCTTTTGCGTCCCCATTGAAATGTCTGAATGAGCCCTCATTGAGGAAAATCACTGACCAAAACACTGACGTGTGAATGAGGCTTAATACTGGCTCCTTCTCATATATACCATTATATGTATGTGGACTTTTTAATTACATTCCCAGGGATTCTTGGATTTGATCTGAACCTGATGCACTTGTATAATGGTTCTTTGATAACAATAATATGCAGTATAATGATTGGTTTTAATCAGTTTTTATATGGATGTTGTATATTATTTATTATATGTTCTAATAAAATTTTTGTGGTGTATATATTAGGCTACTTTCAAACTATGTTTGGTGCGGATCCGCTATGGATCTGCACAGACGGATCCGTTCAGATAATACAACCGTCTGCATCCGTTCAGAACGGATCCGTTTGTATTATCTTTAACATAGCCAAGATGGATCAGTCTTGAACACCATTGAAAGTCATGGAGGACGGATCAGTTTCTATTGTGCCAGATTGTGTCATAGAAAATGGATCCGTCCCATTGACTTACATTGTGTGTCAGAACGGATCCGTTTGGCTCAGTTTCGTCAGACGGGACACCAAAACGCTGCAGGCAGCGTTTCAGTGTCCGCCTCCAGAGCGGAATGGAGACGGAACGGAGGCAAACTGATGCATTCTGAGCGGATCCTTTTCTATTCAGAATGCATTAGGGCAAAAACTGATCAATTTTGGACCACTTGTTAGAGCCCTGAACGATCTCACAAACGGAAAGCCAAAACGCGAGTGTGAAAGTAGCCTTACTATTTGTTATTCATTCTGATATTATGTAGAAACAACATGTCCATTTGTAGGTTTAATTATATAAAGAAAGGACCAATACGTTTTTCTTTCTTATCCGTTCCTGTGTTTGGTAAAAAAAACACTGCAGTGAAAATGGAATTTCCACCTAAAATACACGGATTAGTAGGACAAAAATTAAAATTGATATCTTTTTAAGTAACGAGAAATAATGAACATTGACAATAGGTCTGACATCTGATACACTAGTATAGGGATACTTCTAGGTTCTAGGTGACATAACCTTTAACACAGGGGTATAAGTGAAGTGATGCCAGGTTCTGGCAATGTGCATCATGATGTTAATCACTATTTCTCCATACACAGGATTTCAAAGTGGTGAAGAAGACATCTCTGAGGGTTTGAGCCCCAGCGGCCATCCCCATGTGTCAGCAGAACTGAGCAGGTATCAGAGCCCAATCACAGAACCTGCATCTCGCTCACCACTACATGAGACAAACTGTAAGCAGAAGATCCTAGAACTGACCTACAAGATCATTGAGCTCCTGACCGGAGAGGTGAGCGCTGCTGGGAATGCTGGGACATCATGTAGTAATACAAGGGATAACTGGATGATGTCTGTATCATTCTGTGACAGGTTCCTATAAGGTGTGAAGATGTTATATCTATTTCTCCATAGAGGAGTGGGAGTATTTGGCAGGACCAGTGATCTGTATAAGGATGTTATTTTGAGCCACTACCTGTCTACATCACCGGGTAAGAGAAGACTTTCACTCAGTAAAGAAGCAGATTTAAGGGTAATACCGATACCTCCATCATCTGATCATTAATATAAAGGATTTGTTCAGACACTGTGTGTATCCTACAGATGGATCCAGTGAAATAAATCCACCAGAGATCTGTCCCAATCGGCTATATTCACAGAACTGTCCAGAGGAAAATCATTGTGTCTCAAAGGTAGATGGAGCTGAGTCATCCTAAACTTTATATGATCGTGTAGAGCAGCTGTTTCAAGCTGAGTTTCAGCTTCTACTTCTGCCTTTTGATTCTGTTTGGGTGTTTTGTATTGCTAATGTTTACCCAGACCTTAGTCTATCACACATGTAGTTTTTGATCCTGTTTTATAATGAAAGGACTGCAAAATTAACTTCAGACTTTTGCTCATAAAACTACAACAAAAACAGCAGCAAAAACTGCGTGTGTAATTCCAGCGTCAAACTTTGTGTCTAAATATATATATTTTTTTTCCACATCTTGGATAGGGTGAAGATATTATTGATCTTAAAGTTGAAATTATAGAAGAAGAAGAAGAAATGTTTGTCAATTGTGATGAGCAGTCAGTGGAGGAGAAAATTCCTACAGATATTAGCGCTGGGTGAGTAATAACCTAAATACTGAATGACAACATGAGGCTTAAAAGAAAGCTGAGAGGTCTTAAAAATCCTTTTGTTTTTGGGTCAAGCTTTACAAGAGTGTGTTTATCCATGAAGCTGTATAATAGAGGATTTCTTAGGCCTGGTTCACACGTCATTGTTTGATCAGTGAAGCCTACACAGAGATAAGGTATAGAAAAAGATCTGCACCTGCTCTGTGGTTTTGACCCAAACCTGGTTTTGGCTCACAAATCACTGATGAAAATCACTGACCAAACACTGAAGTGTGAACAATGCCATAGTCTCCATATACAGCTGGTCTCCTTAACCCCTTATTGACCAGCCTGTTGTAGGCCTTAGTGACCAAGTGGATTATTTTTTTGTCATTATCACATTCGCATAGCTATAACTCTTTTATTTTCCATTATATAGCTGACAAGTAGTTATAATGTAGCTTTTAATGGCACCATTTTTTGCTGCACATATCTTACTGATTAACTTTTATTAACCCTTTCTGGGGGGATGAGAAAAAAGGCAATACCCCATTGAGTTTTTATGTTATAACTTTTGCAGCGTTCATTTTCAGCATAAATAACAATTTTATTCTCTGGGTCAGTATGATTACAGTGATGCCAAATACATTAAAGGGTTGTCCGAGTTATGAAAAACAATAATATAGCACTGAAAATCTGATATATAACTGAGCTAAGCAAGTTTATGCAAAAAAAAAAATATATATATTATTATTTCCTAATTTTCCTGGTTCTTTTCTGGCCCTTTTTTACATGCAATAAAAACAATCTCTGCCCCTCCCCCTGCTCTGCTAAGGGAGTGGAATACAAGAGCTGCCCTGAGTACATGTCTGCCTGCTGGGAGACTCTGTAGCATGTTGTATGTGTAGAACTACAAGTCCAAGCTGTATAATGACACTGCTAAGGGAGTGGAATACAAGAGCTGCCCTGAGTGCTGGGAGAATCAAACAGCAACTTGTATTTGTAGAACTACATGTCCCATCTGTATAATGACACTGCTAATACACACAGGATCTTACCCCTGCCTTCTTGTGCAATGCTCTCTCTAGTATGTCAGCTCCAGTGCCCAGCATTGTCTCCTCACTGCTCTGCAGAGCTGTGCAGCTGAAAGGGGTTAAGAATCCTAGCAGAGAGTAGCCGGCAGTGAAGGGGGGCGTGGCCAGTCTCGTTTACAGGCTTGTAAACGACCTTTATCAGAGCAGGGAGAGAAGCTGACATCCACAGGTCATGTGACCCTCAGTGAAATCTGAGAAACCAGCCACTGGAGATAAAGTGAGTTAATTGGAAAGCTGTTACATTTGCTTAGTTAGGAACATAGAAAGAACAAAAAAATAACTCGGAAAACCCCTTTAAGTGTTTTATTTTTTTTTTTTTTTTTTTTTACGTTTTACTACATTTGCACAATTAACCACCTTTTCTCGCCCATTTTCCTTGGGGGACACAGACCTTGGGTATAGCTCAGCTCCCTAGGAGGCGTGACACTAAGTAAAACTGTTAAGCCCCTCCTCCATCAGCTATACCCTCAGCCTGGAGATGAGGCTACCAGTTTTAGCTTAGTGTCCAAGGAGGCAAGACACCCCCTGCTACTGCAGGGCTGTTTTCTCCTGTTTTAATTT
This sequence comes from Bufo gargarizans, assembly GCF_014858855.1. Classification (NCBI taxonomy): domain Eukaryota; kingdom Metazoa; phylum Chordata; class Amphibia; order Anura; family Bufonidae; genus Bufo; species Bufo gargarizans. The sequence goes on from NC_058085.1 coordinate 246,087,940, forward strand.
TTTCTCTAATTTTGTTATCCCGATCTTACGCTTAAAAGATAGCCCCTGCTTCTTACTACCTCCCCCCGCCGCCCGCTCCGTACCGTGATCGAGGGGGCGGGGCTTAGGCCCGGCATCGGCGGTTCGGTTCGGCGGGACGGGGTCAGGTGACCACCTTACCTTCCGACGTCCGGTTATACCGCCGCGCTTTTGGGGCCTGCGGGCCCTTCTTGACAACATATGCCTGGGAATCTCGGGCAGCACGGGGTGCGGGTGTTTTTTCGCGCGCGCGCGCGCGCGTCATGGGGGCGGAGTTTCGTTATGAAACATTCAAGCGTGGAGGGGGCGGAGCTTGTTCCCGCGTCTCTGCTCAAGCTTGCCGCGCTTCCTCACTCCGGACTGAAGTGGAGACACGTGGGAGACACCGGTGCATCGCTGGGGACGCACGCTGGTTTTCTGGCTGCCTCGCGGCTGCTGATCTGGACCTTCGCTCCTAGGGATCTGACCTGACGTTCTTCTGAGGCACTGGTAGGGCTGTTAACCCTCTCCTAACCCCACTGGTCATAGCCGCTGCAATCCCTTGTCCCTGTATCAAGGTACGACCACTTGTCAGCATGTCTGATCCCACGGGTGCCCCCAAACCCTGGTACCACGCCTGTACCGCCTGCAAGGCACTTTTTCCAAGTGGGCAATCTGAGCCGCATTGCCTTGCATGTCAGGCCCCGGTGCAGGGCCCGCTTTCTCTGTGCCCCCTGTTGTTTCTGAACCCCCTGACTGGGCTAGGTCTCTGTCTCTGGCGGTGGAGAGCCTTACACACGTGGTGGGCCGTCTCGTGGATAGACCGCCTCTCCCCAGACTGCCGAAATCCCTGTCGCACCTGCTGGGAATGCCGTTTCTGCCGCCCCCACTGATTCCCTGCCTCCCAGTGAATCTTCCAGGGCCTGGCGTACTCAGAAACGTTCAAGGGTTGAGCGCACATCTTCTCCTGATGTTTCGCTCTCTCTCGCCATGCGTGCGAGCTCAGTCAAGCCTATCCTCTCAAAGGGATACGCCTTCTGAGGGAGAACTGGCGGATTCGGATGTGGACATGGACTCAGAGCTTCCGTCAAAATTGTCATCCGCGGTGGGGCATCTTATCACTAGTATCCGCGATACCTTTCAGATACACGATGACCCCCCCAGCTCTGAACAGGCCGGCGTGTCCTTTCTCCGACCCAGACAGGCCTCCAAGGTCTTTCCCATACATGCAGATTTTTCTTCTGTGGTATCCAAGGCTTGGACTCGGCCAAACGTCCGCTTTGTTACACCAAAAAAGCTGGACATTTGTTATCCCTTTCCGGCGGAGTCTGTGACCACCTGGACATCTCCGCCAAGGTGGATCCTCCTGTGGCTCGCCTGTCCAAAAGCACTGCTATTCCTGTACAGGACGGATCTTCCCTCCAGTCCGCTGAGGACCGTCGGACGGAATCCCTTTCCAAGGCAATATTTTCTGCCTCTGGTTCAGCCCTTAGACCGGTTTTTGCCTCCGCCTGGGTTGGCAAAGCGGTCTCTGAATGGGGTTTGCAGCTGGAGCAGGAGTTGGGGTCGGACGTTCCTGTTCAGGACCTCCGTTCCTTAGCCCAGCTAATTATCCAGGCTGGAAAATTTATTTGTGAGGCCTCCCTGGATGCGGGGGCCCTCATTGCCCGTTCCTCTGCCCTGGCGGTTTCTGTCAGGAGGGAACTCTGGCTGAAGGTTTGGGCGGCGGACGCCGCTTCCAAACGCTCCTTGGCCGGTCTACCGTTCACGGGTTCCCGCTTGTTCGGGACCCGCCTGGACGAGCTTATATCAGAGGCCACGGGTGGGAAAAGTACTCTCCTTCCCCAGTCCAGGCCAAAGGGCGCCCACGGGTCGCGCGGGTTCGTCCCGTTTTCGGTCCTTTCGTAAGCCCTCCGGATCTAGACCCGGGGCCGGTTCTTCTTCCTCTGGCCCAACCCAGGATAGACGCAAGAAGCCGTTTTTTCGGGCGCAACCTACCTGGCGCAAGACCCAGCCTGCACGGGCTACCACAGGCCAGCAGCCCTCTGCCTGAAGGTGCGCCCCCACCCACCCGGGTGGGGGGCCGCCTTCTCCTTTTCAGGAACGTTTGGCGGAACCACATCTCAGATGCATGGGCGCTCGAGATTGTATCTTGCGGGTACAAGATCGAATTTGCGGCCATTCCGCCAGACCGTTTCTTCCGGTCCCGTCCTCCGCGGGACCCCGTACGAGCGGCCTCTTTCTTCGCGGCCGTTCGCTCACTCATGGACAAGGGTGTCATCGCCCCGTGCCTCCGACGGAAAGGTTCAGGGGGTTCTACTCGAACCTCTTCGTGATCCCCAAAAAGGAAGGCTCGGTGCGACCGATCTTGGACCTGAAGCGCCTGAACCGCTTCCTCCGCCTGCAGAGATTCCGGATGGAGTCTCTCCGGTCCGCAGTGGCCTCCCTGGAAAAGGGGATTTCATGGCCTCCACTCGACGTTCAGGATGCATACCTCCACGTGTCCGGTATGCCTACCATGTCATCACCGCTTCCTACGCTTCGCTGGTGGGGGACGATCACTTACAGTTCGTTGCCCTTCCCTTTGGTCTAGCAACGGCTCCTCGGGGTGTTCACCAAGGTCCTGGCCCCTGTCTTGGCCCTTCTACGTTCAAGAAGTGTTTTTCTTCTTCCGTACTTGGACGACATCTTGGTCAAGGCACCCTCCCTTTCACAGGCATCCGGCAGTGTGGATCTCACTCTGGAGACCCTGACGCGGTTTGGTTGGATATCAACCACCCCAAGTCTTCCCTTACCCCCTCCAGACGGCTGATCTTCCTGGGGATGCTCCTCGGATACGGAACTGGCAGAGGTCCGTCTTCCGTCGGACAAGCGTCTGGCCCTTCGCGGGTCGGTTTCGCAGCCTTCTCCGTCATCACCGGCCTTCCCTCAGATCCGGCATGCGGTTGCTGGGGAAGATGGTTGCCTGTTTCGAAGGCAGTGCCGTTCGCACAATTCCATTCCCGCACCTTTCAGAGGGCGATTTCTGTCGGCCTGGGACAATCACCGAGGAGTCTGGACAGGACCTTCCTTCTGCCTCCCCTGGCTCGGGCTTCCCTCAACTGGTGGTTGCATCTCCCTCTGAGGGGGAGGTCCTTCCTTCCACTGAACTGGCTGGTGATTACCACCCGACGCCAGCTTACGGGGTGGGGGGGGGTTTTTCCCTCCCCGATCCGTCCAGGGCGTTTGGTCTCTATCGGAGTCCAGACTTCCGATCAACATTCTGGAGCTGAGGGCAGTTCTTTTGTCCCTCAGACACTGGACCCATCTACTGAGGGGGCCGCCCTGTTCGGGATCCAATCGGACAATGCCACGGCGGTGGCGTACATAAACCATCAGGGAGGCACCCGCAGCGCTGCGGCGATGCAAGAGGTGTCCCTCATTCTCCTCTGGGCGGAGACGCACGTGCCAGCCTTGTCTGCGATTTACATCCCGGGGGTAGACAACTGGGCGGCAGATTTTCCTCAGCCGGTCCACCATCGATCCGGGAGAATGGTCCCTGCACCCAGAGGTGTTCGAGGCCCTTTGTCTTCGCTGGGGTCGCCCCCGACGTGGACCTCATGGCCTCCAAATTCAACCGCAAGGTTCCCCTATACGTATCCAGGGCACGGGACCCGGAGGCTTACCGGCGCCGACGCGCTTGTCCTTCCGTGGTGCCAATTCTCCCTTCTGTACATCTTTCCTCCTCTTCCCCTCCTGCCACGGGTTCTTCGGAGGATCGCGGGCAGAGGGCGTTCCCGCGATTCTGATCGCCCCGGATTGGCCCCGTCGGTCCTGGTACGCCGACCTAATGTTGCTGTTGGCAGACGTTCCGTGGCCACTGCCCTCCAGGGAGGACCTTCTCTCTCAAGGTCCGATCTTCCACGAGCATTTAGGCTCGCTACGTTTGACGGCGTGGCTGTTGAGACCGCCGTCTTAACGCGACGGGGTTTCTCCGCGGACGTTGTCCGCACCATGATCCGTGCTCGTAAACCCGTATCTTCGAGGATCTACTATCGGGTTTGGAGGTCCTATCTGGGGTTCTGTGAGTCCCGGAGCGTCCCACCTCTCCGGTTTTCTCTTCCCACGATCCTGTCCTTCCTCCAGTCAGGCCTGGACCTGGGGCTGGGCCTCAGTTCTCTGAAGGGACAGATTTCGGCGCTGTCTATTCTTCTCCAGCGTCCCCTGGCCCCTCTGGGGCCGATTAAGACCTTTTTGCAAGGGGTGGCTCACTCTGTTCCACCGTATCGCCCTCCGGTTCCTTCCTGGGACCTGAATGTGGTGCTCTCGGCGCTTCAATCTGCCCCCTTCGAGCCCTTGCGGGAGGTCTCCCTTCGCCTTCTGTCCTGCAAGGTCATCTTTCTTGTGGCCATCACGTCTCTCCGGCGGGTGTCTGAGTTGGCGGCTCTTTCTTGTTCCGAACCTTTCCTGATCTTCCACCAGGATAAGGTTGTGCTCCGACCAGTCCCGGCTTTCCTGCCAAAGGTGGTCTCCGCCTTTCACATCAATGAGGACATCGTCCTTCCGTCGCTCTGTCCCTCTCCTTCCCACTCCAGAGAACGGGAACTGCACCGTCTGGATGTGGTCAGGGCATTGAGGATTTACTTGGAGGTCACCGGATCCTTCCGGCGCACGGATTCCCTGTTTGTGGTCCCGGAGGGTTCGCGCAAGGGTTTGGCGGTCTCCAAGGTGGCCATTGCCCGGTTCATTAAACTGGCGGTGTCTGAGGCTTATCGAGCCAAGGGTAGGGCTCCGCCTTTCGGCGTCACTGCTCATTCCACCAGAGCAGTCGGGGCTTCCTGGGCGCAGAGGCATCGAGCCTCGGCTGAGCAGTTGTGCAAAGCGGCCACTTGGTCCTCTTTGCACACTTTCACCAGGTTCTATAGGGTGCATACGCACGCGTCGGCGGATGCTGCTTTGGGCCGCCTGGTCTTGCAGGCTGCGGTTTCCTGATGCTCCGGTGGTCCGCCTTGGGTTATGGTCCCTCCCTTCTTGGACTGCTCTTGAACGTCCCAAGGTCTGTGTCCCCCAAGGAAAATGGGCGAGAAAAGGAGATTTTTGTATAACTTACCAGTTAAATCTCTTTCTCGCTCTTCCTTGGGGGACACAGCACCCACCCTTCTGTGTTTGGTTCTAGGGTTTTGGCTGGCGCCCCGTTGGGTTGTTGGCTGTTGTTTGCATTGTTGGTTGTTTCCTTTCACTACTTGGACACGCAACTGGTAGCCTCTATCTCCAGGCTGAGGGTATAGCTGATGGAGGAGGGGCTTAACAGTTTTACTTAGTGTCACGCCTCCTAGGGAGCTGAGCTATACCCAAGGTCTGTGTCCCCCAAGGAAGAGCGAGAAAGAGATTTAACTGGTAAGTTATACAAAAATCTCCTTTTTTCCTATCATATCTTTAGTTGCTTATGCAGTGTATTAGTCTGTCAGTTCTATATAACATCCACCACAGGATTGGCTGGGGCCTTTATTAGGTTCCAGCCTGCCGTACAGAGACATCAGTACCCCACAATCTCTTTCCCATATGCAGCATCTAAGAAGTTAAACGACCCAGATCTGCGCTTCTGCTGCGCGGTTACAGTGAGAGCCGAGCCCCCACACTCTGCTGCACGGTAGACCTGTGCAGCGTTTACACTAGACCACGATAAAAGGGCCCAGCCTAAGGCCCTTTACTGATCGCCATAAAAATGAATAATAGTGGGATTAAAGGGGTTGTCCAGTATTTTTATATTGATAGCCTATACTCAGGATAGGCCATCAATGTGTGATCGGTGGGAGTTTGACACCCAGCAACCCCTGCCGATCAGCTGTTCTGGAATAGCTCTGGTGCCAAAACTACACAGCTCTGTTCATTGTGTACTGGACAGAATTTATTAGTGCACCTCTGCTCCCATTGAAGTAGATTGAATCAGAACAGTGCTGCAGTAATTGGCTTTATCCGCTACACAGTGGATGGATCTGTGTAGTTTTAGTGACAGCTGGCTGTGGGGTGTTGGACCCCTGCCAATCAGATATTGATGACCTATCCTGAGGATAGGCCAACAATATAAAAATACTGGACAACCCTTTAAGATGAGTCATTACCTCCCCTAAGCTGCATCTAATGCATCACACTCAGCTAGTCAGAATCCTTTTCTTAACCACTTCAGCCCCGCTAGGTGAAACCCCCTTCATGACCAGAGCACTTTTTACACTTCGGCACTACACTACTTTCACCGTTTATCGCTCGGTCATGCAACTTACCATACAAATGAATTTTACCTCCTTTTCTTCTCACTAATAGAGCTTTCATTTGGTGGTATTTCATTGCTGCTGGCATTTTTACTTTTTTTGTTATTAATCAAAATGTAACGATTTTTTTGCAAAAAAATGACATTTTTCACTTTCAGCTGTAAAATTTTGCAAAAAAAACGACATCCATATATAAATTTTTCGCCAAATTTATTGTTCTACATGTCTTTGATAAAAAAAAAATGTTTGGGCAAAAAAAAAAATGGTTTGGGTAAAAGTTATAGCATTTACAAACTATGGTACAAAAATGTGAATTTCCGCTTTTTGAAACAGCTCTGACTTTCTGAGCACCTGTCATGATTCCTGAGGTTCTACAATGCCCAAACAGTAGAAAACCCCCACAAATGACCCCATTTCGGAAAGTAGACACCCTAAGGTATTCGCTGATGGGCATAGTGAGTTCATAGAACTTTTTATTTTTTGTCACAAGTTAGCGGAAAATGATGATGATTTTATTTTTTTTATTTTTTCTTACAAAGTCTCATATTCCACTAACTTGCGACAAAAAATAAAAAATTCTAGGAACTCGCCATGCCCCTCACGGAATACCTTGGGGTGTCTTCTTTCCAAAATGGGGTCACTTGTGGGGTAGTTATACTGCCCTGGCAATTTAGGGGCCCAAATGTGTGAGAAGAACTTTGCAATCAAAATGTGTAAAAAATGACCGGTGAAATCCAAAAGGTGCACTTTGGAATATGTGCCCCTTTGCCCACCTTGGCAGCAAAAAAGTGTGACACATCTGGTATCGCCGTACTCAGGAGAAGTTGGGGAATGTGTTTTGGGGTGTCATTTTACATATACCCATGCTGGGTGAGAAAAATATCTTGGTCAAATGCCAACTTTGTATAAAAAAATGGGAAAAGTTGTCTTTTGCCAAGATATTTCTCTCATCCAGCATGGGTATATGTAAAATGACACCCCAAAACACATTCCCCAACTTCTCCTGAGTACGGCGATACCAGATGTGTCACACTTTTTTGCTGCCAAGGTGGGCAAAGGGGCACATATTCCAAAGTGCACCTTTCAGATTTTGCAGGCCATTTTTTACACATTTTGATTGCAAGGTACTTCTCACACATTTGGGCCCCTAAATTGCCAGGGCAGTATAACTACGCCACAAGTGACCCCATTTTGGAAAGAAGACACCCCAAGGTATTCCGTGAGGGGCATGGCGAGTTCCTAGAATTTTTTATTTTTTGTCACAAGTTAGCGGAAAATGATGATTTTTTTTTTTCTCTTTTTTCCTTACAAAGTCTCATATTCCACTAACTTGCGACAAAAAATAAAAAATTCTAGGAACTCGCCATGCCCCTCACGGAATACCTTGGGGTGTCTTCTTTCCAAAATGGGGTCACTTGTGGCGTAGTTATACTGCCCTGGCAATTTAGGGGCCCATATGTGTGAGAAGTACTTTGCAATCAAAATCTGTAAAAAATGACCGGTGAAATCCGAAAGGTGCACTTTGGAATATGTGCCCCTTTGCCCACCTTGGCAGCAAAAAAGTGTGACACATCTGGTATCGCCGTACTCAGGAGAAGTTGGGGAATGTGTTTTGGGGTGTCATTTTACATATACCCATGCTGGGTGAGAAAAATATCTTGGTCAAATGCCAACTTTGTATAAAAAAATGGGAAAAGTTGTCTTTTGCCAAGATATTTCTCTCATCCAGCATGGGTATATGTAAAATGACACCCCAAAACACATTCCCCAACTTCTCCTGAGTACGGCGATACCAGATGTGTCACACTTTTTTGCTGCCAAGGTGGGCAAAGGGGCACATATTCCAAAGTGCACCTTTCAGATTTTGCAGGCCATTTTTTACACATTTTGATTGCAAGGTACTTCTCACACATTTGGGCCCCTAAATTGCCAGGGCAGTATAACTACGCCACAAGTGACCCCATTTTGGAAAGAAGACACCCCAAGGTATTCCGTGAGGGGCACTGCGAGTTCCTAGAATTTTTTATTTTTTGTCACAAGTTAGCGGAAAATGATGATTTTTTTTTTTTCTCTTTTTTCCTTACAAAGTCTCATATTCCACTAACTTGCGACAAAAAATAAAAAATTCTAGGAACTCGCCATGCCCCTCACGGAATACCTTGGGGTGTCTTCTTTCCAAAATGGGGTCACTTGTGGCGTAGTTATACTGCCCTGGCAATTTAGGGGCCCATATGTGTGAGAAGTACTTTGCAATCAAAATCTGTAAAAAATGACCGGTGAAATCCGAAAGGTGCACTTTGGAATATGTGCCCCTTTGCCCACCTTGGCATCAAAAAAGTGTCACACATCTGGTATCGCCGTACTCAGGAGAAGTTGGGGAATGTGTTTTGGGGTGTCATTTTACATATACCCATGCTGGGTGAGAGAAATATCTTGGCAAAAGACAACTTTTCCCATTTTTTTATACAAAGTTGGCATTTGACCAAGATATTTTTCTCACCCAGCATGGGTATATGTAAAATGACACCCCGAAACACATTCCCCAACTTCTCCTGAGTACGGCGATACCAGATGTGTGACACTTTTTTGCAGCCTAGATGCGCAAAGGGGCCCAAATTCCTTTTAGGAGGGCATTTTTAGACATTTGGATCCCAGACTTCTTCTCACGCTTTAGGGCCCCTAAAAAGCCAGGGCAGTATAAATACCCCACATGTGACCCCACTTTGGAAAGAAGACACCCCAAGGTATCCAATGAGGGGCCTGGCAAGTTCATAGAATTTTTTTTTTTTTTGCATAAGTTAGCGGAAATTGATTATTTATTTTTTTTCTCACAAAGTCTCACTTTCCGCTAACTTAGGACAAAAATTTAAATCTTTCATGGACTCAATATGCCCCTCAGCAAATACCTTGGGGTGTCTTCTTTCCAAAATGGGGTCAGTTGTGGGGTGTTTGTACTGCCCTGGCATTTGAGGGTCTCCGCAATCATTACATGTATGGCCAGCATTAGGAGTTTCTGCTATTCTCCTTATATTGAGCATACAGGTAATGAGATTTTTTTTTCCGTTCAGCCTCTGGGCTGAAAGAAAAAAATGAACGGCACAGATTTCTTCATTCGCATCGATCAATGTGGATGAAAAAATCTCTGCCAAAAAAAAAAAATGGAGGGGAAAGGCGTCTGCCAGGACATAGGAGCTCCGCCCTACATCCATACCCACTTAGCTCGTATGCCCTGGCAAACCAGATTTCTCCATTCACATCAATCGATGTGGATGAATAAATCATTGCCGGGATTTTTTTTTTTTATATATATATATATATATACAAAGTGCTTGCCAAAGCATAGGAACGCCGCCTCCTCCTCAGCTCGTATGCCTCGGCAAACGTATCTGTCACTGCAGAGGAGAAAATCCCGTCTTGCAGCGCCGCATACACCGACTTGCGTGTAATCTGACAGCAGCGCAATGCTTCTGTCAGAATGCACATCGGTGCTGCAGCTGGTCGATCGGTTGGTCCACCTGGAAGGTAAAAAAAAAAAAAAAAAAAAAGAAAAAACCAGGCCACAACGCAATAATTTTATTAACTTTGGAACAGAACATGTAACTTTAACTTTTGGAACTAAACATTAACCTGTTTGCTTACCTGTTTTTTTTTTTTGTTTTTTTTTTGTTTTTTTACCTTTATAGAACAAACCTCTCCTTCCCCATGGGACAATGTGCAAAGCGCAAATCGCCCAAAGATGTGGCGAAGTGCGTTATGCACTTTGTCCCATGTGAAAGGAGACGTTTGCAGCAGCAGTGAGTGAATGGGCCCTAATAGCCCTGTGTGCCTATCCTGGTGAGATGATCCCTATGCTAATAGTGTACCTGTGAGTGGTACTTCCGGAAACACTCTCCAAAGCATAGGGCAGGGTGGTCCGGACAGTCAGGACAGAAATAGCGGGTGTCACGCCTTATTCCACTCCTGCTACAGACACGACATCTTTTTCGGGGTGACGGTTGGGTTGAGGTACCAGGAACGACATTGGGGAAATGTCGCTCGTGTAGACGGCTAACTACACTGGTGGTTGGGGCCACGGAACCTCCTGGATACAGGAGGTTCTCGATGATCTCTTCCTGAAATTTGAGGAAGGATCCAGTTCTCCCAGCCTTACTGTAGAGAACAAAACTATTGTACAGAGCCAATTGAATTAAATATACAGACACCTTCTTATACCAGCGTCTGGTGCGTCGGGAAACTAAATACGGAGACAACATCTGGTCATTGAAGTCGACCCCTCCCATGTGGAGGTTATAGTCGTGGACTGAGAGGGGCTTTTCAATGACACGGGTTGCTCGCTCAATTTGTATTGTCGTGTCTGCGTGAATGGAGGAGAGCATGTAAACGTCACGCTTGTCTCTCCATTTCACCGCGAGCAGTTCTTCGTTACACAGTGCGGCCCTCTGCCCCCTTGCAAGACGGGTGGTAACGAGCCGTTGGGGGAAGCCCGCGCGACTAGTTCGCGCGGTACCACAGGCGCCAATCCGTTCTAGAAACAAATGCCTAAAGAGGGCCACACTTGTGTAAAAATTGTCCACATAAAGATGGTACCCCTTGCCGAATAAGGGTGACACCAAGTCCCAAACTGTCTTCCCACTGCTCCCCAGGTAGTCAGGGCAACCGACCGGCTCCAGGGTCTGATCTTTTCCCTCATAGACCCGAAATTTGTGGGTATAGCCTGTGGCCCTTTCACAGAGCTTATACAATTTGACCCCATACCGGGCGCGCTTGCTTGGGATGTATTGTTTGAAGCCAAGGCGCCCGGTAAAATGTATCAGGGACTCGTCTATGCAGATGTTTTGCTCTGGGGTATAAATATCTGCAAATTTCTGGTTGAAATGGTCTATGAGGGGCCGAATTTTGTGGAGCCGGTCAAAAGCAGGGTGGCCCCTGGGACGGGAGGCGGTGTTGTCACTAAAGTGCAGGAACCGCAGGATGGCCTCAAAACGTGCCCTGGACATGGCAGCAGAGAACATGGGCATGTGATGAATCGGGTTCGTGGACCAATATGACCGCAATTCATGCTTTTTTGTCAGGCCCATGTTGAGGAGGAGGCCCAGAAAAGTTTTAAGTTCGGAAACTTGGACTGGTTTCCACCGGAAAGGCTGGGCATAAAAGCTTCCCGGGTTAGCGGTGATAAATTGTGTGGCATACCTGTTTGTTTCGGCCACAACTATGTCTAAAAGCTCCGCAGTCAAGAACAGCTCAAAAATCCCAGGGCCGAACCGATCTGAGCCGTCTCAACCCGAACTCCAGACTGGGCAGTGAAAGGGAAAACTACAGGTGCGGCTGAAGTTGGGGACTGCCAATCAGGGTTTGCCAGCACCTCTGGGATTCTAGGGGCTCTACGGGCACGTCTTTGCGGTGGCTGCGACGGGGTCACTACTGCACGTGCCACCGTACCAGCTTCAACTGCCCTTCTGGTGCTCGCTACTTCACCAGGTTGTACGGCAGTGCTGGTACTAGGTCCAGGGAGGGCTGGGCTGCTGGTGTATGCCTCACCACGTAATCCGACAGCACCAGCCCCACTCTGCTGCTCTTGAAGCGGATCCTGCGCAACCTGCGGTCTAGCGACACGGGGCCGGGTACGCCTGGTGGTATCAGGGACCTCAGCCTCCTCGTCCGAACTTTGGGTCAGAGAGCCACTGCTTTCTACAGGTTCGTATTCTGACCCGCTGGATTCATCAGATGAGGGTTCCCACTCCTCATCCGACTGGGTCAGAAGCCTGTAGGCCTCTTCAGAGGAATACCCCCTGTTAGACATGTGGGCAACTAAATTTAGGGGTATTCCCTGAGACTACCCAAGAAAAAAAAAGCAAGCCTGTCTTACAAAGGGGAGGCTAGCGAAGTACCGGAGGCCGCTGCGGTTGATAAAAAATATCAAAACTGATTTTTTTATCGCCGCAGTGCGTGTAAAGTGAATGTGCAGTGATCAAAAAAAAATTTTTTTTTGTCACTGCGGTGGGGCGGGTGTGGGCGAACGCACGTGTGGGCGACCGATCAGGCCTGATCGGGCAAACACTGCGTTTTGGGTGGAGGGCGAACTAAAGTGACACTAGTACTATTATAGATCTGACCGTGATCAGTTTTGATCACTTCCAGATACTATAAAAGTACAAATGCTGATTAGCGATACGCTAATCAGCGAATAACGGACTGCGGTGCGGTGGGCTGGGCGCTAACTGATCGCTAACTACCTAACCAAGGGACCTAAACTATACCTAAAACCTAACGGTCAATAACAGTGAAAAAAAAAAGTGACAGTTTGCACTGATCACTTTTTTCTTTTCACTTGTGATTGACAGGGGTGATCAAAGAGGTGATCAAAGGGTTAATTGGGGTTCAGGGGGGTGATCAGGGGCTATAGTGTAGTGTTTGGTGTACTCACTGTGAAGCCTGCTCCTCTGCTGGATCCAACCGACGAAAAGAACCAGCAGAGGAGCAGGCAGCCATATAACAGATCATATTTACTAATATGATCTGCTATCTGGCATCTGTGATTGGATTTTTTAAAAATCAGCAACCTGCCAGCCACGATCATTGGCTGGCAGGTTGCTGACGAAATGGTCTGTGACGAAATGCCGGCGCGAACTGCGCATAGCGCGCGCATACTCGCGTCATCTCGCGTCTCGCGAGATGACGCGTATATGCGTGACTGTGCGCAGCGCTGCCACCTCCGGAACGCACATGTGCGTTAGGCGGTCCGGAGGTGGTTAATTTGCCTCAGCAAGTGTCTTATGATGTCAATATAATTATACACATGACATGTTTGTTAATCTTGCCTCCTTTACTTATTCTGTTTCCATTACATTCTACACTGCTGTTCCATAGGTTATGTACACCTGTCAATTATAAAATCCCATCTCTAAAAATATATTGCTATCGTCAAATAAATCTATTGATGTTCTGACAAGGGTTAACTTTTTCTAACTGTGTAAATGGTACTGTTTACTTTCACTTTGTGCCGGTCATCTAAAAACCTTATCTCTAAATTGCTGGTCATATTGCTTAGGCTGGTTTCTCATCTGTGCTGTGAACTCTGACAGCCTGTTCCGGCAGAGGAACAGACTACTGAGTTCACCGCATCTGGCAGAGCCAGATACCACAGTGCACCGCTGGATCCCCATTCACTGCAATGGGATCCGGCAATAATCTGACCGCTTTCTGGCATATATGCTCTTTAGCCGGACAATTTTTTTTAGCATGTAGCATTGTTTTGTCAGAGATAAGGAGGGGAACAGAGTAAAAATTCAGATCCTTCTACTAGATAAATTCAAGGCTGCACAAAGATAGTGGTTCAATATTTTAATAAAGACAATTGAAGAAAGGATTTTAGCCAAAATGAGTACAATGCAATAATAAAAATAAAAAAATTGCCCCCAAAGGTGTACATAGCCTTTAATCCTACAAGAACGTTCAATCTCTTTACCTCAAGATCTTTAATTGGCTGTTTCCAGTAGGGCATCAATGGGGTTGTCACATGACAACCAAGTTCCCTAGCACAAGGGGATAAATTGTTCTTATGGGACAATGGGTTCTTTAACCACTTCAACCCCGCTAGCTGAAACCCCCTTAATGACCAGGCCACTTTTTACACTTCTGCACTACACTACTTTCACCGTTTATCGCTCGGTCATGCAACTTACCACCCAAATGAATTTTACCTCCTTTTCTTCTCACTAATAGAGCTTTCATTTGGTGGTATTTCATTGCTGCTGACATTTTTACTTTTTTTGTTATTAATCGAAATGTAACGATTTTTTTGCAAAAAAATGACATTTTTCACTTTCAGCTGTAAAATTTTGCAAAAAAAACGACATCCATATATAAATTTTTCGCTAAATTTATTGTTCTACATGTCTTTGATAAAAAAAAATGTTTGGGCAAAAAAAAAATGGTTTGGGTAAAAGTTATAGCATTTACAAACTATGGTACAAAAATGTGAATTTCCGCTTTTTGAAGCAGCTCTGACTTTCTGAGCACCTGTCATGATTCCTGAGGTTCTACAATGCCCAGACAGTAGAAAACCCCCACAAATGACCCCATTTCGGAAAGTAGACACCCTAAGGTATTCGCTGATGGGCATAGTGAGTTCATAGAACTTTTTATTTTTTGTCACAAGTTAGCGGAAAATGATGATGATTTTTATTTTATTTTTTTCTTACAAAGTCTCATATTCCACTAACTTGCGACAAAAAATAAAAACTTCTAGGAACTCACCATGCCCCTCACAGAATACCTTGGGGTGTCTTCTTTCCAAAATGGGGTCACTTGTGGGTAGTTATACTGCCCTGGCAATTTAGGGGCCCAAATGTGTGAGAAGTACTTTGCAATCAAAATGTGTAAAAAATGACCGGTGAAATCCGAAAGGTGCACTTTGGAATATGTGCCCCTTTGCCCACCTAGGCTGCAAAAAAGTGTCACACATCTGGTATCGCCGTACTCAGGAGAAGTTGGGGAATGTGTTTTGGGGTGTCATTTTACATATACCCATGCTGGGTGAGAGAAATATCTTGGCAAAAGACAACTTTTCCCATTTTTTTATACAAAGTTGGCATTTGACCAAGATATTTATCTCACCCAGCATGGGTATATGTAAAATGACACCCCAAAACACATTCCCCAACTTCTCCTGAGTACGGCGATACCACATGTGTGACACTTTTTTGCAGCCTAGATGCGCAAAGGTGCCCAAATTCCTTTTAGGAGGGCATTTTTAGACATTTGGATCCCAGACTTCTTCTCACGCTTTAGGGCCCCTAAAAAGCCAGGGCAGTATAAATACCCCACATGTGACCCCACTTTGGAAAGAAGACACCCCAAGGTATTCAATGAGGGGCCTGGCGAGTTCATAGAATATTTTTTTGGCATAAGTTAGCGGAAATTGATTATTTTTTTTTTTTTCTCACAAAGTCTCACTTTCCGCTAACTTAGGACAAAAATTTCAATCTTTCATGGACTCAATATGCCCCTCAGCGAATACCTTGGGGTGTCTTCTTTCCAAAATGGGGTCAGTTGTGGGGTGTTTGTACTGCCCTGGCATTTGAGGGTCTCCGCAATCATTACATGTATGGCCAGCATTAGGAGTTTCTGCTATTCTCCTTATATTGAGCATACAGGTAATGAGATTTTTTTTTCCGTTCAGCCTCTGGGCTGAAAGAAAAAAATGAACGGCACAGATTTCTTCATTCGCATCGATCAATGTGGATGAAAAAATCTCTGCCAAAAAAAAAAAGGAGGGGAAAGGCGTCTGCCAGGACATAGGAGCTCCGCCCAACATCCATACCCACTTAGCTCGTATGCCCTGGCAAACCAGATTTCTCCATTCACATCAATCGATGTGGATGAATAAATCATTGCCGGGATTTTTATTTTTTTTTATATACAAAGTGTTTGCCAAAGCATAGGAACACCGCCTCCTCCTCAGCTCATATGCCTCGGCAAACGTATCTTTTACTGCAGAGGAGAAATCTCGTCTTGCAGCGCCGCATACACCGACTTGCGTGTAATCTGACAGCAGCGCAATGCTTCTGTCAGAATGCACATCAGTGCTGCAGCTAGTCGATCGGTTGGTCCACCTGGAAGGTAAAAAAAAAAGAAAAACCAGGCCGCAACGCAATAATTTTATTAACTTTGGAACAGAACATATAAACTTTAACTTTTTGAACTAGAACATTAACCTTTTTGCTTACTGGTGTTTTTTTTTTTTTTTTTACCTTTATAGAACAAACCTCTCCTTCCCCATGGGTCAATGTGCAAAGCGCAAATCGCCCAAAGATGTGGCGAAGTGCGTTATGCACTTTGTCCCAGGTGAAAGGAGACGTTTGCAGCAGCTGTGATGTGAATGGGCCCTAATAGCCCTGTGTGCCTGTCCTGGTGAGATGTGATCCCTATGCTAGGTGTACCTGTGTGTGGTACTTCCGGAAACACTCCCCTAAGCATAGGGCAGGGTGGTCAGGACAGTCAGGACAGAAATAGCGGGTGTCACGCCTTATTCCACTCCTGCTACAGACACGACATCTTTTTCGGGGTGACGGTTGGGTTGAGGTACCAGGCAACGACATTGGGGAAATGTCGCTCGTGTAGATGGCTAACTACACTGGTGGATGGGGCCACGGAACCTCCTGGGTACAGGAGGTTCTCGATGATCTCTTCCTGAAATTTGAGGAAGGATCCAGTTCTCCCAGCCTTACTGTAGAGAACAAAACTATTATACAGAGCCAATTGAATTAAATATACAGACACCTTCTTATACCAGCGTCTGGTTCTGCGGGAAACTAAATACGGAGACAACATCTGGTCATTGAAGTCCACCCCTCCCATGTGAAGGTTATAGTCGTGGACTGAGAGGGGCTTTTCAATGACACGGGTTGCTCGCTCAATTTGTATTGTCGTGTCTGCGTGAATGGAGGAGAGCATGTAAACGTCACGCTTGTCTCTCCATTTCACCGCGAGCAGTTCTTCGTTACACAATGCAGCCCTCTCCCCCCTTGCAAGACGGGTGGTAACGAGCCGTTGGGGGAAGCCCGCGCGACTAGTTCGCGCGGTGCCACAGGCGCCAATCTGTTCTAGAAACAAATGCCTAAGAGGGCCACACTTGTGTAGAAATTGTCCACATAAAGATGGTACCCCTTGCCGAATAAGGGTGACACCAAGTCCCAGACTGTCTTCCCACTGCTCCCCAGGTAGTCAGGGCAACCGACCGGCTCCAGGGTCTGATCTTTTCCCTCATAGATCACGAAATTTGTGGGTATAGCCTGTGGCCCTTTCACAGAGCTTATACAATTTGACCCCATACCGGGCGCGCTTGCTTGGGATGTATTGTTTGAAGCCAAGGCGCCCGGTAAAATGTATTAGGGACTCGTCTACGCAGATGTTTTGCTCTGGGGTATACAAATCTGCAAATTTCTGGTTGAAATGGTCTATGAGGGGCCGAATTTTGTGGAGCCGGTCAAAAGCTGGGTGGCCTCTGGGACGGGAGGTGCTGTTGTCGCTAAAGTGCAGGAAACGCAGGATGGCCTCAAAACGTGTCCCTGGACATAGCAGCAGAGAACATGGGCATGTGATGAATTGGGTTCGTGGACCAATATGACCGCAATTCATGCTTTTTAGTTAGACCCATGTTGAGGAGAAGGCCCAGAAAAGTTTTAATTTCGGAAACTTGGACTGGTTTCCACCGGAAAGGCTGGGCATAAAAGCTTCCGGGTTGGCGGTTATAAATTGTGTGGCATACCGATTTGTTTCGGCCACGACTAAGTCCAAGAGCTCCGCAGTCAAGAACAGCTCAAAAAATCCCAGGGCCGAACCGATCTGAGCTGTCTCAACCCGAACTCCAGACTGGGCGGTGAAAGGGGGAACTACAGGTGCGGCTGAAGTTGGGGACTGCCAATCAGGGTTTGCCAGCACCTCAGGGATTCTAGGGGCTCTACGGGCCTGTCTTTGCGGTGGCTGCGACGGGGTAACTACTGCACGTGCCACCGTACCAGCTTCAACTGCCCTTCTGGTGCTCGCCACTTCACCATGTTGTACGGCAGTGCTGGTACTAGGTCCAGGGAGGGCTGCGCTGCTGGTGTATGCCTCACCACGTAATCCGACAGCGCCAGCCCCACTCTGCTGCTCTTGAAGCGGATCCTGCGCAACCTGTGGTCTAGCGACACGGGGCCGGGTACGCCTGGTGCTATCAGGGACCTCAGCCTCCTCGTCCGAACTTTGGGTCAGAGATGCCACTGCTTTCTACAGGTTCATATTCTGACCCGCTAGATTCATCAGATGAGGGTTCCCATTCCTCATCCGACTGGGTCAGAAGCCTGTAGGCCTCTTCAGAAGAATACCCCCTGTTTGACATTTGGGCAACTAAATTTAGGGGTATTCCCTGAGACTACCCAAGAAAAAAAGCAAGCCTGTCTTACAAAGGGGAGGCTAGCGAAGTACCGGAGGCCGCTGCGGTTGATAAAAAATATCAAAACTGATTTTTTTTATCGCCGCAGCGCGTGTAAAGTGAATGTGCAGTGATCAAAAAAAAAATTTTTTTGTCACTGCGGTGGGGCGGGTGTGGGCGAACGCACGTGTGGGCGACCGATCAGGCCTGATCGGGCAAACACTGCGTTTTGGGTGGAGGGCGAACTAAAGTGACACTAATACTATTATAGATCTGACTGTGATCAGTTTTGATCACTTCCAGATACTATAAAAGTACAAATGCTGATTAGCGATACGCTAATCAGCGAATCAGTGACTGCGGTGCGGTGGGCTGGGCG
The DNA here is from genome assembly GCF_014858855.1 of Bufo gargarizans. NCBI lineage: Eukaryota > Metazoa > Chordata > Amphibia > Anura > Bufonidae > Bufo > Bufo gargarizans. The sequence continues at coordinate 246,106,478 of NC_058085.1, forward strand.
CTAACTGATCCTAAACTACCTAACCAAGGGGCCTAAACTATACCTAAAACCTAACGGTCAATACCAGTGAAAAAAAAAAGTGACAGTTTGCACTGATCACTTTTTTCCTTTCACTAGTGATTGACAGGGGCGATCAAAGGGGTGATCAAAGGGTTAATTGGGGTGCAGGGGGTGATCTGGGGCTAAGTGTGTGTTGGTGCTACTCACTGTGAAGCCTGCTCCTCTGCTGGATCCAACCGACGAAAAGGACCAGCAGAGGAGCAGGGCAGCCATATACAGATCATATTTACTAATATGATCTGCTATATGGCTTCTGATTGGATTTTTTTAAAAATCATCAGCTTGCCAGCCGCGATCATTGGCTGCAAGCTGATGAACGTGACCCCCCTTGACGAAATGCCAGGCCCCGAACTGCGCATGCGGCTGGCCTGCTAAGCGCCTCCATCTCGCGTGCTCGCGAGATGGACCGCCATATGCTGGACTCTGTGCCAGCGCTGTGCCAGCCTCCGGACCGCAGATCTGCGTTAGGCGGTCCGGAGGTGGTTAAAAGGGAACTTCCGGTTATCTCCTATCCACGGAAGAGAGGATAATTATTAGAACGGTGTGGGTGTGACTGGTGGGACCCTGACCAATCACAAAAATGGGTCCCTATATCCCGGTACCACTTACTGATATACAAAAAGAAGGTGAAAAGAGAGTTGATTTATGTAGAAAGGATGAAATCTTTGAGCACTTGGGTATAGCGGGAGTCAGGGATTATTTAGAGCTGAATGTAGCTCAGACTTTGAAATTGACTAGTGAGAAGAAACAAATACGTTTTTCCTTAGCAGCAAGAAATATGATGGTAAATATAAATATTCTTCCCATGCTGTTAGAGTGTACAGAATAGTTCAATTTCAATATCCGATAATATTTTATTTCTATGTCCGAAATTAATGGTGCAGCAGGTGGATCATGCTGTCTATGCCATTTCTTGCAGACCCATAGAGATGAATGAAGAGGCAGTGCACATACTTGACCTGCTGCTCTGTTCATTTCAGGGGGGACCTGTTCTCATGATTGGTGGATAAGAGATACGGACGTAGCAGAGTTAACACACACACTTGGTGACGTAACATGGTACAGCCAGCATACATCTTAAGTGCTTCAAATAGGACCGCTATATTAAATACATAATTTAATTAATCAGTAACTTGGACCCAGTAGCCATGGAGCTTAGGACATCTTCCTGTCATTTAAATCAAACCAGCATTAGAATT